>NC_137630.1:29198229-29644393 GCF_963383615.2 Lipophrys pholis
GATATTTCACTCAAATCCATGTGAGGTGGAGAACCGTCAAAGGAGAACTATTATTAGAAATAAATGTGTGTCTGTGAGGACAGAATCCAAACCTCTTTGAACGTGTGGAGGACAAATTTTAAGGAGACGCTGAGAGCGAGGAATTCAAAAAGAAGAATTGGAGTCCGTTTACACGACAAGGTTTTCAAATGGAAACACACAAAAAAAAAATGTTTTTGGAGCGTTTACGGAACGGTGCCCAGAACTTTTTCAGAACGGCTCCCAAGGTTGAAATTTTCCAAAATACGCTGACTCAGTCGTCGTGTAAACGGGGGGAACGCTGCTCCTGCGTTTGCGCACCACGGCCGTAGTAAAGAGTTTTTCTGCACATGCTCAGTAGATGGAAGTCAACAGCAATGTTTGCATCCAGTGTGTCATGATTTCCAGTCCATATTCTCCTGAGACTATAGTTTTACAGTTGACAGACACCTAGAACAGCGATCAAACCTCATCTACTGTCCATACGAATGTCTGTGTACTCCCATTGTTTATGTTTATGGCGTTTTGTTCTCTCCTTCCATGTGTGTGTGATTTCATTACAAAAAAACCCAACAAAACCCAATGGCACCCACTAGTGGCTCAACATGAAAACTACATAATTTTCAGTATTTCTACCATTTCCTTGTAAGCGGACATAATTTTCAGATATAAATGCAAAACTTTTAATGACGTAAAAAGGACATGTTTTCACTGGAAACGTTGTGTAAACGGAGCCTTTATCATCATGAATGTTTTTTTTTTAATTTTATTAAAGAAACTAAACCAATCTGATAAACAGAGTGATGTCTTTTCAGTGTAAAATAACAGCTCAATAAAGATACATAAATGATTTATTGTTGTCTTAACTTGCCAGTACATTTAAAACACAAAAACTGTTTTGATTTTTTTTTCTTCATGTTTTTATATTCATGTTTATAACAATGCCGTGATCACGTCCTGATAATCCGGTTACACGCCTGGTTTTTAGGAGCCAAACTGTTTGAATGGGAAGTCGACTGGCCGGGATGTTGTGGCCCTGCTCTGCACTGCGGCAGAGGCTGAGACTCTGGTGTCTGTGTGTCTCTCGGCCAGAGAGAGAGAGAGAGAGAGAGAGAGAGAGAGAGAGAGAGAGAGGAAGCAGACCGAGCACACACTGCAGGACTCCACATCTCATCACACCTCATCAGTAATCAAAGATTAGCACACACATCTGCACACAGCCGGGAGGTGGTTAAACAGTTTTAATTGAAGCCTTCGTGTGCACCTCTTCTTTTTCCATAAAGCAGGTATGAATGTGTCTGCACACAGATGAAGGGACAACTTACTCCTCAAACGTGCGTCTTGTGTTGTTGTGTCCTTGCGTGGTTATGCAAGGACTCAGAACATGACTTTAATATCACTCCACAGCTCTCAGCGATGCATAAATCCCTTCAGATCAGCCTGTACCTCTTACCACCGTCCACACCTGGAGGAAAACCGTCCAGTCCAGCACAGCACTGACACATCACTATATAATCCTATTTGTTCATCTGCTGGCTGCACAAACGGTCGAATCCAGACACAATATGCCCGAGGGTGGATATTTTAATAAAGTGGTTTATTTTTGTCACAACAAATTGCATTATTATTATTTTTTTTGCAATCCAGATTGATATTGTGATTACTTAAAACTGTGGGTGAATTAGACTGAATTCAATTTGCTTAATTGGCTCGATGTGGGTTAAATCTCTGCTCTCTCTGGCTTCGGTGCATGCCAACATACTAATCCCTGGTCGGAGTGACCCCGTGTTTGTGGAGGAGACAAAGAACTCCTTGACGGTGGCTGCGGATGGCAAAATACTAACAAAGCGGTCGGGCTGATGCCAAAAGCTGCCACTTCTTCCTAAACAAGGCCTGGAGATACGAAGCCACAGCTGAGTGGGCAATTGAACTCTCGGTGCCCGTCCAGATGTTGACCCAATTTACAACGACTAGCAGCGTATGTGGCCCATTTACATGTCCTCACGCCCAGTGTGTGTGTCTAAATGTGTACAATGTCAGCCGCTGCCTCAGGTGTCCCAGCTTTCGTTCCATAATTCACTTTGTTTTTTTGCACAAAATGAGCAAAAGGCTGAGCTGACCTCGGGTTCGATGTGACTAACCTACTTTTGTCTGAAGGTATTTGGATGAGCTCATTTTAGATGTTCAACACAATTACTGTGGGTTGTGTGTCCTCAGGGCGGGAGAAGGATTTCCTTGTAAGATGATCTGGAGTTCTCCCAACTCGTGGCGGAAAAGATTATCTGTGAACATCCAGATGATCTTTGCAGGATATTGTTTCTCTTTCTGATCCAGACCAGATTTTACTCAAACTAAAATTTGAAAGCTGCTTGTCGTGCCAAAAACCCAAACCCACCCGGTATTTTCTTTTTACGTGACTCTGTTTGGTTGGATCTCCTCATCGTCCTCACTCTGGAGAACCAACCGGATTATCAAAGTTGAATTCAGTTTGTGCATAAACCAAAAACTCTATAGCTTGACTGGAAAAAAAAAAAAAAATACAAAAAAAACCGCCAGAGTGACTTTCTCTGAAATCACTTGGCAAAGCTGATGAGCACAGTTTGAGTCTGTAGTACGAAGACGTGAGGCCACACGTGCTGGTTTGGTCTGCTAGCTTCACCGCTACACTTAATGGCGTCCGGCCAGTTTGAGACGCTTCTGCAGCTGTTAGCGGCCAGATGTGGCTGGTCTGAAGACATCTGGGCTTTATCTATCTTTTTTGAGCAGGGGTGTCAAACATGGATTCATTCAGGGGCGACATGCAGCCCAGTTTCATCTCGAGTGGGCTGGACTGGTTAAATAGTGCCATAAGAACCTTTAATTGTATATTTTCACACAAAAAAAACAGTTTCTACTGAAAATGACTAAAATCTCAACATAAAAGTCCATTTTAACAGACAGTGAAAAATGTCAAGAACTCTCTTGGAGTCACCCTGAAATCCTGGTTTTGAGACGAATGCTAATTTTCTTGCAACGATCAGCTCGGGTCTCAGTGTTGTGTCCGCTACTCTTACGAAATTTGCATTTTCTTTTGAAAGTTTTATACAATTTGCTTGGCGTCATAGTCAGAATGGAGCCTCACGCCGGCTGGTTTTGACCCACAGGCTTTATGTTCTACAATAATTTTGTTCATAATCACTGGGTATTGTAACATTCCTGGTTTCTTCATGCCAGTCAACATCATACATGTAAACTTTTGTAAATCCCCTCCCCTGACATATTTTGTCCTCTCAGCCTGTGATTATTCCTCCCCGCACAGCAACTACGATCAGATTGCAGATCAGAGACGGAGTAATGGAAGATGACAGTTATCCCCCATCCATTCCGATGTGAATTTGCTCCGTCCTTAATGAGACACGCACCGCATGCGTGCAGTAACACAGAGTCAGTTAGAGGGATTATTAGCACTGATAGAGTGGAAAAGATAAGCTCTGCACTTCCTGCAGAGATGATTGAAGAGATGGGTTACAGTAAACATCTGCTCGTCTTCACTGGGAGTGTGACGTAAAAAAAATGAAAGACAAAGAAGAATTTAAAGGTGCCAGACAGGGCAAGCTTTAATCAGCACAGCAATAAACGCAAAAAAAAAACAAAAACAAAATCCAAAATAGATTTTAAACAAGGGTTCATGTCAATTACAAAAAAGAAGGCAGATCATTACGAAATAAATATTCACATCAGCAACAACATTTCCATGTAACATCCTTCAGGATGCCTTGACTATAAAACAAAGAGACGGTATGTACAATCATACAGTTTCAATAGGACATGCTTAGGAGTTTGACTGCACCATTTTACCAAACACTGACTACAACACAAAGGCTGCATATTAACGGACATGGTCATCGAGGCGCCACCATCGCCACCAGGCCTGGCATCAGCTCCCTAATCCAAAGAAAAAACATCAAGAAATGTTCCAGAACGAGCTCAGAGGAGGAGCGCCGCCGCCGCAGTAATAAAGGATGTGCGGATGTCGTGAGCGAACCTCATCCGTCCGTACGGCCGACCCGGCTCTGAACTGTTGCTAGGCAATGCAGAGGAATTTGGTGTGCGACCATGGACTGGAAGTCTTTGTGCAAATCTCCACTCAAAAGTTGGTCCGCTGACCCGGGGCAGGCCACAGCTCCGCAAAGACACAACAACCGTTTCAAGACCGTTTCCAAACACAAACACGGGGGACTCACGCCATGCTATTAAATAGACAAAAATTACACACAAAACAAAAAGAGGAATGAAAAAATAGCTTTCTTTGGACAGGGCCAGCCTGTGCATTTTGACTACTTATTCTCCTTAGTTCCCAGGTTACACCCCCCCGCCCCGCCCCCACACACTAGCCCTTAATTCATAATAGTTCAGTGTTTTCGAAGTCTCTCGAGATACTCTCCTTGTATTCAGAACTATTTAGAAGTGACAGCAATGTGTGGCATCGTACCCGCTTGTTCTCTTCCGATTGATCGCACGACACCGTTATTGGTTATCCTGTATAACATGAACGGGGGGGGGGGGCAGGTAAACACAAATCAGCAGCCTTATTGTACAGCAGAGATGGTTTCGATCATTTTGAACACGTTGGCGCCGGAGAGCGCTCGCAGCGCGACAGTATTCACAAAGCTGCGTCTGTATTGCCACACAGGCGACCTTGCATGACGAGCTCTTAAATCATTATTGCTTTATGGTTAGAAGCACAGAGATCGATGCTGTATACACACGTAACCATGAAGCCAAAGATTTAAGCTCACAATAGCTTCCAGTTTTTGCTCCGTTTAGTAACTGGAACCTACAGTGAGTGCTGCTTATTGGAGGTCAATAGATTTAACGAGTGTGTGCAAAACAAAAAGTAGAGTCATCCTGGAGGAAGAGGTCGGGTTAGGAGTGCTACATTGGCTCGATGCAGATGCGAGAACTCCACAGGCATTTGACAGTAAACACAGTATTTGAAATCTCAATAACCCCCGGGAACAGGATATGAAAGGCATTTTTTTCCAAAACTGCATACAATTTTGAGACTCGCTGATAATCGGTCAACAACGAAATGCTACAAATGTTTTCTGGGAAAAAATAAACAAAAAAACACACCAGATCGTTGCATCGTATCTTTTAATGCTGGCATTAAAACGCCAGTTTCACAGAAAACCCCCCGAACAGCTCCACGCTGAGCCACGTACACGTCTGCTCCTGGTCACAACAAAAAGCATCTTTCCCCAATTATTAATCCCATCAGCAAAAAACAAAACAGAAACAAAACACACGTCTGGAGCAGTGGCAGCAGAGACACTGGAAGCACAGCTCGGCTTTCCATCGTGTCCTCGTGTCCGCAGTCATTTCCTCCTCCACGCTGAAAGCCTGCGGAGCAGCGCCGTCCAGAGCTGCTCAACCAGGCAGGTTGAGGCCAGTCTAGACCGTCGTCTGCACAGCATCTCGCCGCGGCTGAAACAGGAAGGACGGCTCTCGATGTAATGGCTCCCGCCTGGGGGTGGGCGGGCGGTGTTTGACCCGGCCCTCCCTATAATTCTCATCTCTATACTTGCGCCTGACAGGGGAACCACTAACGCGCCACATCGCACCTCAAACGCCCGGTGAGGACGACGTGCAGGATTACGATTAATTCCCGATAATCTCATGCTCGATTTCATTTTTGTACTTAGAAAAATATCCACTGAACTGTCTGAGAGGCTTTTACATTACAAGATTTAACGTCACGCGTTGCACATTTCCATTTGGGACTAAATCGACATGTGCCTATAGATATTAGAGTCAGACGGATGTAACACCATTGTAGTTGCATACTGTTTTACAGGTGACGGATGAACAGCTCGATGATCGAACCTCGACCGACGCCGTTGGTTCAAAAGCAAGATAAACGGTTGGAAAAATATGGATGTGCGCCGAAAGGTTCAGGAGCAAGTGGACAGCGGGGTGTCCACCTCTTCTGAGGGGTGTGTGGTTTCTGGGGGAGTGAGGGAAGGATTCAGCAGGCGGCCCTGATAAAACCATCGTGCCCACCCCCCCTTCCCCGAGACCAAAGAGGCGGGGGCTGGGGGTCGCATGTGAGGCCTGTAACCCAAGAGAGTCCCACTCACATGACCGAGCAGCTCTTGGCTTTCTCCTTCTTGAAGGTGGAGGAGAGCAGGTCTGACTTGCTGGGCAGGTGGAGCAGTCTTTTGGAGAGGCGGCGGGTGGGGCTGGGCTTGGGGAGGGGCTGCAGCTTGTTGATGCAGGCCATCGCTGCGGTGCGGAAAACACTGTGGATGCTTTTCTCCGAGGTGAACGCCGAGCACTCCAGGTAGGCCTCTGCGCCCAGCTGCTTGGCCATGGCAGAACCCTGCAGAGAACAGAGGGATGAAGAAACGCCTTTCCAGAATTGCTGATTTACCTTTTTGTTTTGTACCATGTACAGATGAATCGAGTATGGCAGGTCATAAACAGACTGTGGAAATGAGGAGGAAATGTCTTCTGGATTTCCAGGAAATGACCTATGACCTTGGAAAGTTAAGAATAAGCATTAAACAACCCAAGACATTCACTATGGCTGGCTGCCAAACATAATTACGTGAGCCAAAACTGACCCGCATGAGGCTCCAATACGGCCAAACCTACCAGCAAATGGTAGAAATTTCAAAGGAAACACGGATTAAAAAAAGAAAAGAAATTAATTTCTTAAAAGTAGCAGATACAACACTGAAACCTGAGCTGAGTGAGTTGGAAAACCATTAGAAAGGGAATTTTGCGTAATATGAGCCCTTTAAGTGTAGTTCTATCAGACTCACACCTGTTTTTGTTTCAAAGTTTTTCATGATTTTCTTGCATGTGTTTGTCATGTTTTTACCTGCTCGTAGGTGATGGGAGTTTGCTTCTGATTGGAGAGCTCCATCAGGGTGCAGACGTCTGTGCGGAGGTCGGTCTTACAGCCGATGAGCAGGATGCGTGTGCTCGGGCAGAAGTCCAGGATTTCGGTTTTCCACTGTGAACACAAACCGGCAAGTTCAGTGGCTCTGTTTTGTTTTGTTTTTTACCTTCTTTTCTCCAGGTGTAAAGAAAGACAGAAAATGTTTACCTTCTTCAGACTGCTGTCCACTGTGTCTGGACGGCTGATATCAAAACACAGTAAAACTGCGTCTGAGTCACTGTAGCAGAGAGGCCGCACGTTATCGTAGTACGGAGAACCTTAGTGGGTAAAGAAGAGAGGAACATTCGAGTTTACAAGCAAAATATGCAATCATCTTATGTCTTAGTCACTTTCAACTATTTATTATCACAAATGAATTTCATTTTCTCAAGAACAAGTGGGGCCTCTTGTACAGCTTTTGCATTTTTGTAAAAGTTAAACACACCTGTGGATTTATCAACTAATGTTGATTCTAAAACAAGTCAAAACAGACTTTTCACTGTGACCACAGCTTCCATTGATACTAAAGCCAATTAGCAAGTTTTCTTTGCTTGAATATTTTATGACGAACACATTTTCTCTTGGGTTTTTTGTACTTAATGTCAATCTGGCGACAGAACTGCCTGGGTTTTTTTTTTGTAGTTGCATGAGGGCTGCTGAAAACTTGAATTTCCCTCGGTATTTCTGAACTATCCGTCCATCCATCGTAAAATGTGTAAAAAAAATGAGGCACTGAACAATTCATTCATTCATTCAGATAATTTGATGTTAGAGATCTTGATTGTTGAGACCGAGTGTGAAAACACCAGCAGGAATCGAGTGTCGTCTCAACACTTTCCCGTTGCTGCTTGCTCTCATCTCCTTCCCTGGCCTTTCAGACGGACAGAAGACGACAATGGAGCACCAAATCCTCATTGATCTTCTCTTGCAGTAGATTACGCAAGTGGAACGGTAGAGCTCGGGGCGGGCAGATGCTCCCACTCATGCTCAGAATCCTTAAGTAAGCCCCCCCCCCCCCCTAAAAAAAACAAAAAAAAAAACGACTGCGCTCGGTGAACGATACCTCCGGTTTCTCCGTTACCACAGCAACAGCCTTGGAATCCTCCGTCTACATCAGGCTTCCCTCCCGCCTCCCAATAAAGACTCGACTGCCAATCAATCACAAACATCACAAACCCTCCCACCAACTGCTGGGGACATTCCTGTCCTCTGCAGCAGATTTGGGGGACCATAAACACACACATACACACACACAGAAGCAGCACATCTGATAACACACAGACTCACTATTTAAAATGTGACAGCAGCCAGAGGTGAAGCCGATCCGTTATCAGATGAAACACAAGAAGGGGGCCGCTCGCTGGGATTACCATATTTACTTTGCTCTGCGTGTGGATCCCGAGAGGGATTCGGTGTTCCCCTTATAGCTCCAGCTAACAAAAGTAGCCTGTGTAATCACTCATTACACATGTTACACAACCATCCTAATTGATTCATAGTGCAAAATAAACCCAACAACAATCCACGAGCGGGGGGGGGGGGGCATATGAAAAAGCTCACACAACCAGGATATGTGTATATATGAATCAGTTTCATGAATACTTAATGATTTTCCACATTATCAAAGGGTAAAACTGAATTTGCCAGCTGCTGGGTGCTGCCAGTGGAATAATGACAAGCTGTGATTAAATTCCTCAGGACTCGATGTCCTGAGGAAAGTAAACATGGCTGCAAAAGAACAAAGGGACACTGCTTTCGTATTCTAACTTGTTTCTACGCCTTTAGGAACAGAAAAGACGTTGTTGCAGTGTTAAAAGAAATTAGCTGAGAGGCAATGATTTACTATGGCCGTTTTGTTTTTGAACAGAACGATGACAGGATCACCACAAACAGCATCCACACACACAAAAAAAAACCCCATAATTTTGCATTTACTGACTGTGAAAATTGACCCACATTAAAATCCAGAACAATTATCACTACTGAGATGATGAGTCTGTGTGTGTGTGTGTGTGTGTGTGTATGGGGGGTTAGGAGTCAGAGTTGCAATAGAAATCTGAGGGGTTATCACACGGACGCAGCGGAGAAACGGGGTGTGATCCTGCATTAAATGGCCTCTGATCAAAATGCAGAAATCAATGAAAAGCTGCACTGGGGGTCCGAGAGCCGACAAATCAGTCACCCTGCCAAGATGGAGGGGATATCCAGGCATTCATTTTTTTCCCCCTCACTCAACCCCCACGTAAATCAATTTTATCTTCGGTTTTGAACAAAAGAGGCTTCAAGCTGAGCCTATACGTCTCACTTTTTTTTTTTTTAAAGAAATGACAGGAAGTTGCATCAGTGCGTAGATGATTGTTATTTGAAATGTTATTTTCATACAGCCGCGGGCCTGGCACCACTTTCCGACACTCCAGGATTCACATTCTAACCCCGGGAGGAAAAAGCTGCTCCTATTGTGGCGAGAAAAAGGAAGAAGAAAGAGAGGAGGAAAATCAGGAGCGTACCCCACTGAGGCACATCAAAAAGAGCCCTCCTATGCCATTAATCCCTCACCCCCTGCAGTCTGATATCACAGGGAACCAGTCACTGTCTCTTCCACTGACTTGGTCGTTCTTCTCTCCACTACAACGGACCAGAGTGCTTCGGATGGGTGGATCAATGCCCACGTAGAGCCCCAGCGTGACCCGGGAGCTTCCTTTCCCTCTCTACGACAGATGGAGGGTTTCAGAGGCATGAAGCATGGAGAGCGGCGCCGACCAACTGGGGGAATGGCAGCAAAAGAAAGCGGCATAAACCAAATTCTCGCGGCTGAGCTCCACTTCATCCGTCTTGATGGTGCTGTGCCCAGAGCCGAGCGTCGGCCTGGAAACTGGGCCAAAGAGTGGAAGTGGGCTTCACAGGCTGAGGCGGCGGGGCCTCCGTGTGGGGGAGGGTCCGCTATTCTGTGTGCATGTGGCGCTTAAATCAAGTCGGTGACGGAGCCCGTTCTCGTCATTAGCACTCCTCCCCTCGCAATGAGAACGCAGGGGTCAGACAGATTAATGACCCGGTGACGGGATGACTCACAGATTTTGGGATGAGAGCGGCCCTGCTCCTCCACCCACACTCAGCCCACCGGGAGCTGCTGCTGCTGTTGCTGCTGCTGCTGCTGCTGCTGCTGCTATGAGCTTCGCAGGCCAGCCAAGGAGAAGACAGAAAAAGAGCACACTACATTGCATCAGACAGTTGTTCCCTCGATTCACATCAGCCGGGCAGGACGAGCGCCGAGTCCCCCCCCCCCCCCCCGCCTGCAGGGAGGAGGAGGACGGCCCTTTGTTCCCGAGCATCGCCACATCTGAACCGTTAACAAGCTTTGGTTTGACACCGTCGGAGGTAATGACGCTCTGGAGCTCAAGTCAAACAACTGAGCCTTTGGAGAACGCAGCCGGTTGTCATTTTCTTAAACTCTTTCACAAAGTTACAAGAAAACTCCCAACAAGTCCTCATAAGAGTATAATCGCTCTGGGAAGCTTTTCCTTTTTTTTTTGCTTCTCATAAAAATCTATTCCCCTTTTATAGGGAAATCAATTATAGCTGGAAATGCAGAATTTTAACAACTAGTGTTGTTGGAGAATATTCTTTGAGATATAAAAGTAAAATAATATCATTGGAATTCTCAATCCAACAAGAAATTTCTTTAAATGTTCTAAATATGCATTAAAAATGTATACGACAGTGTAATAATGACCAAAATCACATTGTATAGTTAAAAAAAAAAGAATCTCTAAATGGGCTAAAAATGTCATTTGATGTCTTAAAAATGCTTCGACAATAATGCTGCTTCATTTAAATCACCACACGGTTCGATTGTCCTGTAAAATATGTGTTTTTATTTAAAAGTAATGCGTTCTGTAACTGTTGTGACCTTAAATTGGTTCGTTCTAATAAAAACATCTGGACCTGATCAACAACAGTTACTTGCCCTGCTAAAGGATGTAAGTGTTTAGAGGAAATAATCAACAGGTATAATGAATTAGTTCATCAAAAGTCAAGAATACTTGATGTGTTTATAATGACTGAACATGTCCAAGGTGGAGCCTGTCCTCGCCATGCTCAGCTGTGGTCAGTTAGATAAAGTTGTAAAGAAAATGCCCTTTAACTAAACCCTAAAAGTCCCACCAGGCTAAGTGGCTGTTAGAAATGACTCTTTTATAACCAGCTATATGGTTATCACCTCTCAAAGCCTTTCCTTTACAATTATACAAATTGTTTCATCAGCTTAAATGGACTTTGGGTTAATTCCAAATCAATCCAATTTATACATCATACAATAAAGTGATTACATATACAGGATCCTCTGAAACTTTCAGCAAGATCAGTGATCCTGAAATAAATTACTCGCGAACACCATAAGATTCATTATTTATGAGTTCCAGCCAGCGGACAGTGGACACTATCCCTGCACGTCCCATCAGATGGATTGATTTTAGCTGGTAAATCCATGATGAAGCAGGGAGAAGGAGCCGGTGATGAGGTCAGTCTAATCAATGGAGGGGAGCTGGGATAATGAGGAGACCCTCTCAGTGTGGCGGAGCCTCACAATCAGAGCAGGTTACAGTAAAGAGGAAGCCGGTCCCGTCGTCCATCACCGGGGGCCCGACCGGAGCAACGGCCAATAAAAGAGTCCACCGATAAACGGTGACGGGTGAATAAACCGTTCAGTTGAGCGAGGAGGGAAAAGTCTTCGAATGGGCGACTGTGGCTCAGGCCCTTGAGCAAGGCACTGAACCCCAGACTGCCCCCAGTGGATGGACTGGCCGCCTCCGCTGGCGTGTGAATGGGTGAACGTGATGAAGAGTGTCAGGCGCTGTGGGTTATTGCTGTCGCACAACTCTCAGGTGTGGGGCCACATTTTCAGACGTTTTTGATTTTCATTGACCAGAGTGCATAGTTTGGACTCTGGAAGACATCGAGATTGTCTCCTGTGTCACGTGGCCATACGCAATAGAGAGAGAGAGAGAGAGAGAGAGAGAGAGAGAGAGAGAGAGAGAGAGAGAGAGAGACAGACAGAAAGAGAAATACACAGACAGAAAGAGAAAGAGAGATGCAGAAAGAGAAAGAGAAAGACAGATGCAGAAAGAGAAAGAGAAAGACACAGACAGAAAGAGAAAGAGAAAGACACAGACAGAAAGAGAAAGACACAGACAGAAAGAGAAAGAGAGATGCAGAAAGAGAAAGAGAGATGCAGAAAGAGAAAGAGAAAGACAGACAGACAGAAAGAGAAAGAGAAAGACACAGACAGAAAGAGAAAGACAGATGCAGAAAGAGAAAGACAGACAGACAAAAGAGAGAAAGACCGACTCAGACAGAGAAAGATCTTTTCTTCTCTCTCACACAGACACTGACAAAGAAAGAAAGAAAGAAAATTTGAAGAAAGAAAAGAAAAACAGAGAGAAAGAGAAAGAAAGAGAGCGTGTCAGACAGTGGGTCAGTCAGTGGTCCTATCCAGTGCTAATCCCTGCTCCATGCTGTTTGAGTGGCGACCCGCGGCAGCATATGGAGGAAAATGCAGGTCACCAGAGTTTCTGAGCTCTTTTCTATCCGTCTGCTCTAGAAACCTTCCTGCTCGACAGGATGTCCCTCTCTCCGTTTGCCCATCATGCCTCGGCACCGAGCCCACGCCTGCTCTCCAGACCAAAAGGTCCAGTCTGGGATTAAAAAGAAAAAAAACCCACAGCATTTGTCCTGGGGAGGGAATTACACCGTTTCCCCCCTCCTGCTTTTGATTTGTGATGATGGAGGGGTAGAAATATGAGAACACACTAAACACTGCAGCGCCTCGTACAAGTGGGCCTCTTACGTAAAAAGGATTTGCTGGAACGCATATGCACAGGAGGCCGGCACACGGCGTGCTCGACGGCGGTGACCTTAGTGAGGCTGCAGACGCATCCAGCACGAGCGTGGACGAGAGGAATGTGGGCCGGAGAGAGGAGCCATTGTGCAGTGCAGCATGAAGGGAATCAAACAGGTGCTGCAGACCTGTGCTGGCAGGATTCAGGTCAGCACACCGAAAGGCGAATCTCCCCGGAGATCCACGATGACACATTGACCCTCTTTTTCACGCTCAGCGTAAATGAACATATGATGCAGGAAGTTAACGAGCCGAGCGGAATAATCTTCGTGTCTAGTTTGTTCATGGGGAGACCTGCTCTGCTATAAATGCTTTTTTTTTTTTTTTTTTTAATGTTTTTTTTTTTTTTTTTTTTTAATGTCTTTTTTTTTTTTTAAACCATTTGCAAAAAAAAATAAAAAATAAAAAATCACATCTGATCATGAGGAAATTTATAAAGCAACATTAGGAGATGATTAAAACTCAACAAGTGTTCAATCCTGAGCTGCTCCACACCAATATAGATGGAAACAAAGAGGCCAAGGAAAAGCCTACGTCTCACTATAGAACAGGACACAATGAAATCCAAGTGCAATGAAGCAATACTATCATCCACATACATTTTCAGGAATAATCACAAAGGAAAGACTCCCCCCATCCCCACCCCCACCACCACCACCCCATGCTGAGACTAATCCAGCATCCTTCAGGCAGAATCACAGACATGGAGGGAAAAAACAAAAAAAGGAGATGAGTTACCTGAAGTGTCCCACAGACTGAGCTCCACTCTCTGCTCCTCCAGCTCCAGACAGGCTGTGTAGTTTTCAAACACCGTGGGCACGTAGGTCTGTAACAGGGGCAATTAGCGAGGGGGGGGGGGGGGGGGGGGGGTAGTTATCAGCCAGGCAGCCACAGGTAATCAAACTTATCTACAAGTGCAAACTGAGCACTTCCATCTCAATGAAGAACAAAAAAAAAAAAAAGAAGAAAATGTTCCAATCAGTTTGAAAGATTCAGATTTCCAATCAATCATGTGAATCACTGCAGCTGCAGGAATATTCAGCACAGGCCGGTCAGCTCAGAAAAAAATGCGTAAAGGAAAAAAAAAAAAAACACGCGTTTTTATTGATCAAATCTTAACAAGCTTATGAAGTTATACATGTTCTGCCTAGATGATGAAAAATAAACCAAAAGAATGACATTTGAGGGGAAATGCGTACCCAAACTGTGACTGTCTGCAACATGCGCACCGTTTTCACTGCCATTTTTAACCATTTCATGAGAGCGCAGCACCACCACTGCCTCAAAATACACAAATGCTCTCTTATAAAAAAAAAGAATAAAATAAAAAATCCCATTCATTCCACGAGTATGATGCCTCACATACCTCTGGATAGCAATCCTTTGCAAGGACTTGCAACATCGCCGTTTTTCCGCATTGGACGTCTCCCACCAGAACCAGTTTACATCTCACCACCAGCGGCTGCGTATTTCTCCTCTCCTTCATCCTGCTACCGAGCCAGAGTTTTTCTTTCTCCTAAGCGGGGAATGCAAAAAAACCAAAAAGAGGCGAAAAAGCAGCTCAGAATCGGTCCCAGCGTGTCCGTGCGTCGCGGTGCTCGTCTCCCGGAGGATGTCCGCAGTTGATCTGATTGAATTTGCCACTGCGGCGCTTTATACGGGCGGAGCGCAGCCAATCAGAGCGCAGGAGGCTGAGGCGCACCGACATCCTCCAACATCCTCCACCGACCGCACAACTTCATGGCATCTGATAACAGATTCTGCACAAGACTGTGCTCATTCAACAGACTTCGCGCATAAATTGCGACATTAAAGTCATCAAACCCGAATTTACCAAATTAAAAGATCATATGTTTTTCCCTTCATAAAGAGTTTTAAGCAGAACTAATCACTATGAAATATGTTGCGAACAAACCTGTGGATTCATGCTTGATATTGACTTAACGATTCATTGATTGATTGAAATGTTCATCGTTGCAGCAGCAACAGAAATAAAAAGAATCCAAACAATAATATATAAAAAAAAACCGATAACATGAACAATGATATCGAAACAAGATGGTGACTGTATGTTACAATAATCTTGTCATTAATTGGATTGAAAGTTATTATTGCACAAAATCAATGAATGAATAATGTATTGGACATTAAAAAAAGTGCAGCGTCTCAAATTGTCGTGTGTGTGTGTGTGTGTGTGTGTGTGTGTGTGTGTGTGTGTGTGTGTGTGTGTGTGTGTGTGTGTGTGTGTGTGTGTGTGTGTGTTTCCAGAGCAGTGCTGGTTATAAAGTCTCATGGAGGACCCCCCCCCCATATATTTCAATCACATATATTTAAATTAAACAGTTGATTCATAATGACACAAACGTTTCTGGAACTCCAAATTCTGCAGAAAGCACCCTACAATCCCCCAAAGCTCATTTAATCCACGATAACATGTTAAAAACAGCTCAATTCTACACATATTATCCTAAACCTGATCAGAAACAGTGGCGTTAATCAGTAATTATCTCCTTCTGTCTTGATTAAATTGTCTCGACCTGCTGAATCATGTACTTACAGACTGAAGACAATGAGGCTTGTTGATTCATCACAACACTGATTGTTTACTTTAATCTGCACTTCAGTCACAAGTACTAGTTCCTCTTTTGCTTTTAACATATACATTCATTTAAATGTATCTGTATGAACAACCATCATAGAAAAGACACAGAGGTAGCCAGAAATAGATAGAAAGCAGGATTTACTATTCCAAAACATCTTCCAAAAAGGTCTGACCATGGACACGTATGTACAGCAGTGGTAGATTTCATCTCTGTCCAACGGTTTAGATTCAGGTCAGGAGTCATTAACGGCCACTTTCAAACAGCTGCACAGCATGATGATACCTCCACCATGCTTTCCTGGCTGCTGTCCCCTTTGGCCTCGGAGTGCTGCTGAGTGTTTTGCAGGCTACAGGCTGAAAACAGCACTCTATAGTTCCAGTTGCCTGAAGCTCTTCCCATGTCAATAAAGCAAACTATTTATTTATTTATTTTTGTCGACACGCTCTTCTCTCATTCAGGTTCTTGTGAAGTTCACATCCAATGGACCTCTGAATTCAGATATTTTTTTTATTTCTATTTTTATTATAGCAAATGAAAGGTAACAGATGCAAACAATCCTTTTACATGCTCATTAAGCAGAATGTATATTATTGCAGGATCTTGAGAAACTACTTAAAAAATATCCCCCCCCCAATCCTCACATTCCACCTGCACCTTGAGGGAAGCAGGTGACCCAGCCAATAAGAAGAGAACAATAATAATAATAATAATAATAATAATGATAATAATAATAATGATAATAATAATAATAACAACAACAAAAAAACAAAAGTTGAAAATAAAAGTATAAAAAAAATTAAGAATTGAGATGTTTGAATTTCAGTTGTGGGTTTACTTAGTTCCTTGATTCATTATAACAAGAGTATTTATACTGGATTACTTTCTGCTGCAAAATGTGTCTGTATTTATTTCAGAACCAACCACGCCCACTTCAGGAGGATTATATTTACAGGTGAAAGGTGTGACTTGTGCCACAGTAGTGTTTAGTAGTGTGACTTGTGGTGGGATGGTGTGACCCCCCCCCCCCCCCCCCCACCACCACCACCACCACCACCACCACCAAACCTCTGGAGACACAGAGGCACTGACTTTCACACCCTGAAGGTTATCACTGTATGGAAACAGCCGCTCATTGTTAGGAAAGGGGGAAATTAAAAGATAAAAGACTATTAAGTGGCTTACTTTGAGTCCGGCAGCTTTCTGCATTCACTTACTGTTGCCAATCAAAGCTTCCCGCTGTTGTTGCCCCCAGCAGGTCAAAGCAATTTGCCTTTGTTCACAAACAGCCGATATCAGTCACCGGCTCACACTGGGGCCTGTCTGTCTTTTATGGCCCAATATGTCACCTTGTCATCATACGACGGGTCCCCGATTGTTGGGGATGTGCCTCACTGCCGAGGTGGAAATATTTTATGGTGTTGTTAGCATTTCATTTTCATCAGCAGCAGTTTTTCAGAATTTATTCATGGCCCGTGACGGGAACATATTGTGATTATAAGTTCAGCTCCTCCCAATTAATGGTGTAGAGAAGTGCATCAGCGGAGCCATTTTTATTTGTGGTTAATTCATTTGTTTTCTATTTCAAAGAAAATTAATCAGGTGAAGCTTTTATTAGAGAGTAAATTATTTCACACAAGTGTCAGTTACAGTTAACCAAAGTGGAAAATAACGAATGTCTTCCATAAAGCATTATGACAACAGTTTCTGATTTATTCAAAAATATAGATAAATACAAGTTAAAATAACTAAATCATTCCATTCTAAATTGATTTCATATATGTAACATATCATATTTTAGTTTTTTACAGTGTTATGCATTTTTTTAAACATGTGAGCTGCAGGTTTTGTGCTTCTCGTGGTAATTTCATGTGATCTCCATCTGTTCGTCCGTCAGGAAATATTGAAGTCGAGATCTTTCATTGCTATAGTTTAGTATCCTGTAAGGATTTGTATTTTGCTTATATAGCAGTTTTTCACCTCTTGAGCGCTCCCCGAAGCACTTTACACTGTTAATCACATTCACCCATTCACAAACACACAGACACTCACACACATAAGGCTCAATCCGTCCATTGGGAGCAGTTTGTGGTTCAGTGTCTTGCTCAAGGACACTTGGACATATGGACAGAGGGAGATGGGAATCAAACCTGCAAGCTTCTGAATGAGAGGCAGCCACTCTTTAAATCGAGCCTCAACTCAGTAACAATAATGTCTTTGCACCTTCTCTGTGTTTGTTGTACTAATATTTTACCAAACTGGGAAAAATCATGTGAGGAATTTACACATGATTATCTTTATTCCATGAAACATTTCATTTTGTGAAGTTAAACAAACTTTGGTTGAATTCATTAAAAAGAAGTACTCATGTTATCGAGTTGGCCCAATGGAATTGTATTAATGTTTAAAGAAATACATTTAATCATGTGGAAATTCTTTCCACGATACAATTGAGGAAATTCTAAGTCTTAAAATTGAGTTTCTACTCAACAAAGTTTCCACATGAGACAAAAGATTCAAGTGAGTGAATCTTGAAACTCACCTCAGTTTAGAAAAGAGGAATTGATGTGTGTCATGTGTTTTTATCAAGTGAGGAAAACTTTGTTCTGTTGATTGGAAATATAAATATGAATTTAGACAGATGGAAAGAGTTTGGGAGGAAAGTTAAATATTATGAACTCTCTCTAACCTACACACACACACACACACACACACACACACACACACACACACACACACACACACACACACACACACACACACACACACACTGACAGGTGGCTGTGAATAATTATCAGGCATAAAGTGACACCTTCCAATATGGCTGACTGTCTGATGCTGCGGGGCGAGGAGGGGGACGCCGAGGAACGACAGACGACTTGGAGGAGGCTGATAACTGGCAGGCTGAAGCACTGACACTTTAAAGGCGTCACACCTCCATACATTTGGTGCCAGTGTTGCTAATTAACATCAACACCACGAGCGAGTGATGGCGGTCTGAGCACAACCTCAGGAAAACAGACAAAAGCTGAGTCAAGAAAGACTCTTTAGAAAGGACCGGGAGACGTCCTTATTGACACGACGTCGTCAGCAGATGGTGTTGTAACACCAGAATTTGTGACATTGAAAACCAACGCGCTAAATAGAAATTTGCACTTTTTTTTTTTTGCGACTGTGGATTTGAATGATTTGAGGCGAAGCGAGGAAGTGACATTAGGCCGCCCATCTGAAGAAATGCGGCATTACAAGCCCGGGACAGATGGTAAATGACGAGCACGCTCAGATTGAGGTGGTAATAATACGTCTTTTTGCAATAAACAGAGCACATGCTGAATTTAAAGCAGTGGCATGTTGGTCCATTTGTAGATGATTTGAGCAGATTGGTGTTTTGTAGCTCATCAAACAGCATCTGTGATGTGATGGTAGAGCGTTTCAGTCACAGGCCTCAGCTCTAATCTCTCCTCCTGAATATAACAATTCAAAGCCTGTTCATGAACCTCCTGGACATCTATTCCCAGATAAATGAGCAGAAATGTGTTTCTAAGTCAGTTTCTCCTGTTCTGGGATGATTTACCGCTTCCGGGATGTTCAGTTGGTCAGAATCGACTTAATGATTTGGATTCAAATGAACTCAAAGACATTTATTATGAAAGGGACTTTGTGCCCATTAAAACTGATTGTGACATAAAATAAGCCTGTAAATGTAAATTTGTCAGATAATAACATGTAGAATTCTGAAATTTACCTTTTCCCTGAACTGTGTGGAAATTTCATGTCCTTGTATTTGTGAAATGTTGTTTTCCTCCGGGTACCAGAACATGTATAATCGGTTCTATGGCCTCTTTGAATTACTTACGATGGACTGGCCTCTGTGTGTGACTCAGGGGGAGCAAACATTTTAGATTAGGGGCCACATTCAGCCCAACTTCATCCTGAGTGGGCCTGGCCGGTAAAAATAACCTTTCATTTTAAACTTTAAAGATTCTCTTCGTTGTGACGTTGAGTTTCTAAAAAGTCTATGTTTTTGCCAAATGTTTCACAATTAAATACAAAAATGACTTCAATCTCAACATAAAGACGATTTTAATGATACTTTCTGCTGCAAAATACAGTGAAATTTCCCCCCAAAAAACCATCTCTCATTGAAATTTTTACCATTTGCTTGGTGGTTTTGCCGGATTGGAGCGTCTTGCAGGCCGGTTTTGGCCCACGAGCCTGGTGTACGCTATCATCAGCTGGGATCAGTCCCTGCAAACTTAAGTTGGATAAAATTGGTCAGAGAACAATGCATGCTCTCAATTAGAACATGGGTACTACTTAGAGAGTGAAGCTGAAGGAGACTCTAATGCCTTCATCTTTGTGTTGCATCCCACAGGATTGCACGGGTTGAAGGAGACAAGCTTCTTTTGCCCTCTGCTGGTTGCATCAGGAGTCACAGAGCAGAAAGGAGAAAAAAAACAAACAAAACCTACACAGAGAAACATTACATAAATGCATTTTATTCACCTCCTCCTTCACATGTGCTATTAACAAAAGATGCAGGCTGTGTACGTCTTCATCTGTTCGATATCACTGTTGACTTGTCAGAAAACCAGGAGCCGCGTCGACGTCGGCATCAGACAGCTTGTTCAGATCAGGAGGTGGGTACAGCATAACGTTTAGTGCACTTATTGCATTGAAAAGAACACATATAAATGATTGTAGTGCAATTAATACCCCGTCGTCGCTGAGGAGATACCGTGATAGTCTCGGCTAGTGTCTTGTCGATGCTAAACTTTGTATTGCATACAGAATTTAGGCAAGTGAAACGCAAGAACAAATGATAATCGTACAAAATTGTGCTTTGGACATCCAAAGAGTATCTCCGGCTCCTCAGAAAATTTGCGAAATAGGAGAAGTTGATCATTCTTGAGGGATTCGTCGAAATAATGCTCGGTGTGTTTAATCAAGCAGAGGTTATGTATCTCCAGCCTGGTCCTTCAGAAATGAACGTGGGTGTCGGTGGAAGCGATCTCCGTGGTGCTCCTAAATAAGCAGTGCATCATTCCGAGAAGAGAGGACGTCACGTATAAACACATGCTTTCTGAGGCGTCGAATATAGAAGAGTGTACTGTGATTATAACCTCTCTGCTTCCTGTCAGCGCTTGCTGTTTCTGTGCAATTAGATAGTAATAACAATAATATCTGCATCTGGAATATACAGTATTTACAGCGAAGCCTTGATAATTCATATGTAAATAGTTATGCAGGTCATGTTTCAGATTGACGGCTTGGGTGTGGACTGTCCTGGAAAGCCCTTCTGATGATACAGGATTACGATATGCCATGCACATACATCAGATTATTTACATGTGTGACACGTTGGCTGATTTCTGGAGTTTCACATGAGTCAAGCAGTCGAATGAATGTGTGGAATTCAGTGCATTCATTGTAGGAGTCAAGGTAAAAGTATAATAGAGTATGCAAACTCCTAGAAATGGTACATTTTCCTCATGTATGCGGGTGCGTTCATGTGGCAGTCTGAAACAAATATTGGAGTAACGATTAGATCATGTATATTATGGAAAAGAAACACACTATAAATCTAAAAACTATTTTCTTGTCTCCTTTTTTCTTTTGTTTGACTTTAACTTGGAGTTCCCTGCATGTGCTTTTAATGTTATTGAGTCTTCAGATATTTTCGACTGCATCAAAACTAACATGTTGAACTTCCTCATCGTATGACTTGGCAATGTTTGGTATTGGAGGCGGGCTTTTCTCTCTCACAGAACTGTTTGAAGTGGGATTTTCCTCCAAATGTCTGCAAACAAACCGCAGTTATTGTAAAATAATCCCCCTCCTGTGCTAATGGGGCCACATTCATACATTCACAGCTGTGACAAAGATGCATATAGACTGTCTGTGCTTGTTATACACGTGTTTTGCATCACTCTTGCATATGTTTATGCATTCTGAGAGCAGAATTAATGTAACGTCGAAAGAATTGCATTAAAAGGCTACTGGATGAACTGGAAGTGAGACGAAGGTGTGTGTGTGTGTGTGTGTGTGTGTGTTTTCCTTGGCTTTCCCACCACAGGTGACACATCGGTGACTCTGACAGGAGTAACTGTACCTTTGAGGAAACATTTGGTCAAACATTTGGAACGCCAGCTCACGGGAAGCTGCGGAGATGGAAGACATACTGAATTGATTTTCTGTCACGACGATTCAGCCGTACAACCCTGGGAAATGTGGGAAATGTGTTCAGGAAGGATGTAGAGACGACATCCTGATAGCTGTGCTACGGTCATGTTTACTGTGATCTGTCTGCAGCCAGAGCTGAAGCAGTGTGTGTGTGTGTGTGTAGACACCCGAGAGTGGCCCAAAAACACACACACACACACACACACACACACACACACACACACACACACACACACACACACACACACACACACACACACAGGCTGACTCAGCTCTGTGAGGATGCGAAAAGGCCCTCCGGTGGGGAAGCAAGAGGTGAGGACCACTTTTAAGGTCGCGATGGTAGGATGAGCGTGGGGGTGGGGGTGGGGGTGGGGGTAGGGGGTCTCGTGGTGGATAGTGACTGCACGGCTGCACTGGTTGTTTTGTCATCAGCAGCCGTGCAGCTGCAGAAAGCGGCCCTGAGTTGTAGGGTGACGTACGGTGGGAGCAGCGAGCTCTGGCCGAGGGGGCAGCAGTGAAGAGGAGGCTCCTCGGTCCGGTGCAGCCAGCTCTGGTCAAACCTCCGTCCTCCTCCTGTCAATTCTCCTCCTGCAGCTCTCCAGCCTCCTGCTCCTTCTCTCTGACTGGACTCTCAAGTCCAGATGTGACCAGGGAAGGTGGTGCTGGCCTTGGAGAGATGAGGGCTGCTGCTGCCCCCTGGTGGCGCCCGGTCCCTGTGCTCCATGACCTCCTGCTCTGACCCCGGCCGACAGCACAGGCTGCTCCTGCAGGGCAGCGAGGAGCCGGTAAGGAGCAGCAAATTAAACTACTTTAGAACTGAATTGAGAAAGAAAGACAAGCGTTTCCTCTCACCTATATCCATGGTGGAGATCATTCTATAAGCTCTTGAGTCTCAGAAAACTAAAATGGACACAGTTAAGGGAGAAGATGTCAGTGAAAATACATTTTTAACTACAGATAATGTCATAGCATTGGATATTCTGAGTGTAATAAAGCTATCAATGCAATAAAATTGTAAAATTTGAGAAACTGTTGCATAGTCTTCGCTTTCAATAAATGAATATGACGACTATTATTAGATTTTGTAATGCAACTTCAATCATTCAATCATATTTATTTCATTATTGGCAAAAAGTCATCATGATAAAGGATGAATTATCTTATTACGCTATTGGCATTATATTACAATATAGGCTTTACTGAGAATGGCAACAATTATTACATTATTAGTAGTTACATGCATCCAAGGGTTAATAAATGATCAGTGTGTTTGTGGAACCTGTTGGCTGGAGTTGGCTGAAGGAGGGGTGATCACGCTTTGGTCCAGTAAAGGGTTAACCGGGGCAGAACAGGGCAGATGTGTCGCACGCCAGTAAATTTCCAGGTACTCGGCGAGATGGTCGCAGGCGTCTTCCAGCTGATTCTCATCCAGGATGACGTCAAACATCTCCTAACGTGCCACAACAGGGAACATTTACGTCAACAATGACCGACCGGACTTCACCTGCGTGAGTCATCGGATGGTTACGTAACGTGACGTACGGGTGGACACTGGGCGAGTTTGTCTCCTGCCATCATCTGGACGTTGAGATGTTTACTTTGTGATTTCCCTCGAGATTTGATGAGCCTCTGAAGGACCTGTGAGGTGAGCCAACGACAAAAAAAATGTCAAACAAATCAAACTCTACTCTCAATGTTCTTGCTTCTATGAAACCATAATGTTGTTACACACCACATGAAATCAGTTTTTGGGAAAATTTGAACAAATATAAACTTTATTTACCTTATATATAAGGTTTTTAGACTTGATGGATAATTTGGCCTGTTTTAAATTATGTTTACTTATATTTAGTCCTTGATTTTACAATGTAGTCTTAAGTCTTTTTTTTAAAAACAATCTTATTTCAAGATTTCATATCAAATAAAATGTACTTACTGCATGGACTGCTTGGATAATTTGACTAGTTTTAAATAATTATTTTTGACAAATGATTATTACACCCATATATCTACTAAGTATAAGTTATACGAGTAAACATTACAGAGGTTTGGCCTGACGCACGCACACGAGCACACGAGCACACAAGCACACAAGCACACAAGCACACAAGCACACAAGCACACAAGCACACAAGCACACAAGCACACAAGCACACAAGCACACGGGATTTGGGACGTTTGGATGTATTTCTTTGTGGACATGCGGGCTGCACTCTACTTTAGGCGATGACACTTTGACGTAGACGACGATGGGAGCCAGCGAGGTCTTGAGGAGCTGAGCGGGGTGGTTGATGGTGTCTGCGTCCAGGATGACCAGCTGAAGAGATTTGGCCAGCTCGAAGATCCTCTCGATCTCACTCTGAACCTCAGCTGGAAAACCAACCATACAAACACAGAGATGAGCGGCGACGCTCGATCACGTTCACATTCAAAGACAGAAGAGGCATCTATTCTTAGCAGGCAATAATCCCTATTTAGCCAGAGAGAGAGAGAGAGAGACATCAAATGAAAACTTTTTCCCGGCTCACCCAGACTGGAGCGAGTGTTGGATCTCTCCATTATGGCCTTCTTGTTCAGCACGGAGCGCTTCGCCAGTGACAGATCAGCAGTCACCCGTGTAATAGAGATCCTACGGAAGAGGCGTCTTATCACATCACGTCCACAACTGTTCCGTTTCAAAGGAGGAGATGAACTCGTACTCGCTCACAGCTAAAAATAAATCATCACCGCCATGTGTCCTATCGACCACGAAACGTGAGAGGCAGAGTCCCATGAACGGCTCTGCGCTTCACACACACACACACATACACACACAGACACACTGAAACACACACACACATACCCACCTGCCATCAAACCTGTGCTTCAGGAAGTCAAACAAGGCTTTCTGCATCATGTCTGTTACCTAGGCGACAGATATGAGGAAGAAAAATTAGGTTAAAGTGCACACACAGCACCTTGATGCACAAGTTTTACTCTTAGTCTCTGTGATGCATTCAGTGCCATATCATAAGTATATATTCAAAATGAATAATAAAATTCAACGCAGCTGTAAACAGTTAGCTGTTCTGTTTCAACTTGCATGTACAGAATCATAAAATTCTCTTCTTCATCTTTCCAATGTTCAGTTTCTAATCAACCTCCATAAAGGGATCATTACCTGAGGAATACCGACGACAAATCAAAGTCTGTTCTGTCTAATCATGAGCACTATGTTCCAGTAAAATGAGTTAAAAAAAAAAAGAGACATCAACCCACTTGAATGATGCAGGATAATTTTTTGAATAATCTCCTTTTGCACAATAAAACTGGACTGAGAAGAGATTAAAGTAACCGTATCCTTTCATTTTTAAAACGGCTGCATTATTAATGTAAGTCAGCGCGGAGAGAGACGAGCACCTCTGACGCTCTAACTTATTAAACATTACTTCACTTGGATGTTGAGGCTGAGAAGTCTCTATAATCTCACACGCACAAACAAAAAAATCTCTTTCCATGATGTTCCATGTGTTAAATCATGTTAGCATTTTCTTAATAATAAAAAATAAATAAAAGGAGTGGGGGAGTAATGTAATTTTTCTATCCAGAAATGATTCCTACAGGCGGTTTGTTGATGCAGACGTGTGGATGAGATCTTAAAGAAAGATGCAGGCAGATAAATAAACATGGCGAGCGCGAGCTCGCTTGCCAGCCTCTGCGTGCGCACACTGCACCGCTGGAGACGAGGCGAGGCCAGCTATTTTCAAACAGTCGTGAAAAATGAATGGCCTTTTGGAATAAAGGATGAGGCACGCACTGGTGCTGCTCTTTCACAGAGGACCGGAGAGACGAGGGGGGACCAGAGAGAGGGTATGGGAGTGCAAAGGGGGGAGGGAGGGAGGGAGGCAGGGAGGGAGGGAGGATGGAGGGGGAGTAAGCTCTGGTGAAGAACACTGAAGAAAGCTGATGAGCGTCTGAAAATGACATGAACGAGGAAGACAAAGGGGGGGGGGGGGGGAGCTGGCGTTCACCACTGGAGCATCCCCGAAGCACAGCAGCAGAGCAGTGCATGAATATTTCACTTGCGCGCACACACACACACACACACACACACACACACACACACACACACACACACACACACACACACACACACACACACACACACACACACACACACACACATTGAAAAACCGCCTCGGCACACAACCTGCACAGCCACAGTGGAAAGAATAAAAATCTAAAGGATAGAGACTTTTACAATAGCATGTTAGAATATATTCAAGCATCTGTTAGTGTGTTTTTCTGTATCAGTGTGTGGGTGAGTGTGTGTGTGTGTGTGTGTGTGTGTGTGTGTGTGTGTGTGTGTGTGTGTGTGTGTCTGTGTGTGTGTGTGTGTGCAGAGCTCTGAAATGGGTTGACACATGCAGCACCGTGTCACTCGGATGGATGCGAGGTGCCTGCTGTGTGTGTCTTCTGTACAATGTGTTCAGGATGTGAGGGCTGTGTGTTGGTGTTACTGGGACAAATCCATCAAAACCAAACTCGTCCTCCTGGATTAGAAAATACAATCCAGATTAAACTGGAGCAGATGTTGACAGTACACAGAGGGAAAAGCTCATATAAACACAGTTGCATGAGAGTACACTGATATCTAATAATACAGCACTCCGAGGCTGAAGCAGTTTAACACTGAGACTGAGATTTAGGTTGTACAGGTAATTTCTCATAAACCAGATTAGTGGACAAAGTCAGATTGTGACCCGATGAAGACACACGTATATATAAAAAAAAATAAATCTGAAAATCTCCCGAATAGATGTCCTCACATAGTAATTCATCTGAAACCTTTTGAGGTATTTCACTCACATTTATAAACGTAAAGCTTCAAGTAACTCAAGTTTGAAATGGCATCATAAAGGTCAGAATTATTCTGGAGTGTCTGATGAAAAGTTTACGGAGGCGTTTCAGGTTAGACGTGGTAGACCGATCGATACATCCGCACACCGTGTGAATAGATTTAAATAAAAACTGTTTCTAAAAAACTGATAAATACTGTTACAGTGAATTTACTTGAAAGAATGAAATTAAAGTGTTTCCAATTCACAAATTCAATTACATACATTAAAGCTTTTATTTACAGTGACCTCAAGAAGCCACAACGATAAAAAATGTAAAAATGGTTCAAATAACTTTTAACAACACCACTCAGCAGATTTATTTAGCAAAAAAAAAAACAGTTTTCATTGAGTCTGTTTTTATAATTGATGTTGATCGTTGTAAAGACCTGTTGTGTTGGATTAATGAGATTTTTCTTTTTTTCCCTCTGATTCTTCAAAAGAAAACTTAATAAAGAAAACTGAGAAAGCTGAAGACTACATCTGTTTTTGTTTTCTTAATTCATTATTCAAATCAGTGGCGTGTCAAGCATAGGGCCCATGGGCCAGAACCGGCCTGATACCGACCCCAGTCTGGTCCAGCAACATTGCAAGTGGTGGACAGATGATAAAAAGACGCATAACACAACAGCTACAGGAGACGTTTTCTGGACATTTAACAACATTTTGCACCAGAAGGTTCCATTAAAATTGGCTTCACGTTGAGACTCTAGTATTTTTGGAACTAAACACGGACCTTTTCAGAACTTAAACTCGACGTCACAACAAAGAAAAACTTAAAAGTTCAAATTTAGTCTGTGTGTGTGTGTGTGTGTGTGTGTGTGTGTGTGTGTGTGTGTGTGTGTCTTCTCAGGCTTCCTCCCAGAAACATGACGGGTGACTTGAACTTCTCTAGAAATGTGTGTCTCTCTGTGACGGACCAGTCGTTGTTTTTGAAATGAAATTCTGCTTTCGGGCCGTTATTCATCAACAGCGTTAAAAGATTTCAACGCAGGTTTATATTCTGTTAAGCGGGATGGCTCTGGAGTTGAACCCACCTCGTAGCCTTTCAGAGACGGTCCCACCAGAACCACCGGCCGCATCGAAGGAACCACATCGTACGGAGGGACATGTTCCGTCTGCACAGGCACAGACAGCGAGCAACGATCACGTTTTCAAAGAGGTTAAAGTTAACACAGAGAAAAGAATTGTGAACTAGCTGCTTGTGGTCTGTTGATTTTTTTTTTTTTTTAATGAAGTGCGGAAGATGCAAACATACCTGTTTCTGCTTCTGTTTGGCTTTCAGGATAAACAGAATGAACATTAAGACAAAGGGAAACTGACCCACTGGCACTTCAGGAGTGTTTATTCTCATAATGGTCTGGTAATTAAGGTGCTCTGATCTCAGTTCAGATCATAATCGAAACAAGATTTGATGCGAGGAGATAAGTAGGAATTATTATCAAACATGAAGGCGGCCTTCGTAATCCCATTAGTGTGAGACAACGTGAGCCGACAGCAGCGGGACGTCTTCAGTCTCACTCACCTGCAGATGGCGGCGTGGACCTCCAGCCTCCGGATGAAGCGTTCCCGCCTTTCCTGTGGAGCAACATAATGCAAAGCTTCACGATGCGTGAATTCCCTCAGGAGGCAATTTAGACAGAAGGACCTCCAAAACAAATACGGGAGGAAGAAAAAGTTGTCAAAGGCTGCACGCGAGAGAAGAAGAGTGAAATTAGGTCGATTGGAGTGAAGAGAGGCACAGAAATACAGGAAGTAACTAGTCTCTGGTATGCGGGATGACCTCTGACCTCGCTGCTGCTTTCTGCTCTTGTTTTATCCTCATGGCCTCAAGTTTTACTGGGCTGGGGATGAATGTGATATCCGCCCCTTCCTTCACCAGCCGACCAATCCACCAGTCATTGTTGTATTTCTGAGGAAGAAAGAAAGAGAGAGAGAGAGAAAGGCGCACTTTATAGCTGAGAGCAGCACTTCTACCACCGGGATATATCACAATAAAGGCTTCATATTACTTTTAATCGAACTTGTAATTTAATGAGGTAATTGCAGGAGACGGGGGGTATTGGAGGTAAAAGATCCACTGTGGCAAATCTAACAGGCAAATACTTAAAGAACAAGAGAAAAGATAATTAAATTTAAAATCAGGTCACCTGTGAAGCTAATAACATAGACAGTACATTTAAAAATAAAAAAAGGGCAAATAGTCTGCAAACTATGTGTATGCATAAAGCCTAAAGTCAGTGATTAACCTTTATTGCCAACTAATGTGGAACTGTAAATGGACGTCACCTCTTTTATGTGCAGAAAGTCTTTGGTTTCGAAGTTAATCGCGGCGCCTTGGACTGGACAATCTTCATCAAGGGCGCCGCAGTAACTCACATTGGTTTTCACAGCAAATGCTACTGGTTTCGACTGCGAGAAACAGAAAAGACGGGAAGAAATATTATATTAGTCGTGACATAATCGGACGGCTCTTCAGATGTACGGTTCATAGAATCAAACCTTCACCAGTCTTGAGGGTAGCCGCTACGGAAGTGGATGGAGGCCAACATTTCGAGTGAATACACAACGTTTTTCACGTTTTTCACGTTTTTAAGATGTTACAGGGAAACGGCAGAAACACTGAAAACAATGTAGTTTTCATGATGGGCCACTAGTGGGTGCTGCTGTTTGTTTTCATGCAGCAGAGACCAAAACGCTATAGGATTCGTCAGACGATGAAGGTGGATGGTTATCACGGTGACTCTCAGCTATAAAACCGCCAAGTCCCAGGAGAATATGGACTGGGAGCCATGACACTCTGGACGCAAACATTGTTGTTATTGTACGTCTACTGAGCATGTGCAGAACAACTATTCACGCAGCAGCTGCGTTTCTGACGTCTACGCGGAGACGGCGCGTGTCTTCCTCCGTTTACATGCCGACGGAGTTTTCAAAAAGTTGCATTTTCAGTAACTCCGAACACGGAAACCACAAATGAAAGTTTTGTGTTTTCACGTGCACGCGGGTCCCTAAAGACGAGCATGACCTTTGACCTTTGGTCTCCCACCTTGGCTCTCTCCAGCTGCAGCTGAGCCTGGCGCTCGGCTTCACGCCGAGACGCCTCCTGGTCCTCCTCCAGGGACAGGTCGGAATCAGAGGGTCGACTAGTGTAGGAATCGGCTGAACCCTGGGGACAGGGAGAAGACAGTTCAGGACGGAGGCTCTTCACGGCTCTTCAGTCCCACTGAAGACAACGTCAGCACTGTCAGCACGTTGAATATTCGTGTCCCCCATGTCTTCCTCCTCGTCCGCCTGCCTCCGCGCCTGCATGTCCTTTCCTGCAGCTTTCCATAGCAGCGTCCTCAGGGGAGCGAGTGCGTGAGAACTGCAACACTAACAACCTTGTTGTCTATTTATCCGCTCACCAGATGTTGGCAGGAGTCCAGCTTTTCAGCCGAGCACGCTGACGTGAGCCACAGTATCCCTTCTATTTTCTGAACTTGAGAGTTTGAAGCCAGAGGGCTGTTTACGTTTGTCTGGTGTTTTTCTTTTTTCTTCTTTCCCCACGACTGACAATGCAAAGTTAATGACACAGTTAAAAGTCACTGAAGCGAACGCCTCACCTATATGTAAATAAACCCGACGAAGCTCACGTCATGGACTTTAAACTCCGTCAGCCGCCTGCTCTTCCCCCGGTGGCTGCAGTCCCAGCCGAGTGTGGGGCTGGAAGACTCCTCACATACCAGACAGGAGCACCCACATAAAGCAGCCAAATATAGCTCCATGCAAACGTCATCACTCCTTTACCTCTTTTCTTCCACCTGTCTCCTCCTCCCTTTTGCTCCCTCTCCTCCCAACCTGCTCCATTTTGCCTTTTCCTTCCCTCTTCCCTCCCTCCCTCCAAAAAAACCAAAAAGAAAAAACCTGACAGTGATTTAGCTGCATCCAGCACAGTCTGTGGATATCATTTGAATATCAAAGCCTGCCAGAGCCTGAAGAGTCAACGAGGAGAAGAAACAAAACCTAATTAAAGCACATGAAGTTGTTCAGACGGTTGAAGAGGATCGACACTCTGAAGCACAGACTGAGCCTCATTAGGACGCAGCGTGCATACATTATCTTCACCTACACTGACGACTCTATTACTGAAACTGTTTCTGAGTTTCCACCGGATGAAGAAGGAAGATATGGCAGTCGTTTACTGTACGTGGGATCTTATCGACTGCTGGAGCTCCCCACAGCTCTGTGTAAAACCACCCAGACTAAATATCCTGGAAAAACTATATAATTCCTGCATCTACGGAATGAAGCAAAAACTAACTGGCCTTTTTGAAAACACCTTTCAGACAAAAGTATTGCAATGATGCTTCAGATACTTCAGTAAGGTTTTGGTAAATGATGTATATTTCCTCATCGGGAGCAGTGAAGTATGTCACAGTGTCACAACATTACTGTCAACATATTTCTAATCTTAATCTGGGGGCAGGTGTTGATTGCAGACTGATTTCCATTTCCTTGTTCACGTGTCAAAGTGTCCTTGAGCAAGACTCACAACCTCAAAATGAGCAAGACCTTTGCCCCCATCGGCTCCCTGCAGTGTCGTCGTGTGGCCGTCCTAGAAATAGGTTGAGTAAATGTGAAATAAAAAGAAGGAATTTCTCAATAATAAAGTATCATTAGTTTAGTTTAGCTTAAAGCCAAACAAGATTATTCTGCATGCAGTATAAACAGTGTTAGGATCACCTTAATGTATACTGAATACTGTAAATATTATAGATATTACTACTGCTGCTATTAAGGGTATTTTTTCCCCCATCTTGATTGCTTATATTTCTATGTGTACACATATATATATGTATATATTGATCTAATTTTCTATTTAGATATACATAGTCTGTGTGGAACTGAATTGTCTTTAACTATTCTGTGCAAAATGTGAAACGGCTGCTGTGATGAACGAATGTCGCCATCTGGGGTTAATAAAGTTTGATGTAATCTGATCTGCAGCAGCTCTGCTTCTGGAACTAACTCGTTGGTAATTTATTATGAATATGAAAGTGTGTTGCTGTTAAAATGACCGGTTTCATTCCCTTCGTTGTATGAGAAAACAGCTGCAGAGCTGCTGTCTCTCACTGGCCTGCTCTTCTAAAGGGCTGACAGACACACAAAATAATACACACTATCCATGAATAAGGAATATCAGGCTCGTCTCGCTGATTGTGCAAAATACTTCGAGTACAACGCACAAAACTATTTACTACCTCCAGAAACATTCGTTGATGATTACGTCTGTTTTCAACGCGTTTGAAAGCATCTCAGCCTTCAGCAGGGGAGCTGCTTTTATTGTGACAAGAAGCTTTTCCTCACCTCATACTTTTATTCACAGACTTTATGATAGTTTCTAAATTAATCCTTGATTTGACTTTGTGACACGTCATCTCCTGATAATGTGTTTTAATATCTTCCTCCAGAAACACTAGTTTCTTAGCTCAGAGCTCCATGCAAGTAAACACAGAAGCGATTTGTGTCTAAAAGTCATTTGAATACTCTTGTCAGTGCCTGATGTCAATCACAGTGTTACTGTTAATAGAGCGCAAATTAAAAGAGTCTACATGGGTGCGCAGTTTACCTGCTTTATGCAAGATTCTTTATGAGTCAGAGCCTTAGTATCAGCCAATTGATGTAGTGGAAATGGTTGGAAAACTGCTATATGACTGATAAATGCATGATTATTAAACTAAAATTGAGCTTTGTGCATGCTCGGCTCGTTTATTGTGTTTTCTCACTTCATTGAACAATTTTATTTAAAAAAGTAAAAAATTAAAAAAAATAAACTTGCAAACATCCACATTATAGAGTATCTTCTTCTAACTAACATCAACAATATTTTAACTCGGAATCATAATCAAACACCAACTTTCAATAATCTGGAGAGGCACAGATTCAGATTCACAGATTTGTGTGGGAAGGTTTTGTAAACTTCTTGTGAGTTAGTCAGTCTTTCCTCCTCAATACGTTTAATCAGCAGAAATGATTAAAGCTTCACCTCCACGGCAACTTCAAATGGTATGTTGTAAACGAGAGGAAAATACAACTGTTTATTTCTTTGCTTCTTCGTTTGTACAAAATCGAATAAAGGCAGTTGATAAGAAGTCTGGATGTTATAAAATAAGCTGAACATGTGTTAATATGTGATCACAACAGATCAGCTGCATTATAAGCAGCAGGCTTAACTCAATCAGTTTTAACTGTGCCATTCATCCATCGATTACCCAGATGAGCTGGAAATGCACCTAATCCAGCAGGAAACCACCCGAAATGTTTGGAAGTTCATCACACAACTAACACACACACATATAAGAAGATATAGCCTCTCACACACTCATTAATGTAGAATCACCAACTTCAGTTAACAACAACTAAAATAAATTTACCCAGCTTTGGAGGAAAGTAGAGTACCTCCAAAGTCTCTATTTACAATCACTTCAAATCACTGTAACATGACAAAAACACAACATAAACATATTAAGACAAAATAAAGTCTTTCTTTCTTCACAACAGAAAGCAACAGTGGAATATGATCGAATCTCACACCAGCTTCAGTTCTGAAAGCAGCATGAATGTGTCTGGAAGACTCAGAAGTCTGTGTTTTCTGAATGTCTGGACTTTATTAACACAACAGAGACACAACAGGGACACAACAGGGACACAACAGAGACACAACAGAGACACAACAGAGACACAACAGGGACACAACAGAGACACAACAGGGACACAACAGGGACGGCTCACAATGCAGATGTCTTTAGTTAAAAAAAAAAAGTGAGTTGATGGAGAAATCCCTCACACCCCGGTGGTCCTGACAGATGGACGTTGCAGCAGCCGTAGGTTCTCACCAGCAGAGGGAAGTGTGCACGTTCTAAACAACCTTTTACCAAAAGAACCAGCTGTGAGCGACACTTTCACTGCTCCAATTTGGCCATTTCCCAACTCTCAGAGTGCGACTGGTCCACACTTCACAGGGAGCGTGCATTTGTTTTTACTGCATGTGTAAATTCTAAACTGCTGCACAACCAAAGTACCATCATGAAAAAAGAAAGAAAAAGGAAGCAGGGTGATTTTAATTCTCTCAGCTATGGTTCAATTCAATAATGAATGACTTCAAAAAGACTCAAACTAAAGTCACTGACTGATTCAACTCAACAGATGAGCCATCAGCTAAGCTTCAGAGTTGAGACGAAAAGACGAGCCACAGGACAAGATGTCCAGAGAAGACAAGAAAAAGTGATGGAAGAGATTATGAGTGGATGGAGTGAGACAAGCAGAATATGTTGAGATGAGAGTGAGAGGGAGGGAGAGGAAGGGAAACAGAGGGGAGATGTCTCTGAGAGAGCAGATGGGGGACTCGGGGATGGAGGCTGAGTTTGCATGCAGGATGATTTAAAAAAAAAAAAAAAAAGAGGGGGAGAGCGTTGACGGCGTACCTTGTTACAGATGAGTCCTGTGGCGCTCGAGTCGGAGGCAGACATGATTCTGCTGCCAGCGCTCCTGGACCCCCATTGCACACAAGAAGCCGAACCCTCCTCCCTCCTCAGCCCCGTGGTTGAAGGAGGAGAGCGAGGGAGGCGCTCAGCTAAGTGGTTCACCACCGATGCTGCGCTGCCTCAACAGTCGTTTCCTATACAAAATTGATGCTCCGACTGCAGCAGCGTTGTGCACACGCCCTCGTGCTGGTGGTGAACAGACGGTTTGTAGAGCTGGACCAGCCCTCATCTGAGAGGAGAAGATTATCTCTGATCATCTCTGATCATCTCCTCTCCTCTCCTCTCCTCTCCTCTCCTCTCCTCTCCTCTCCTCTCCTCTCCTCTCCTCTCCTCTCCTCTCCTCTCCTCTCTTTTCCTCTCCTCTCCTCTCCTCTCCTCTCCTTTCCTTTCCTTTCCTTTCCTTTCCTTTCCTTTCCTTTCCTTTCCTTTCCTTTCCTTTTCCTCTCCTCTCCTCTCCTCTCCTCTCCTCTCCTCTCCTCTCCTCTCCTCTCCTCTCCTCACCTCTCCCTCTCACCCATCAAAATCTTATCAAGTCAGTAAATACACTCTCCTCCTATCGGTTCCTGCCTGGAGAAATCCCTTTAAAATTACATCACATCAAGCAGACGGTCGTGATGTTTACTCAGTCTGCAGAATATTATTTTTCACTTGGCACAAACACAAGCTTCTATAAATAAGGCGGAACAAAGACTCAGCTTGTACGGCCACGTACAGTGAAGTGGAGAAGTTGCCATTTGTCGGCCAATAAGTACTCTACCGCAAAGTTATGGATGAAAGAGGGAGCGGACATGAATGAAAGGACAGAAACGAGGGGGAGAGGATGAGTGGAGGAGGGCAGGGCCTGCCTGCCTGCCTGCCTGCCTGCCCTGCACCATCCCCCTGACAGGAAGGTGATGCATCGGCCTACAGAACAGAAATGCAGCGGTGAGTCAGCAAGCAGCCATCCAGAGTCCATCACATGTCTTAATAAGCAGGCGGCGAGGCCTCGATTGTGGGAGACAGCCTGGTATTGTCCCCGACCCTCCAGGTCGCCCCGGGCACCCGGGACCATACTTTGGGTTCCATTAAACTGGCAGTATGCGCTCTCCATCACCCTCATTCAACTTTGGCTGCTTAAGAATTAAGTGCACTCCACCAAGGCTTTTACACAAAAAATGTCTCCGGGCGATATTTCAGTTTTAGAGGAGAGCAAGCAGCAACGCACACAAACACACAAACACACACACACACACACACACACACACACACACACACACACACACACACACACACACACACACACACACACACACACACACACACACACACACACACACACACACACACACACAGTTATTGTATCACAACAACTTCCAGATGCCTCTGGGATGAAGAAGATACTGTATCTTCATCATTAGTACATGAAACAGCCCTAAACCGAAGCAGAAGATGGAGGGAATAAAAATAGAGAACTAAAAAAATGAATAAAATATGGTAATTCAATTGACAAAGCAACAAAAAGAGAACTTATACAGAAGCGAATGTTTCATACAATTTTAATGTCTGCTTTCTTCTCTGTTTCCTCGAGCTCCTGATTTGCAATCGAAGTGAAAGCGACAGAGTGACTAAGATGAGAGGCAAACGGCGAGAGAGCGAGAAGAAAACAAGAAGATGAAAATGGGACGAGATGAGAGATGGGCGACACTGAAACAACCGTACCAGAGATTAACAATAATCTTTTTTTTTGTTATGTTGTTCTAAATATAGCTCTCTCCCGCTCTCTGTGTTTCTCTCTCTCCTCCTTCCTCTCCTCCTCCCAGCACAGACTGGGGTTTTTTAGCGGGGGAAAGAAAGAGGAGGACTGTCAAAGTTCACTGAGTTTCATGAATTCCCCCGAGAAAAGGCAAAGCAGATTTGAGACGGGCTCAGCTCCAGTGAGTGAAGCCAGAGAGCCCGTCTGAATGTGAACTAAGTGTGTACATGGAGAAAAAAGGACGGAGACTCCAGATCCAATCAGACAAACACAAAAGGTTCAGTCTGGTTTTTTTTAGATTTTCAGCTGTGCTTTTTTTTTTTTTTTTTTTTTGGTGCATGAAACTTCTCATAGAACTGTGGTTCACACTTGTGCTGACAATTTATTATTTTTTTTAAATACAGTTTTGGTGCAGTCAGCAACACTTTTTTTTTTTTTTTTTTGCTTTGTTTTCAAAAACTTCTCAAATAGTAAATGCTAACTGCGCAAATGCTGCACTTTACTTAAATGAAAGCACAACAGTCCAACAGACTTTGGTCCCGTTTACACGACAATATTTCACGTGACTAAACCGAATGTGTGTTTTTTCACTGCAGGGACACACTGACAACGATGTAGTTAGTATGCCGGGCCACGGGAGGGCGCTGTTGCTTGATTTTGTAATGAAACCACACAGATATGTGTGCAGAGAACAATGCGATATAAACGTGAAGAAGATGGAGAGAACCCGACCTTCATATGGACTGATGAGGAATTAGATGCTATCAGGGGTGAGTCTCAACTATTAAACTACTGATATGGACGATAAATTAGTAAGCGCAGTAAGAGCGCTCATAGCCTCCAGCAGCCTCTGCAGGAGGGAATCGCAACCGTGAAAGAATCTTTCCACCTTGGGAGCCGGGATGAAAACTTTGGATACAGTGGATCCACACACCGGTGTCGTGTAAACGGACCCTCCAAAAGTGATGAAAGTTTTGTGGACTTCGTTTTCGTTGCCGCGTAAACGGTAGAAACACTGAAACCGTATTGTTTCCTCCTCGGCAGCTGAGAAGCACAACAGAAAGAAAAGATGTTCCCAACAAAATGTGGAGATTCGGGCACCGAACCTTTGTTGACTTCCGCCTGTGAAGATGCGCCTCGCTAAACGTAGAGTCCGGAGCTGAGGCAGCATTACGGTGGATCATTCAGAGCCCAGAGAGAAGTGCAACCAGAGTAGGGCAGAGTGGATCAATACCAGAGCCACACAGATTGATACTCCATACTGTCCTCTGCGGCTCCACCCTCCTCCTCCTCCTCTAATGTTACCTCAGGATGCTTTCCCCTTGTCTGTAATGAGCCCTGGCAGACCCCCGCGGCCTATAAATAAGCCCTTCCAGGTCACTTCAACGCACGCTAGAACCGCTGCTTCTCTGCAGCGCAGCGAGTCCCCGCAGTAACTCCAGGGTTCATGGGGGGGGGAAACAAAACATCTTTAAGTGCAGAATGCATCTGGTGTCTGCATGGAGGAAACGCAACCGAACGCAACAGTGGCAAAGTAAAGATGTGAATTATCACGGGTGAGTTGGCAGCGGAGCTCGCGCAGAACGGAGGAAGAGGGAAGAGGGATGCTGCGGGCCTGGCACCGGCATCGCTGTCTTTCATCCACGGCCTCGTCGGGTACGTCGTACATACTGAGGCTTTTCCCCCCTCAGGGATCCCTCAACCTGACTTCACCAAACTGCTTCAAAGTGCGGGCAGGCTCCGGATAACCCACATAGAGCCCTGCGCAGCACCACGGAGCGCTGCATCCTTCATTAAATCTGATGTGTTTGTCGACTGGAGATGACCTGATTCTGGCTGGAGGTTTGAGTTAAGGCCTAATTGGTGCTTCTTGACGAGTGGGCTGAGCTTACCGAGAGAAAGTCAGACTTATCAATATGTAATGGTGTCCTACATACTCACATATTCCGGCTTTCTTTTTTTTTTTCTTTTAAACTGCGCTTCCTCGCAGGTTCAAGTCAGGAACCGAGTTCAGTGAGAAGAACGCAGGTTTGGTCCTTTGCGAGTAAAGATTTCAGATCCAAGTTAACGGAACTTAAGTAAATGTATGGAAAAGGAGCGATTGTTCTGGATTGGATCAGCTTCCGACAGAAATAGGAGAGAACATATACTGGTATTCCAGTGTGCAGACTTTTTATTGTCTCCTCACGAGTGAACCACACACACACACACACACACACACACACACACACACACACACACACACACACACACACACACACACACAGAGTTTCTTAACAGGAACTAAAGGAAGCTGAAACTGGAATCTTTGACCCTCTCAACAGTGCTGGTTCATCAAATTTAATCAAGGCATTGCACACTGATGCACACACACACACACACACACACACACACACACACACACACACACACACACACACACACACACACACACACACACACACACACACACACACACTCACACACACACACACACACACACACACACACACACACACACACACACACACACACACAAAGCACTTTGCTCCTCATGGGACAGGCTTTTAGTGCTCTGTCTCATGCAGTATTTAATTGACCCCACACAGGAAGCCTAGCGGTCCCAAATGCACTCCTTCCCCCCATCGGCACAGAAAGCATGAATGCCTGTGAGTATGCCCACAGCTTCCCACCGCCGCGCCGCCGTCACACAACTGCACGAAATGCCATTTTCTCTGCTGTAACGTAACTCTGACTTTCCACAGAAATGTCAGCGCCGAGGCTGAGGACTTTGGTCATGCACCATTTTTTTTTTTTTTTTTTTTTTTTTAAAGCAAATATGACACTTATAACAACTCCATTTCACAAACTTTCAAACAAGAATTTTTTTTTTTTTTTTTAAGAGCCGAGCTTTAAAGATGCTGCTATTCCCTGGGAGTAAACCTACATCTTTTTTTTTTTTTTTTCAAACAAGCAAAAACAAGATGTAATCACAGAAAGCACATCCAGGTCTAATGTTGAGCTTCAGACCGAATTTCTTTGTAATTTCCACCAAAGAGATGCGATGGTGGAGGAGATAGCGGGGGTACTTACTCAGATGGAGGGAGGAGAGAACACTCCCCGATTCGCTTGCTTGCTCTCTCTGCTAGGCAGTCATGGTGCGCTCTCTCTCTGGGGTAACACTGAAGTGTACTGTGGCGTGCTTGTAAGCATTCTCTCTTTCTTTACACCCCCCCCCTCTCCCCCCATCCCCTCCCGTTCTCCACCACTCTCAGTACACAAGCCGCTGCTACGTCAGTGATGCTCCGCATCTCATCCTTCCCACCCTCTCTCCTCCTCTCATCCCATGCCTCGCCTATCCAATGGGACTCTGTGTTGCACACACATGCTAAGTTCATTCATGACCGTTCATTTTTACTCCATAATGTTAGAAGTCACTTCATGCATTTCCCTCCAGTGTAAGTCAGCATGCGGCCGCGGCAGCCTCCATGTTTCACTGGGAGATTTTTTTTCCCCTTTTATCTGCCCACAAGCTTCAAATTTCAAATATATTTCAGGCATTTTAGCTCCCAACACGTCAAGGGCTGAAAGTTAAAAAGAAAAAAGTGTGGCGATGGTGAGGGGGTGGACGTGTGGAGGCGTCCCCACTGTAGCCCTCTGGTTCACCGACTGTGTTCTGCACATGTCATGGCTGGCTGTGCTCTGACAGCCGCTCAGCTGCCGGGTGGAAACCGCACGGACGTTATGAGGCTCTGAAGGTGGACCTTTTCTTCCTTGTGTGTTACTATGTGCTGAGATGAAGAAACTTCCTCCAACCAACCAAACAACCTGAGAGGATGAAATCATGACGGTGGCTGATGTGAAAAAAAGCAAAACAACGACAACAAAAACTCCAGCAAGTCTGAGATTTATAATTCATAGGATAGGTTGCAGGAAACTGAGGCAGAAGAGAAAAAAAATATCTGATGAGAGAGAGAGAGGGAGAGGGAGAGGGAGAGGGAGAAGGAGAGGGAGAGGGAGAGGGAGAGGGAGAGGGAGAGGGAGAGGGAGAGGGAGAGGGAGAGGGAGAGGGAGGGGGCCATTCGAATTCTGCATGAGCAGGAGATGTGAATAAAATATGAATGAACGAAGGTTGGAAAGTTAAACTCCACTGTGCTTGGCAGCGAGCGGGGAGGAGGAGAGGAGCTGCAGCCAAGCAGTGAGTGCAGATGTCTGTCAGTATGTCCCATATGAAGCGCCTCTGTGGGCAGAGCGGCTCCCGGTGCATTATGGATGAGGGGCTATTTTAAGGCACCGGGGATGCTGTGTTTTGATTTTTGGAGAGGAGGGAGATGACACCTGGCTGCTGCCAAATCCTTTCATGAGCTTTGTACAGTATCTGACGGGTTCAGACATGCCGGTACAGAGTGTGTTCCAACACAGACGCGAGCCCCGTTTGAAGTAAACACTCTGAGAGGAGGGGGCACACACACACACACACACACACACACACACACACACACACACACACACACACACACACACACACACACACACACACACACACACACACACACACACACACACACACACACACACACACACACACACACACACACACACACACATATTCACTTCACATAATCTCCATTGAGGTTAACTTAACTGCACTTTTGATTAAACTCAAAATAATATGAATATTAACAACATCTCCCAAACAAATAGCATTTCTGTGGTGGTATATTGTTTCTCAAAGAAATTTAATGGGGTGTACTGTAATAATATAGGATTTTGGTCTTATTGCAGTGACTCCATTAAAAAATATAGTTGTAATTATAACACTGACTCATATTTGATATAAAGCAGCCGTGATTTATAACATAATTAGTTATCAGCATGCATGAAAGCATATGAAATGCTTCAGATTAGCTTTTTGTGCCCCTTTAATTTACATACTGGGAAAAGTAGGAAGACAAATCACACTTAGACCACACCTAAAGCGCTTTCTGGAAAATGTGATTCAATTACCTGACAAAGTGATGTGATTTGGATGTTTTTCCATCAGTAATCAGACATTTATTGGACTAACAGTTTAGATTTTCCGCATTTTCTGACAGTAAGATACTGGAGAGGCTTTTAGCATATTTCTGATGCTGGGAGACCAACTGGACCCCCTGCTGTTTGCCCACCAGACACACAGTGAAGCAAATGATGGAGCTTTTCTCAGCCGGCTGGCCGGCAGCATGTCGAAAAACCCTGCGCCTTGACTTTTCAGTCACCTTTAACACCGTCCAGACCCTCTGGGAGGGCAACGGGCTCAGAGGGATGCAGATGGATGCTCTGACGGTGTCCGGGATGATGGATTACCTCACCAGTGAGCGCCACTGTTTTCACACCTTTCATACTTGTGTGCTTTAAAAAAAATAAAATAAATAAAGACAAGGAGTTTCTTTATTTAGAAGAAAAAAATACTAAAGTCCATCAATATCTAACCTATGACTGGGGGTGACAAAAGGAGAATCCAGGTCGTCTTTAAATAAAACGTTTAAAAAAAAAAAAGAACTAAAAATGGTCTAGAAAGATGTGATTAGTTCATTCTTGAATTGTTATTGCATCAGAAATCTTTTGCCGACTGAAAATGAAATGATTTGATACCAAATGGATCAAATAAAACACAACTTTTAGTAATTTAGGAGGTTTTTTTTGTTGAAATGTTTCTCTAAACATATGAAAAAAAACTTCAAACAGACCTGCTTGGGTGAAAATGCAGCTTATACATTTACCAAAACAGTGGTGGAGCCCAAACATACACCCAATGTCACTGACAACTATTTTCTGTGTTAAAAAAAAAAAAGGTGAGACTCCCACAGAGATCATCCAAATGAGGAAAGAGAGGGATGTGATCAAGCCTCCCTGTGTTTTTTTTTCCTCTGTGATGTTTGGAACAATCTACTTGCAAGTGTTTGGATGGTAAAGATTCAAAAATACAGATATGTTCTTCTATTTTCAAAGCCTTCTTGCTTCTTGCTTTTGCACCATATTTCATCTCTACAATGTGTGCACAGCACTGTGTGTGTGTGTGTATATATATATATATATATATATATATATATATATATATATATGAGGCTGACAGTAAAGGCTGTGGATTTAAAGTGAATTTACTCAGCTAGATCATCCTGTGATAATAAAACTATTATAATCCAAAAGGAATTACTGTTTGTTGTCGAGCACAAATGCAATTAGCATTTAATTACCTAATAGAAAAATAAAGAAAATTAAGTGGGAGCATAAACAAACCCACAGTCCATCTGTTGCTGCAGCTGACCACTTGTATTATTATCATGATGATTATTTTAGCTGGGACTTATGATGAGCATTAAAATGACAGTGTCGAGGCTCCAAACGTTCCCAGTGAGTTCTGCCTGCCTAATTTAATCATCCCAACAAGGACCTGCTCCCATCATGCAGCATGGCTTTCACATCTCCCTCCACACAGAAACAGAAAGAGAGGAAGATATATCCCACCTCGTTGAGCAGAAAGACGCTGGAGTTGTTCAGGGACATCCGCAGCTGACGGAGATCTCAGCCACCAGCCTCGAGCCTCGACCACACGTCCTCCTTCATGTGGACGCTTCTGCAAAACCTCCACATTATATTTATCAATGACTGAACACAAAGCCATATGCACGGACACACGGATGGATAGATTTCAGCTTTCCTGATAAATTATGCAAGACCTGCACTTTTCGCACAGCCCGGTCCCCCTGGACTTCTGTGGCTTCATGACAGATTTCTACTCTTTATTTTTTTTTCCCCCTCCTAATTTATGATGACTTGTGAATTGCGTGTCGCTCCTCTTTGATTTCACTCCATTCGTTAACGCACACAGGACAATCCAGAGCAATGCATTTTAAAATGTGTCTCCTGGAGCTCAAGGTTCATAGGGTGAGCAGTCATTCTGTTCTTATATACTCATGAAATGTCAATATGATAATCTACATTTGCAGACACTCTTAAGCAGAGGTGTCAAACATGAGGCCAGTGGGCCGAATTCGACCCACGGGAGGCTCTGATCCGGCCGCCAAACCGTGCGAATTGTAAAAAAATATTCAAAGAAATCTGTGATATTTGTTTCCTAATGATTTTTCTAAGAGTAGCAGATACAACACAACTCTGAGTCAGCGTTTACACAACAAAGTTTTAAGTGAAAATGTTGTGAAGTGGAAGCTTCTTTAATGAATCCGGAGAATTCAGTTTGAAATTAAAGTTGAAAGTTAAAGATTCTGTTACAGACGAGCATTAAAAAAAAGAAAATAAATCATTACCAGTATAAATGTCGAAACAGAACTGCACTTCCTGTTTCTCAACAAAACAAAAGCACCAGTGAAATATGTACTTCCGGTTTCACATTTACACAAACATCACCAAAATAAACAACGTCTCTTTTACTGTGCTTCACACACAAATGAACAAATGTCTAAAAATGTACGATGAATTATTGAATTTCCACACCCAACCCAAAACAATCCAGAACAGAAAACTCATAGTTTATGCGTTTTATTTCAGAAAAGTTTCACGTTTTGAAATCGATCGTTTTCATGATGGGCCACTAGAGGGTGCTGTTGGCTGTTTTTGTGATGAAACCACACACACATACAGCAGAGAACAATGCTCTATAAACATTAATAATGGAGAATACACTGACACTGGACCGACGATGAAGTTAAATTGTTTTTACGGTGACTGTCGAGAATAAAACCACCAAGTCCCAGGAGAATATGGACTGGGAGTCATGACACTCTGGAGGAAACATTGTTCTTATTGTCCATCTACTGAGCATGTGCAGAAGAACTGTTTACGATGGCCTTGGTGTGCATGAGTTTGTAAAAACATGCATAATATAACATGCATAACATGCAATAGCTATTGGAGAATGTTTTTTTTTTTACGTTTCACTGTATTTTGCACCAGAATGTTTCATTAAAATTGGCTTTGTGTTGCGATTCCAGTCTTTTCTTCTATAGTAATTGTTTGGTTTTGGGAAAATATAAACATTTTCATGACATATACTCTGCGCCACAACAACAAAAAACCTTTAAAGTTTAAATTCAAAGGTTATTTTAATGGTCCAGCCCACTCAAAATGAAATTTGTGTCCTCAAGTTGAAGTTGTCCTGGACCTGGATGGAGGATTGGATGCAGGTCTTCTCAGTTTTCACTGATCCAGCAGTCTGCCCCCCCCCCCCCCCCCCCCCCCCTCACATCCTGTAAGCTCCCTTCACTTACACTGCTCCCATCGACCGCTTCAGTGCGGAGCCTCATGTAAATATATACAGCCAATGTCAAAACGAAAGGGGAAAGTCACCATGACCAAACACATTCACACTCACATACATCATGTCAAACTCTTCATCAGTCTACGGGGAGAAAATCTTCAGTTTAATCATATTGTTTTCTTATGACTAATATGAAACTTTTGGAAAACATATTCACAGTATCTGCACATAGATTGTGAAAGCTGTTAACCGCAAATTAGTGTTTTATCATATAAATTCTTATTGACGGGACCCAAAAACAAAATGTTGCATGAATAAAGTAGAAATGAAAAGACCGGACTCTTTAACACTGAACGGTTGAACGCAGATTCTCACCTAGTTTCAAATCGTTCAATGTTACTGCAGAGAACATTTTGCTGTTTAAATACTTTGAACATAGAAACATGACGAGTAAACCAGTTCATATCCAATGGCGCCCCCTGCTGGACAAACCTGCACAAACCTCACTGTTCGCTTCCCAGAGACTCAAACAATGTTAAACTATTTAAAATTACATCAATATCCATGATTTACATAATTAAGGTAAAGTTTGGGTTTTCTGGTGTGTTTGTGAATAAATAAGCAAACACTGGGTTCATCCATTCATCTTTCATAATTGCCCGGAATGCTAAAGCCGAACTGGCCGAACATGTGAAGTCCCACTGAACCGGCCCATCACAGGGGAAACACACACATTCACACATTTTACCGCCGCCAATGCATGTTTTTGGACTGTGGGAAGAAACTGGAGGGAAAACACAAACACAAACAGAAAGGCCATCAAGCCCAATGAGGGAAGCATGTTAACCACGTCACATACATGCATATATGCACATGCATACAAAAGCTACTTTAAAAAAAAAGTGACTTCCAGTTAAAACAGTTTAAACACCTCTAAGGATTGTCTGGAAGTGAGGTTTCACAAAGAGAAGACAGGAAACCGAAGCATCGTTAGAAACTAAAGCACATCTGCAGCAGTGGTTAGCAGCCAGTGGAGGAGTCACTCTACTAAGACCAGATGGAAGCTGTTTACACTGAAAAGCAGATGGGAAGTGTTTCTGTCTCGGCACCAGGATTATCTGTGGAAAATGATGCTTCAGGGATGGTCAGATAATGTGGACGACCTCGCACAAGGCCAACCTCTGCACAGACTGTGTGCAGGAAGACGGCTATTCTCAGACCACAAACTTTACGAGTGAACATGAGAAGAAGTTTAAATGATCCCGTGACTGTGATCTTTGTTCAGGAGCATCTGAGTCACATCCATGTGGATCGCAGCCAGGAGCAGGTCTAATCCTCCGACCACTCCAGAGTCAGTGTCGGCTGATATACGCACGGTGCTGCAGGGCAATGACATTTCTAAATGGCACAAAAGAATGTGGGAATGTTTATCAAAATGTTGAATACAAATGCGACTCCAAGTCCTTTAACTTGGTGTGAAGGTAGAATAACCAGCTGAGAGTTCATGACAATACATAGCTTTACATATCTTCTCGCCAAGGCAGCACATAATGCAGATTAGATTGTTCTTTTGTCAGATAAAACAACAGAAAATCAACAATGTTGAACATCTGCAGACACAGGAAACTTTTTATCTCTTAGTACATATATGGCTGTTTAAATGTAGGTTGCACTTCAGCTGCTGTGTTTCTTCAATAATCTCACAACGTTGGAGAGACTAGCTGGAGAGTAGTATCTTTGAAAGGTTATCTGTGTCTTCAGCTTCTGCAGCTGTGACGAATGTTCCTGTTGAGTGAGGTCAATGAAATGAATTTAATCTTGTGTTAACATTACAAAAGAAGTGTCGGGGAAGTGTGAGCCAAATCAGATTTTTTTTAATTAATCTGTTAGGAAGATTATTAAAGCTGCCTTAACTAGTTTACAAAGCAAAAAAACGTTTTTCCCCACTTAAGATACAGAGCACAAAAACACAGACACTGGTTGGGCGTCTCCATTGCATTTAGATCTACTAATCAGTATTTCAGTAATTTTACTGTTTATAAATCTCAGCTCAGTTCGTCCACCTGGATTATTTAAAGCAGTTTCAACACTTTAGATATTCTCAACTTTTCTTTAGGAAGAGGTTCATTTATTGACACTCTATTAATGGTCTCTCTACCTGTAGATAGACGGAGAGAGACAGATCAGATTGTGGGGAGATGGATGGATAGATGGATGGATGGATAGATGGATAGATGGATGGATGTATGGTATAACGTATCACCGCCACTAGATGGTGCTCCAACAAAATTTGCCCCGAGTTTCTCATTACTCTTCACAGTTTTCCCTCTTCTGGTCTATATTGTGCTAAAATCAGCCTGAAGTCAAAGTGACAGAGAAGTGAGAGAGTTTAAAGAGAAAATAAAGAGCAGATAAAGAGTAAATCAGCAAGACAAGTATGGTGAAACACAGTAGAGTCTCCTGTAGGGGGACTCCTGCGTTCAGGAATGGAAAATCAGCCTGAGAGAGAGAGAGAGAGAGAGAGAGAGAGAGAGAGAGAGAGAGAGAGAGAGAGAGAGAGAGAGAGAGAGAGAAGAGAGAGAGAGAGAGAGAGAGAGAGAGAGAGAGAGAGAGAGAGAGAGAGAGAGAGAGAGAGAGAGGAGAGAGAGAGAGAGAGAGAGAGAGAGAGAGAGAGAGAGAGAGAGAGAGAGAGAGAGAGAGAGAGACACAGAGACACACACACACACACGGTGGGAGTGTAGTACTGTTCCACTGGCTGGGAAGCAGAGCGGAGCTTGTCGCAGTGTTTCCCCGCTCCCCCATGCGCCTCTCCGGGCTCACAGACCCGCATGTGAAGCGCGCGCGAGGAAGCGGCTGCGTGCCGGCGGAGGACGCGGAGGACGCGGGGCTTGAAGGGCTGAAGCGGATCTCCCGCTGCGGTCTGACACTTTAACTCCTTGTCGGCTGGTAAGTCCGCTCCCCTCCTCTCTCTCTCTCTCTCTCTCTCTCTCTCTCTCTCTCTCTCTCTCTCTCCCCGGGGCTGGTCGTGTGGCTGCCCCGCACCGTGTTAATGTGTTGCAGGTCGGATAAATCCCGGTAGATGACTTGTTCTCTACTGTTTGGCTGATGACTGCGGCTCTGCAGGACTGGACACACAACGTACATGAGCGCGCACACGCATGCAGTGCACTTTTTTCCCCCCCAAGGAGATATCGCTATAATTACGATCCCGGCCAGCTGTTTGACAGTTGGCATTGAGCCCCGCGGCGTTCCTCCGCTTTTTCCTCTTTGGATTCTGAAGATATTGTGCGTGATAAAGGCCCGCGTCGAAGTGCGTGAGCTGCCCCGCACGCACATCCCCGTCAAGTTACCGTCGGAGTGTTTCACTCCTGTATAAGTTGGTGTGTGTGTGTGTGTGTGTGCTCTCTCCTGCAGCACACACACATTCCGGGCCGGTGTTTACCCGGCTCCGGGGCGCACCGCACCGCACCGCTCCTGCACTGTCTCCGGGTTAAAGCTCCGACCTCCCCGGAGGAGCGTCCCGGTTATGTAATGCGCTCCGGCCGGTCTGCCCGCGGCCACTCGGCCCGGGCCTGCACGTGTTCCTGCTCAGCATGGCTCCTCGAGCATCAGCCGCACGTCAACAATCACGACAAAAGGTCTGCGAGGGTCAACTGTCACGCCCCAAAACAGGCACGTCTTCAGAAACCATCGCGAGCTCACTTGCAGAGCACGCAGGGACCGACTCCAATCGCTCCACGAGCCACCACAGATCCATGCATGCGCAGGTTGTATTAATGCATCAGAGGTGAAAACCAAACAGGAAGGAGGAGGGAAGGTGACAGCAATGTCCCCTTCATCCATTCATCGATCTTGAGTGTTCTGGAGCCAAACTCAACAGACTGAAGTTATGGACAGATTCCCAGTTATTTACAAGGCAAACACACACAATCACTCTCACAATGTGAGGCCACCACTTACCTCCAAATACACGTTTTTGGTCTGTGGAAAGAAAATTGCTGAGCTTTATTGACATTTCTGCTGGACATACAGGACACACAGTGGAATTGGAAATGTGTCTCACTTGCCCTCATTTGGGCATATATCACCCAAAATAGAATAGAGAATACAGGCAGTGCAACAAGATTTCAAAATAGATGTTTAAAAAAAAAAAAAAAAAAGGAATGTTCAATACAATACACCCTGAATATGTGCAATATTCAACATAGTGTAGCTTCAGAAAAGCTGTAACTGTCCATGGATGTAGGATGTGCATCAGACCTCACTTGGGTCACATGATCAGTGTGACTTCAACTCACTGCAAGTTGCTAGTTAGAAGCCGTTTTAACTGAACATTAATGCTTCAACAGATGGGAGTTATCCGAATAATGGGGTAAAAAAAAAAAGTTGTTTTTCCACAAATAGACACGGTCTCCGAGTGTGGCATCGTCATTGGTAACTCGCTCTGGTCAGTCCGTTGACTCATTCAGTGTTTCTGTTGTTTGCATGTCACAGTGATGGTTGAGCGGCACATATTGCACGCTACTGTTGATGATAAACACGTCCATGTGTGCCGTTCGTGTGTCCTCTTCCCACCATTAACCTCGGCGCGGTCGGCCCGGCACAGATTTGCTTATTAAGTTTGGAGGTTAGCGGTGTCCTTGACATGCACTGCCAGAAGCCAGCCGTGGTGAGTCATCAAAGCTAATGGGGAAGGCATGGACAATTTAATCTGGACTGGAGAGCTCTTGATCTCTGATGGTGCCTACTCAGTAGGCCTTTGTTGTCAAATAGAGCACACCCATCCCTGTAGATGTCAGGGGCAGATTGCGGCGATAGGGCAGAGCAGAGCGGCGTCCACCAAGGAGAGCCGCTGGTACAGAAAACACGTGAAACGGCACCGTGATCATTGTTATGGTTTGATATCAACGATAACCAGTTTTGCCGCCGGAGGATTTATCCGAGTGAGATGTTTGCCGTGAAAGTCCTCACATGGGGCGCAGGTGGAAAAACAAGTCATTTAATTGAACAGTTTTCCTTTGTTAGTAATTGGTTGTACGCAACACAAAAGGAGATGTACACTTGTGACCTCAATAACACAGGTAATATAACCAATGCAGTTCATGTTTTTGAGTTCACAGTGACCCTCTTCCTCATTGTTTGCGCAACAACAGCACATATTTTCTTTATATGTGTGTGTCTTTTTATTTCTCCGCAGGAAAAGAGCCTGTTTCTAAAGAGACGAGGCGGCGTGCTGGGTTGACACACTGATTGTTTCTACAAAAGAACTGCAGCTCAAGACACACACACACACACACACTGATGCCCGTGGCCAGTCAGAGCTGATGGTGTGTGATCGCTGCGATGAACTAGTGGCCTGGCCAACGAGCACCGTGTTGCTACACACAACAGAGCCCACACAGGTGAGAGGCTCTTCACGTCTCTTTATCTCCAAAACAGGTGGTTGGGATTAAAAAGCTCAGAGGACCAACTAGTTCTATGTGCCACTTACTAGTTTTTTTATTTTTATTTTTTTAATATATATATATATCTCTGCTCTGTTTGCATCCCTGCCTCTCTGCAGGATGTCGTGGGCCAGAGAGCTCTTTGTGGGCAGAGTGGACGAGCGAAAGACGGCGTGGGGGGAGCGCAATGGCAAAAAAAAAAGGAAAGCCAGCTCTTCGCTATGCAGCCCACGTTACATGAGCTGCCTGAGGGACCCGGACGACTTCGAGACCTCTAGCGTGGCCCCTCAGCACTACCACTGTGGAGCCGGCGCCAGCGGGGGAAACTTTGGACTGCGCTGCGGCTGGCAGGAGGACCACTATGGGAAGAGGATGGTCGCCGGCGGAGATCTGGGTCTGAGGGCCGTCGACTTGGGCTTCGAGGATGGCGAGCTCAGAGGCGGTAAAGACGAGGACCGCGGGGAGCCGGCGGAGGGCAGCTGCGGGGCGATGACCGCCGCCGACTGCTGGAAGCGGGTCGTCTGGGTTTTCCAATCCAAGAAGTTCCAGTCCACCAAGCTGGAGCGTCTGTACCAGCGCTACTTCTTCAGGCTCAACCAGAGCTCCCTCACCATGCTGATGGGGGTGCTGGTGGTGGTGTGCGGCGTCATGCTGGCCTTCCACTGCGTCCACACGGAGCTGAGCGTGGCCTACATCTCCGTGCTGTCCGTGGCCATGGCCGTCTTCATGGCGATGATGGTGGTGTGCAACCGCAACGGCTTCCACCAGGACTACATGTGGATGGTGAGCTACCTGGTGATCGGCGTGCTGATGGCGGTGCAGGTCCTCGGGGTGCTGATGGTGTTCCCGCGCAGCGCCTCGGAGGGGATCTGGTGGACGGTCTTCTTCATCTACATCATCTACACGCTGCTGCCGGTCAGAATGAGAGCGGCGGTGCTCAGTGGAGGCGCGTTGTCCGCCATACACCTCATCACCGCCTGGCAGCTCAACCAGGAGGACAAGTTCATCTTCACACAGGTGAGCCACGGCGACGACCGAACCCGGTCCGCATCGGGATTGCTAAGTCTGAATTATGAAACCCCACTTCCTGTTTTCAAGACGTTTTGTCGAAGACTGATGGAGCTTCGCTGATAAAATGTCTTAAAATTTTTTAGGAGGTCCAGTTTCCTTTGCGACAAGAAGCGGGGATTCCGCACTGTGGAAAAGTGGAGCCCAAATATAAAGACGTAAACACAAGATCTGAGGAGAAAATTACTTAAAACTAGTGACATTATCTGTCCACGCAGCGATTGAATTTTTAAAAATATTGAAATAAGATTTTTTAATCTAGACGTAAGTTCATACTGTAAAATCAAGGACTATATATAAGTCAGTCACTTAAAATAAGCCAAATTATCTATCGTGCCTAAAAATAGGATTTTAAATCTTGACAAGTGCCATTAAAGTTTATGTGTATGTTGTGGATGAGACACGGCGATTAAAGTTAAAACAATGATGATGTTGATTTCTGTTATCGTCCAATGAAGTTCAGCATTTTCTTGTATTTACTTTTTCTCTTTTATGTCCTTTTTAAAATATACACTTTTGGGGGTTTTTTTGTCACTGTTTCACAAAACAAGCACACAAATTGCCACAAAGTCAGAAACTCCAACAGACTTTGTTTGTTTAAACAAACTGTTTGAGATTTAATTCCAGTATAACATCTGTGTGTCGGTGTTCATAAAGGAATCAATGCAATTTAAAAACCTGTAATCAACCTTTAGTACTCTTTTCAATCAATGCTAAAAAAGATCTTCGGACTATTGATTTGAGAAAATCCATCAACTTTAATGAAATCTCCACACATTGGAAGACGAACATGTGACCTCAGTCAAAGTTTGTGGAAATAATTAGACAAGTAATTATACCAAATTATCTCCAGTTTTAACTACTTGTAATCTTGTAATTGCCCTTTTCGGTCCGCACTGATCACTTGTAGGGTAAAAAAAAAAAAAATGCTTGTGAATCTAAAACTAGTTAGAAAACTTCCGTGCACCTGAGCTGGAAATAAAACAGATTTTTTTTTGTTGTTGATTGGAATTCATGTCTCATATCAAACGGCGTTGGCGGCTGCTGGAGGACGGCGAGGCTGTGGTTGCTCAGGTGTTATATCGGTTGTCCAAATGGTGAATTATTGAAGGAATCTGTGGATTTGGTTCACCATCGTGCTCAAGTCCCATCAAAAAAGCAGAATTACTCCTTTATTATTATCATTCAGTTGTTGTTGTGAAGTTTTATTTGCAGTAAATTGAAACTATGCGTCTTTGTGTGAAAGCTGACGTTTACGTTTGGGAGGAAAATGGGACAGAATATGTGACGCTGGTGCTGGTCACAGCGGACCATTATCACCACACAACTGAGTACAATGTTGTTACTGTATTCACCAGTAGGAACGGCCTACTTTCTGCTCCCATCGATATAGGACAAACATTGTGCAGACGCCTCAACCACTCTTCCATGTCAAAGGTGTCGTACTAAAAGTAGATGGTGCCGTCGATCTCCGCAGATTTTCAAATGAGGTTTTTAATGAGCCCATGTTTTTTGTGCCGTGACGCCGCCATCGCCGGCTCTCGTGGGGTTTCGACGAAGGTCGCCCGGGTTCGAGAGAGCCCGTCTCGCTGCATTGTGGAGGAATATCATGATAATGTAGCGTGGTGCCATTCAGGCCACAGTCCCCCTCAAACAAGGAGGCTATTGTCGTAAAATGAAACAGGGTGGGGTGAGATACTCAGATTGTGCAATGAATTTTATGGAAAACAGGATGATTACTTCTTCATTTTGGAAGTCATACAGAGAGAAAAAACAAAACAACAAAAACAAACGGGATTAGACATTTATAATGACTTCAGATCTCTGTCAGAGCTCACTGGAAGCATTTCTTTGTGGCTTTTGTGTGTTCATTTGTATTTCCTGATGTTCAGTGGTGATTCCCTCGTGACGGACACAGTTTGGATCAATTAGATTTAAACAATTGCAGATATCATCATTAAAAAAGACTTAAAGGTACAGTATGTTTTAGTTTTTTTCATATGGGAAAGACTAATAAAAGAGGACAACAAGGTTATTTAATTAATGAGTGTTGTAAATGTATGTACCGAGATTAACAGGTCGACCGGGTAACCTCGGCATGTCCAGTTCCAACTCGAAGGACTTAGGAAAGAAGAAAACACAACAGAGAAACTGCAACAGATTCCAACAACAATAAGAAGAAAAAGATGAACTCGGGACAGCCAATAAATACATAACAGAAGGCAGTCTTTGTATTGTGCATACTGATCCTTTTAAAGTTTCAACAATTCAACTATAACTCCACTAAACCTTCAGAGCAGACTTTAGAACAACACTAAGCACAACCAACACTTATTTTCCTTAAAAGAATTTGACAATGTTTTTAGATCAGGGTGAAATATGCCAGAAAAAGTAGCATTTATATACTAATTTTAATGTAAATTACCTTTTTTTTTTTTTTTTTTTTTTTTGCATTAGTAAAAATCTCCTACAGCAGTGATTCCCAAACGTTTTTCCTTTTAAGCTTGGAGGGTCGCCTCTAAAATCACATCACTGATGTGCCAGAACTTTACAGTGAAGACAAATCCTGATGGACGCCGTCACCAACTCATTAAAGCAGAAAAAAAGCTTTAGGCCTCGGTTACATGACATTATCAATAAAAATGTAAAACTTTTTCTGCGTTTCTGGTGCCCATTCACACGACAACGATGCTCACAGCCACTTAAGAACGAAACTTTTCGAAAACTGCTTCCGAGGGGGAAGTTTTTGAAAAATGCTCCCCGGAGAAACGGAGGAAAATCCAACTTTTCAGAAACGCTGCTACTGCGCACGCTCACCACGACTGTAGTAAATGGTTCTTCTGCACATGCTCAGTAGATGGACAATAACAACAATGGCGGCAACGAGTCACCTGTAAAAAACAATCCAACTTGGTCGTCAGTCCATACGAATGTCCGTGTCCTCCCATTCTTAATGTTTGTAGCGTGTTGTGTTTTTGGTTTCAAAAACAAAAAAAAACAACCTACAGCACCCACTAGTGGCCAAACATGAAAACTGCATCGTTTGCTGTGTTTCTGGCACTTTGTGTAAAAGGACGTCGTTTTCAAAACGTTGCGGTGTAAACGTGAAACTTTTCTGAAACAAAATTCCATTTTCTCTTGAAACATTGTCACGGAAACGAGGATATAGTTTCCCGTGATATTTGTCAATCCAGTTGCGTGTATTCCTGGACGTTCCTTTGGGAACCGCTGCGCTAAGAAAGTAGAAAAGTCGTCATCACATCACTGTAACTATATTTCTGTTTGACTTTAGTTCAGCACCACACGTTTCAAACGTATATCATAGTGAATATAAATAAACTGTCGGGCTGTTTTCTTTGCACCTATATTTTAATCGGATTGGATTCATTGGTGATGTTATTAGTAACACCTCGACTCTTCTAAATGCATGTGCAGCTTAATTAATTCTACTTCCTGCACTCCACTGTGTTCATCTGTGCCAAAGGTTGTTCTGCTGTTACAGGCTTGGCAGTGAAGAAATCTACTTGAATGAGACACGTTCCAGTTTGGGAGCTTTGTGTGCCGGTTTAGGCTGCATCCTTTAAGAACATAGTTTTTTTTTCCCGCGCATATAAATAGATTTAAATAATTAAAAGCTAGAAGATAACATTAAAAAAAAAAAAAAGAAAGGCAAGTGCACTGAACCCTGTCACATGCTGTTGCTGTTCTCTGCCAGCCGTCGTATTAGGCAACCAGATAAATGTGGAGCCAGAGTGAGTAAGGCAATATTGACATAACTCTACTGGTCCAGTGAGCTTGTGTGTTAAGTACCCCTGTCCCAGACGAGACGCACACACTGGTGTGTTGCCGCTGTGTGCTCCAGTCCTGGTCGGTTACATCGGTCTGGTGATGATGGACTGCTGCCCTGCCCGAGGGCCCGGACCCTCCGTGCAGTCCGGCTTAGTCCAAACGATCAATAATGCTGCATGGACCTCACTGTGTGTTGACTGGAGGGCTCAGTTCTCCTGGTTCAGGTTGTTCATTGCCATCGGTTTTCATATTTTCTACATCATGCATCTCCCAGGATGTTAAGAGTGACGTCGCTTTTACTCCTTTTGTTCAGCCTCGAGAATTAAAAAAAAAAAAAAAAAAAAACCCAGCTTAGTGAGTCAACAAGTCGGCCTGAGCTCCGCTCGGTCGTATGAATACTGAAGGACTCCATTCAGTTTCTCCTGCTGTCTGTATTAGACATGAAAAGCTCGCCGAAAGTCTGCAGATACTGGCGTCACTCTTCTTCTGGGACTCCCATCATCCTGTAGCCCTCTGTGTGTCCCGGCCTCTTCCCTGATTTGTATTTTCCCTGCGGAGATATTCATGTAGGATCAGAGCTGAGGAGATGTGAAACCGATGACGGCGGAGACAGACAGAGCCTTTGTGAAGGACCTCCACGACGAGTCAGGAGACGTGGGGGGGCGGGAGGAGTTACAGTGGAGACAAGGGGGCAACCGTGGATGGGGAGCATGAAATAATGCCGGGCTGACTCACCCTGCTGTAAAAGAGCTGCCAGTCTCTCTTTTCTCTGACTCATAATTCCATTCTTCACAAAATCCCTCTCAGATGGACTGGCTTTCATTTCAGAACCGACTGAGATCGAGCTCATCGTCCTCGTGGGGGTTTCTTCCAGAGATCTCCACGTTTCGCTCTCATGAGCGGCACTGAGGGGTTTTCTCACACAACTATGGACAGACGAAGGTGTAACAGCGAGGAGCCTCCACTGTGCTCCAGCTTCTTCTGGCTTCCATAGACTTTAAAAGTCTTCCAAGTGTATTGAGATCTGCAAGTTTCATGAGCGAAGGAGACATTTTTGTGATTTTTCCAAAAAATCTAATTGACCTGGAGCCGCGAAACAGGCCTGCCCTTCTTGTAAAGCTTCTAAAGTTTCATGTATACAGTAGTTTTGAAACCCGTACAAAAACTATTTTGTATGTTGCATCAATGAAGTTTCGTAATTTTGGGTGGTTTAACATTTCAGTACATTTTCAGATGTTTTTGATTCCTGATTTTAGCAGTTTCATTCTTCTTTTTCTGCATTTTTCAAAAAAAAAAATCTTTTTTTTTTCTTCACATTTTAGAATAGAGTAGAAATACTTTATTAATTCCAAAATGAAAATTCCTTTGAGCTTTGCGTCACACAGAATAAATACAAAGAAAGGACAAAAAAATAAATCAGTAATTGTAAACATTAACATGCTCCAAGGCTTTACGGTGAGTAATACAAGCACAGGGAGGATGAAATTATATGAAACACCGCAAACAATATTTATAGGGAGGAGTTATACAGTCTTATAGACTGGAGGGACATTTTAACATTTCTATCTCTTTTCAAAGCAGTTTTGCTCGTATTTTTTCCCCACTTTAGCTATTGTACCTTTTCTAAAGCCTTTTTGTTTTATCAAAGTCTTTTAGAAAATGATGTGTTTAAATAGAATACAATTAATATAAAAATGTGTGTTTAGGTATAAATTAGTGAAAGCTTCGGAGAGCTGCAGGTTGCAAAAAATTGACAAATAGAAAACAAGCACTTTCTTTGATAAACCCACAATCAACCTGTTTTTGCATCGGTTCCTGCTGCATTTGAATTGGGGTTCTGTCTTGGCTGTGTGCTGTAGTGAGTCCGCTGTCTGAAAGCACCAGAAGAAATGAACAAGGTTTTGTTCGACATCGTTGTTGTAAAGCAGTTGCACAACTTTGGCTTTGTTCATTGTGGTGTGTGGTGGCTCAGTGAGTATCAGCTTCACACAAGTTCTACTTTTTTATTTATTTTTTTGCTTTCAGAAGTGGTCGTTTTTCTCCTTGTTTCTGAGCTGAACTGACGTTCATGTTGAAAATGTGGAGCTACAGCAGCAAATTTAAAAAAAAAAAAAACCCGCTGAAATCTACAGCGTTCTTATGAGTTTTGCCGGATGAGGCCGTTCTCCAAACATTTTGTCACTGTAATATGTGTTGTATGTTGCGGTGAAACAGTTCAGATATCTTCATTTATCATCATTTTATTGGCTGTAATCACTGGTTTTCGTAGAATTACTGTAAAATGGTCGTAATCTAATCTCGACTCGGGATGTTGGAAACTCTTGAAGGGTGTTTCCATTTGTGCGTCTAATTTGCGATCTTCATTCAATCTCACATGGCGGTGGAGCCATTCCCAGCTTGCCCCGTGCAACGTACACACACACACACACACACACACACACACACACACACACACACACACACACACACACACACACACCAAGCGGGGATTGCATGTTCTTCCTGTATTTGGTCCGATTTCCTCCCCCAGTCTAAAACAACCCCTGCGTGTTCGTTCTGTGGCTCAGTTGGTAGAGTGGTCGTTTCTCAGTCGGAAGGTTACCGATTTGATCTGTCCAAATGTCGAAGTGTCCCTGAGCAAGGCACTGAATGGGTGGATTGAGCAACTTGCATGTGCGTGTGAATGTGATACACAGTGAAGCCTTTTGGGGACAGTTCAAGCAGTGGAAAAACACTATGTAAGTGAAAATTGTTTACTATTGAAATAGTGATTATTACACACATTAGAGGTTGTTTAGATCAACCAATGGACCGAACAAGTACGAGTTGGGACTGTGTGAGGAGGGCACACATGCAAATTCAAAGAAAGTCTCCAACCTGAATTCATTCATACTAACTTGACTACGGAAGTGTCGGTTTGATAATCACCTCATCTTCATTTCTGCTTCAACCTTGTAACAGTATTGTGTATAAAAACACTCCCATGACGGACGGCTGACATTGTTTCAAAAGCTGCTTCGCTCTTGCTTTTGGTGACCTGTAGGCTTTTGTCAGGAATGAAGTGCCAATCTCCAACCGTCGTCCTCACGGTGTTCCGGGCTTGTTGTCATGTCTAGTTTGCTGACGGTTCTGCTTGTCGAGCAAACACTGAACGTCCCCACATGTACATGACAAACGGAGCGGTCTGGATTCCCGTGGTTTCATTGTTTTCCTCTCAGTAGTTTCAGGTGTGGGCCTGCGATGATAAGCTGTGTGTGCAGTTCCTATCCCCCCCCCGCAATCTCTTTGCGTTGGATAAGTCGTGTGACTCCTCCAGAAAGTGGATGTTTTTTCACAGCGCGCCCTCAGCAGACTGCAGCCCCTCTGCTGGCCTACTTTGGACGAGCCACATGAATTAGGATTTTAGTCTTTGGCTCTGAGCACTGTCCTGTGCACAAACACACAGATACAAACATTTTACACACAGAGACATTGTGTTTCTTTTTTGGAGGCCGACTGTCCAAAGTGTTTTCATTATGTCTTCCCCCCCCCCCCGCAGGCAGATAAAGCGACAACTACCTTTTACATGATTGACATCCTGAGCCGTGCCGAGACTATTTCTCTTTGCTATATGTATTTCTATACCTCCAGCACGAACAGCTGTGTTTCATACGGCCATACGGGGGATTAGATGACTTACCGCACCATTGTTTGGTTCTGAGAAGTTAGGACCAGTCGACATGCATCCTGATGTCATGCAGCCATTAGCTACGTGGACGACAAATTTGGAACCAGATCCTCAAAGAAGTCTCCCAGAGAGCAGCGCTTGACTGGCCGGCCAAAAAGAGAGCAAAGTCAAAAGGCTGAAAGAGGCACGTGTTGGTGATAGTCAGAGGAAAAACCTGTTTCTTCGGCAGATTGTTATGGGGTCAACGAACGCGGGACTAGTGGAAACATACTGATCCCTCAGCTTAACGCTGGGGGGATACCAATCAATGAAATGTCACAGGCATGACTGAGGCATGTATAATGTATTTAGGCCAGAACATTTGTGTTATGCAAGAAAAACCTGAAAGCAGCCGCACAACAAGCCACTTAACCTTCACGCTATGATTTACGGTGTTTGCGCGCAAACGCTGCCGCGAGCCGCGTGTGCTCTGGTGTACTGTCGAGAAACGCTTTCTGTTTTAATGATACGAAAACAAAACAAAGATACGGAATATCCTTGAAATCACATGAGATGTCATGATGAATATATATGTTTTAACTTAAACAGGGTGATGTACCTTTTACCGTTTTGTGACCTGCTACTGGTGCAAAATCAAGCATTATTTGACAGATAAAACCTAAATAATTATACATTTAAAGTGTCGGCTCTATAATTCCAGCACGCTAAAATACATACATACATAAAATTTGATGGCCGTTTTTAAAACCTGACACCCTTACCCTTGTCTTACTGCTGTGAACATACTTCAGTAAGCAGACACCCTGTATTCAAGTGTGATATCCAGTCCTTCTTAGTCGGAACACACTGGTGTCCACTATACACATGTTGTGTGTTCCTACACACACACTCACACGGCAATCATGAGACGTACAGTGTGTGATCTCTGTGTGCAGCTATCAGGTGATGAGAACCCGTCATCAGGTACTTTGGGACCCAAACAACTGAGTGACTGGAATAATAGATACCCCCCCCCCCCCCCTCTCTTTTTTATTATTTTTTAACTGGACCACACCCCTCCTCACAGAAGGAGAACGAGCTTGTGACTCATTCACTTATTGAATTACAACCAGAGGCAATGAGACAAACCCAGATAAGTTCCGTCAGCACGGGTGGGAGAAATTAGGATTTGACGATAAGAGAAAACGTCGCTCTTAAAATGCAGCCAGCGATAAGGGGAATAATCTCCAGGCTAATAATAGCCATGTGAGTCGGGATGAGGAAGTGCAGGCTTCTAATAACAGTTCATGGTTTACTAACATCTTGGCCCAGCGCAAAAGTAAATAGAGGGATTTAAGGCCGGACGGTCGTGGGCAGCCAGCCAATATATATATATATATATGGGATCCATTAGTGGTGTTAAATGTTGATCTGAGTTGCTTGAGTCAACTAACCAAACTAACCGTCTGGTTATTCTCACAATTACTCGGTTGAAACAGCGACGGCATACGTGAGGCCGACTGGGGAACGCTGTAATAACATGTTCGCTATTACTGTAAAAACAGACGACACCTTCAGTGTAAACCACTTTACATGGACCATGTATTTATTGTCATCACAGATTATGGATGACCTTTAACCTGAGAAGCTGGTTTGTTGTTGAAGACTCGCACAACATCTTTTTTTTTTTTTTTATGCATTTGTAGGTATTTATGTTGTGTTTTCTCATGTTTTATATTTTAATCATGTAATTAATAGGAAAACACCATGACCTTTTAATAATAGTGAAAAAATTGGCGGATTCCATCCATCTTCTTCATCCTGTTCAGGGCTGCAAGGCAACAAAAATAGGGTATTCTTTAACATCCCAAATGTCTGAATCTCATCATGTACGTCGAGTCTTTCAGGCAGAAGTTCTCAACCTGGAGTCTCCATCGGTGAAGAAGGTTTGAGAAGTCCAGCTTTAACGGCTGAGCAGAGGTGATGGAGACGTCGTAGAGAGAAGGTCAGGACAAAGAGCGCTGTGCCGTTGCAGTTCCTGTTGTTTGGTTCTTTCCGAAGCACGTATCGAAAGCAAACACCTGCGCTTTCATAATCATGAAACTGTGTTCGCCTTCGTTGCGCCGTCACGTGACCTCTCCTGGAGGCGGCCCGGCAGGAAAACGTGTTTACATGCATGAGTTTGGTATCAGCTCATCCTTGACTGAGCAGCTCATGACTCTTCTCTGCTGTTTAACCAGTTCCTGTGATGGTATTGATGCAGTAGGAGGCAGAGGAGGACGACGCAGTGAAACTGAGCTGTTGTATGTTTTTATTGGAAGAAACTCCTTGTCTCCTTTTATTAATATTTTTTGTTTGTTTTTGTAGCTTAATTTTCCTTCACATGAACACTTACCAATCTGGAATGAACCCGAATCCTGCGCTGTGTTGTTGTTTCACTCCTCGAGGCTCTGCACATGTGTTCCTCTTTTAGATTAGCCTCCTTCTCTTCAGGTTACATTCATCAACCAGAAGCGAAGCTGTGACCCCGGCTTCATGATGTACATTAAATTGTTCTCAGACAGCAGCTGAAACGGGAGTTCCTGAAAGTCTGAACTCACCTCGCTCAGTTGGGATGAGCTCACGGAGCCCAAACAAAAGATAATGTGGCTGGTTTGGCTGGTTGGTTAAGCTAATTAACCAGATTTGTGCTCCTTCAGCTGCCGCGCTGTAATTGCAGCTGTGTGAGTGGGCAGGAAGTGAAGGGTGAGCGAGGACACAGCTTGGAGGAGGAGGAGGAAGAGGAGGAGGAGGAGGGCGCTCCTTCACTCCCTCTGTCCATCCAGCCAAACACTGACCCCCCCCCCCAGCGCCATCCAGCAGCCAAGACCGCCGACAAACCGCCGCTGACATGCTCCAAATCGCTTTTATTAATGAGTGTGTTCTTCTACTTTCTGGCCGAGTTCTCAAAGCCAGTTGTTGTTTTATTACTAATGCTACAACTCATTGTACTGATCCTCCTACGAGTAACTTGTCATTGTTAGACATAGTAATGTCTTCTATTGTCATCGCGATCAACTCGCACAACAAAGGATCAGAGTCATGATTAAAAACTGAAAAAAGAAAGAGCGAATGGAAGAGAGGAACAAACTAAAACAATTAATGAATATACAGTTCCATATATGCATCTTTTACTTTCTAATGTTACTAAATTCTCATTTCAGTTTGAATATTACTTGATTCTGATTATAAGTCTTCAGTCTCAAATGTCCTTGGTCTGTTCCTCAAAAGATCTCATGGTCGCCGTCCCCCTCGCTGCCGTCTAGAGCATTTCAGATACAGCAATTAAAAACCTTCGTTAATAACATCTAGATCAGGGGTCTGCAACCTGTGGCTCTGCATTAAATTACTTTTTTTTTTATATATATATTTTATTTTATTTATATTTTATTTATATATAATTTACTTATTTTTTATTTTGTTTAATTTTATTTTTTATTTAAAAAAAATAAAAAATTATTTACACACCAGAGTCATTTTTAAAAGGATTTCTATTTCTTCAATTGAAAAAAAAAAAAGGCTTTAAAAACAAGGCACAATAACTAAAATAGGAAAAAAAATGCTGGAAAAGAAGGACGAAGCTCCTAACAAAAGCAAAAATTTGTAATGGAAACTTCATAAATGCAATATAAAATAGTTTTGGTTTTTTTTTCTATTTTGTGTTTCAAAATCACCATATCAAAAGTTAATAGCTGTTTTAGCCTCATTTTTAAATTTTAACACGTTTTGTGGCTCTAGACAAATTAGATTTTTGGGAAAAATCACAAAAACGGGTCTTTTGGTCCTAAAAGTTGCAGACTCCTTCTCATCTATGATCACTAAGTCACCGTTGGTCAGGAAACATTTGATTGGCTCAGTTTGGATCACATCCAGCTTACAGGAAGAAAAAAAGGCTGTCAATATGGTTTGGTAATTTGTGGATAAATGTTTTCCATTTCCGTACTAATCCATTTTGATCTACTCATCGGTCGCTGTACATAGTTTGACATAATAACATGTGAAGCTCAGTGAAGCATATCATGCGGTTCTCTGAGATAGAAAAGAGACAAACGATAAATGTCTGAACGGCTTTAAACACAAGTTGTTTTGCGGTTATTTATCAGCCTCAAGTAAAAACATTGTGACCTTCCAGCTTTGTTTTAGCTTCCAATCTTTCTTTTATTTCAAATTCTCTCAGAAAACAAAACAACAGTAACAAAGAATTTTACCGTCTCAGCCGAGCTTCACCAGAGTAACTTCATCCGTCTGCTCGGAGACGGTCGTCTGCAGGCTGTCCGCTCCACGTTATGTCCGTGTGACTTTATCGAGTCTCAGAAAAATTCTTGCAAACTGGCGCACGGATTCAATCTGACTCAGAGGTTTGATTCGGTGGCCAAAGGTCCTCATGACGTTTGACTTTGAGGGGTTTTAGTCGAAACACTACATTTCAAATATGGACCAACTTCCTGAATGTACATTTTCCACAAAGCAGTTACTGCGTCTGTTGTGTTGTGACTTGTCAGGTACTGCAGAATAAATAACGAGTAGAAAATATTTTCCTCGACAGGCTCAATAGTGCAAAGTTAACCGGAAGCAGAAAAATGGCTGAAATGTTCCTCATGATCTTAGTGATGGAAGCTGCTGGTTGTTTGTTTGCTCTGCAACTCCTGAGATCGCTGGAAGACTTTCCTGATGCATGTATTAATTCAGGACAGGGTTAGGGTTTTTTTCTTTTCTTTTCCTGACAGATGTGCAGCCTGAGTCCAGCTCTATTTAGCTGCGTGGAATTTGTTTCAGCGTTTCACAAAGATTACTTCGTGGCCTCACTCGGTCGCCTGAGACCAATTTTGGTTTGGCTGAAGTCATGACAAAAACATAGCTCTGATTCCAGATGGCAGGCGCCCAACATGGCAACGACAGACACCCCAACCCTCCGCTTAACATTTATCTTTATAAGGAATAACTTCTCTCTCTCTCTCTCTCTCTCGCTGCAGTAATTACACATTACTGTAACCCCGAGTTAGATCGGCACCAGTGCAACAAAGTCTCATGCTATTGTCTATTTTTACTGCTCCGGCACCACATGTTATCTTTTCCGGCTGCGATCAGCAGTGTGTGACTGGGCTTTGACGTTCATCTCTGTAAGACATTTTAAAAAGCTCCAGATGCCTATCAAAGGTCATTTGCTGGAGCGTATTCCCCATGTAAACAGCAGCCGCTGTCCCAGGAGCTTGTGTGTGTTGACTTATGGGATGTAACGCTTGTGGCCTTTCAGAGTTTAAGCTTTGGCAGAGCCGAGTGTTTGTGGAATATCTGGAGTCAAAAACATTGATCAAGCAGACAATGCCTTTACACAAGCAACCGCCTTTTAAATCTGTGTGTGCCAGAGAGACGCGCTACGTGAGCGTCTGCAGCTTCCTCCACTGAAACACGTGTGACGGAGCGGCGGGTTTGTGTGTGACCAGCACAGCGGCGGCTGTGACATTAGCCATCAGCCGGCCGTTGTTGTTGGTCAGTTGCCCCCCGACTGAATGGATAATGACCTTGCTGTCAAAACCTGATACGTGCAAATGTACATTCCAGCATGCTCGTGCTTGAGGGAATTTGTCCGGTGGGATATTATTAAAGGCCGAATGGATTTGGAGTGCGTTTGCCAAGTGGAAATCTTTTCCATCCCTTTCTTCCATTTGTTCTCTTACATGCTATCCTCTTTGCTTTTCTTTATAAAGCGCCGAACCGTGAGCCGCACCTTATAAGCCAATGTTTGGACTCCTTTTAACTCCGCCGCCAAGAGGTCCCCCCCGGCTTAAGTAAATGTTGAGCCAGGTTCATCTTCTCTGCGTTTGCGTGGAGGATCACCGGGAGACAGAAGTGGAAGAGTCTTAACGTCCAGATTACTGGATATGAGTCCTGTGACACCCTGCGAACGGCGGGGGAAGCAGCTCTGTTTGGAGTGAGGCTGCGCTGGAGATACACCAGCAGCAACAGATACAACACGCGTCGGGATCAAAGAGCTGCCAGTCCAAAAGAAGACACACACACACACACACACACACACACACACACACACACACACACACACACACACACACAGACACACACACACACACACACACATAAATACTTCACACCTCAGACTTATTCAAAGCCCTCGGCGAATGCTACTGCCTCTAATCTCAAGACCGTGTGGTGACTAAGCATATAACTTGGCGTTAACACAAGCTTTATTCATCATGTTTCACCACACTTTAGCTCCACTTGTTCGTGGCCGCCGGGCTGTTGCCATCGAATCATCCTTCACCATGTGGATTGATGCAGTGCTACCTGTGCTGCGCTTGAACGTGGACGTACCTGCTGGTGTGTTTGTGGGATTCCTCCAGCTTCAGTACAGGCTGCACCCACATTTGCATTGGCAAATAAGTGAGCGTGTGCACATGCGGAGAGTTTTCATGTTGCTCACAAATGGAGAAGAGCCACACTGTGGGTCTTCCTGGGCTGAATTAAAGCTATTAACAAGGAATGTCTATTACCGGGATTAAAGTCAGTTTGGAAAACGGAGTGAAAAAGAAGCTCAATACCGGTCCGAGGAGCTGCGGGTGGTCCTGCAGTTCAGACCGGCCCCTGAAGTCTCTTTTCAGAACAATCTGTTTGGGATTAACGTGGTCAGGCCTCCATGAACTAATCACTAAGTGAGAGATGGCACAAATTTAATGTTGCACTTAGAGAACAATCGGTCAGTCAGTCGGTCGCAGACAAGTGGGTCTTTCTATGTTGGTCGTCACGTCTGACCTTAAACGATTTCTCGGGCTCTGCATGCTCAGTCGTCGGTGGCTGAGTAATGCTGCGTCTCTCCTCCTGCTCCGGGGATTGGTATCCACTCACTTCATCAAAGGTGTGTTTGCTGCTGCACCTGTGAGCCATCAGCGTATTTATTTTTCGCCGACTGCTGGATGGCCCCTAATCTGCTTTAGCCGTTTGTTTTCGGGTGGAATAGGAGACGACCGCCCGACTCCTTGTCCAGTACAACGAGTGGAATTTGCCTGCCTCCGTCCGTCCTGTGGAGACGGTGTTCAGTTTCAAGCACTGACTGTTAGATTATCTTTGTCTTGTTGTGAAAACAAATGGTACGTTCTTGTGTATACAGTGTAAACCTGCTGCCGGGGCCGCGGTAGCAACCCTCCCATCGCTCCGCGTTTTTCAGGCTGTGTTTTTTTTGTTTGTCTTCTTCCAGTCAGAGGTTCAGCAATTTTTCACACTTATCATTCACATCCCTCAAAGTATGTGGGTGTGCAGATAATCAAGCCTCCATCTTCAGTTGTGCATCCATCCCCTGATAAACACAAACACACACACACACTTCATTCTGGTTTGGCCACATACCAGGCATGGCTCACACATCCTGGTACCAGTCATGAGATGTTTCTGATCTCCGGGGTTAATGTGAGTGAGACGGAGTGAAATTCAGCGTTTATGTGTGCTCTGTGCCTGCATGTCTTTTTCTCATTATTGATGATATCATCTTCAGAGGAAGCACTCTCTGCTCCGGTCAGAGGTCAAGTGACTTTCCCAGGCTGGAGTGTGTTTCTGAACATGGAGAGGGCGTGTGTGTGTGCGTGTGTGTGTGTGTGTGTGTGTGTGTGTGTGTGTGTGTGTGTGTGTGTGTGTGTGTGTGTGTGTGTGTGTGTCCAGTCTTGGCTGCGCAGGAAAAATCACTAACACACACACACACACACACACACCAGCACGGAGGAATGCCTGAAGGGTCAATGACCCCACAAAGCTAACTGTACACCATAGCTAAACTTAATTCACTCAAGCTGCAGATAATGTTATACAGATTGTGCAGATTCTCCGGGCCTCATTGTTCCGCGAGCGTAGCTCACGACACCGACTATACACAAGGAAGTTTTATTAAGGGCCGCCCCGCTCTGTCTGGAGCTGTACAGTTCCATTAGTAGAAGCATGAACGTCATCTGCTTTGTGCTACTGTGAACAAAAAAAACAAAAAACGCTTCAGTCCAACAACAGACAGCCTCTTTTAATAGCTTGTATCATCTGTTGCACGTCGTGTAAATCTCCACGCTATTCCCCTGCTCTTATAGAGTCTTAAGAGACTTAACATGACTTTGATTACGTGTTACACCAAACCCTCCAGCTCACCGAAGTGAGGAAACGTCCTCTTGCACAGCTCCGTCCGATGTGGCTGAGCTGATTGTCTCTAACCAGATCTCATCTAATGGGCCTCAGACGGCTGAGGAATGTTTCCCCTTGCAGTCACTTTCTGTGACATCGAGTCTTATCGGTTTGGCTCGGTGACCTCTCCCGGGTCAGGCAGAGTTCATTGTCTTCTCTGCGCATACTTTTTATTTTATTTTTTTTTTCCCTTTCTGACGTGTGTGTGTGTGTGTGTGTGTGTGTGTGCTTTCAGATAAGTGCCAACGTGCTGATCTTCTTGTGCACAAACATGATCGGGATCTGCACCCACTACCCTGCTGAGGTCTCCCAGAGACAAGCCTTCCAGGAGACCCGGGGATACATTCAGGCCCGGCTGCACCTGCAGCGGGAAAACCAGCAGCAGGTACTGGCCCTACACGGCCGCACGCGACACCACGACACCACGACCACAGAGTCCATCCAAAGCAGAGTACAAAGCACGCACACAAATGCAAAAAAGAACAACAAATGGGCGTCTCCATTTTCTCGCCTAATTTGTTTGTCTCCGTTTTCAAGGTCAACAATATGTTGAGGAGTGTAACACGCATCTCCTCTCTATTTGACTAACACGTTCCCACGCACGAGCCAACGAGGCAGAGTGACTCACCGAACATTCAAACAGTGGAAAATGATGAAAATGAATGGACTCACTCCCTCTTATTATTTCTTTCTCTCTCTCTCTCTTTTATTTCTCCCTCTGCTCATTCTCATATTCTCTCTCTCTTCTTTTCTTTCTGCCTCGGTCTCTCTCACAGGAGCGCTTACTGCTGTCGGTGCTGCCGAGGCACGTTGCCATGGAGATGAAGGCTGATATTAATGCCAAGAAGGAAGATATGATGTTCCATAAGATCTACATCCAAAAACACGACAACGTCAGGTAAACGCTGACAGTCGAACACGGACAGCCTCGAACACACTTGGTGGTTTTTATCTTGTGTCGTGTTCGGCTGTTGTTTCTCACCATCCGACAAGATTTTAATACTTTCATCCAGCTTTGTTATTTCTGGTCATATCGTATAATATCCTTCATTTCATGGTTTTTGAAGGTGAAGTCTGCGTCAATATTCTTGTTTCGTCTTTCTGGTCTTGATCCAGAATGAGCAGCAGAAACAAGTTCAGTTTTTATCAGGTCTCATTCATTTTCATGTATTCTACTCTTCTCCTCTTCCAGGTTACATTGATTGTATCCACCTGTACCTTGAATACCCGCCGACTTTCCTCTGTTCATATAAGGGCCTGTATACACGGCGACGATTTCAAGTTAAAACGCAAAACCTTTGTCGCGTTTTTGGGTGTTCGTTTCCATGACAACGGTGCTCGCAGTCCCGGAAAAACTCTACTTTAACGCTTGCTACCAGCGTCGTAGTAAATAGTTCCTCTGCACGTGCTCAGTAGAAGGACAATCAGAATAAGGTTTCCTCCGTGGTGTCATGACTCCCAGTCCATCTTCTCCTGGGACTTGGTAGTTTTATAGTTGACCGTCACTAATAACGATCCAGCTTCGTCGTCTGTTCATACGAATGTCAGTTTATTCCCATTGTTAGTGTCTATATCGTATTCTTCTCTGCTGCTTGTGTTTGTAGGTTCATTACAAAAACAAACCGCAGCATCCACTCGTTGCCTGGCAGTGTAAAGTAACATATTTTTCAGAACGTTGCCGAGTAAACGTGAAACTTTTCTGAATCGAAAACAGAAAATCAAGTCGTTTTTATTTGAAACGTTGTCGTATAAAGGGGGCCGCTGTGCATTTCTTATCCCGATCTCTCTCATTGTGACATTAAAACCTTGATCTTATATTGAATGTTGATCAAATGTAGGCCGAGTTACTCTTGTGACAGAAATGTCTCCATCTTACTACATTGCAGCTGCTACGATCTACAACCAATAGAAATTCAGCAGAAAAAGTTGAAAGTTGGTGGTAGACTCAAGCAATAGACTCCCCTATTGAGGTGGACCGCTGGCACTGGTCCATACTGTCTGTTAACGTTCATATCAAACCTCTTCTGTGTACATAAACGTTACTGGTTTATGGTTCGCTTTACTTACTCATGTCCTGAGGGCAACAGCAGCGTACCTGGAGGAGGTTTTTATTCTTGCATATTGAGGCACGCTGTTGCAGTTGCCAACTGATTCAGTGGAGGTTGGCAACATGCAGTTAAACAGCGCAGCAGGTAATACACCTAAAAGGCTGCTTTTGTTTGGACTCTTCTTTTTCACGTTATCATATGGCTTTTGGTTTTGAAGCCTGGAGTCGGCGTCCGGCTCCTCCCTCCTTCCACCCTGACACTCGTACTTGCTTACTTCGCTGTCACAGTGAACATCCGTGGCTTTGACCTCACTCCACTGACTGATGTGTCAGTTACAGAGTCACTCTAACAGCTATTTCCCTGACAGCATGTATTATGCATGTTGTTGCTTATTGACACTGACAGCACCGGCTGCAGTAACGATATTGACTTCGGCACACTGCTGTGCTTTCTGTAGCAAATGGAAAGTTTGTTGGCCTCGTGTCTCGACATTCTCCGGTGGATCTGAGTGGTTTTTACTGGGTACGGGTGGGTGATTGAGCCTGTCGCCATTAGGCCAAGCGGTGCTGTTCAGTTACGCTTCACGGTGAATCGAGGTTGCAGCAGGAATGCATTGTCAGAGGTGACCCACATAGATGCAGGTGATGTACTTAGTGGAACAATCTGTTGCAACACCGCGGCTCCATCGAGGTGTAAACTTACAGTCCGCTTCCCTGAATGCAACACAAGACTAAAACCTGCTGTCTTTGTCCCTCGCCGATCTCAGGCCAGTTGTGCACAAAACAGCAGCAAATCATCGACTTTGGTAAATCAGACCCATTAATGGTCTGTGTCCTTCAGACAGATGTCTAATGTGTCGCAATTTAATCGGTAAAATTAACATTTTTAATCTTTTTTCAAAGGATTTATCCATAAATATATTTTCTAATGTCTTGACCTAACCTCAGTCCAGTACAGTGATGATGCACTTTGCAGCGCATATTATTGAAACGTGATTATAAAAAAAAAAACGTAAAGTCAAAGTAAGCTTTATTGTCAATTCTGCTGTACAGGCGCACAGTGGAAATTTTCTGTTGCCTTGGACATATATCACCAAAAATAAAATAGTAGAAAATATAGACAAATTATGTCATTCAAAATAGAATAAAAATAAGAAATGGGGAATATAGGCAAGAAAAAGAACCAATCCAGTCTCGCCTCAGAATAAGCTGTATGGATTGTGTATAAGACCTCACTGAGGTCAGATGATTATTTTTCATCACTCTGAAATATAATTAACATCTTCGGCTTATTTTGATTAGTTACCATCATTTTATAAAGTTGTTTCAGCAACGTTCTTTGCAGTGGCAAGCCAAAGTAAAAATCCAGCTCTCATCCACTCTATGAAGTGCCACTAAACATAAGGGAGAAAACATGTTTGGTCAGAAGTTGTCTAATACTTTCATATTTGGATGAGTGCATCATGGCTTCACACTCCAGACCTCCCCCAGTGGATGACCTCTCGGGACGCACAGCGCCATCTGTCGCCATCGGTAGGAAGTCGCGTCTGTGTGCTGTTGTTGATCCTCGCCTTTCATTACTATCAAAAGTTAGCAATGAAAGGCATGCAGACAGGGGGATGGGGGGGGGGTTCTCAGAGGGAAGGGCTGGAGGAGGTGACCTACATCGGTTAAGTTGATGAGAGCCAGAGCTGAACAAATGCCTGTGTCCCTCCCTCCCTCTCTCTCTCTCGCTCTCCCTCCCTCCCTCCCTCATGGCAGCTGGACAGTGGAGGAGCAGGGAGGTGTTAGACCATGCTGACTGACCCTGTACTTTATTGATTGATCCCCTTCTCTGTCTCCTTTTTTATCTCTCCGTTGCCGCGCCATGTCTGTTTTGGTTAACCTCTCCCCACCTTCGCCCCTCCCGCAGCATCCTGTTTGCAGACATCGAGGGCTTCACCAGCCTGGCGTCCCAGTGCACGGCTCAGGAGCTGGTCATGACACTGAACGAGCTGTTCGCCCGCTTCGACAAGCTGGCCTCGGTGAGCCTGAACCACGTCTTCTTTACGTAACTCCACAGTCTGCAGCCTTCACTTGTTAGTGTGACAAAGCCAATATGAAGCACTTGCCGGGGTGGGTGGATACTCAAGGATTGTGTAACACACCAATTAGACTTGGACAATTAGAGGCTGATGTGTCATCTAAATTATGCATCTATGTGACATAGGCATGCTGCGAATGAGCTGGAAATTAAAGTGTACCTTTTTTGTTCTGCATTGTGTGTGTGTGTGTGTGTGTGTGTGTGTGTGTGTGTGTGTGTGTGTGTGTGTGTGTGTGTGTGTGTGTGTGTGTGTGTGTGTGTGTGTGTGTGTGTGTGTGTGTGTGTGTGTGTGTGTGTGTGTGTGTGTGTGTGTGTGTGTGTGTGTGTGTGTGTGTGTGTGTGTGTGTGTGTGTGTGTTTAATGTGCAGGAGAATCACTGCCTGCGTATTAAGATTCTTGGGGATTGTTACTACTGCGTGTCTGGGTTGCCCGAGCCGCGCGCTGACCACGCCCACTGCTGCGTGGAGATGGGAGTGGACATGATCGAAGCCATCTCGTGAGTGGGACACACGCAGAGACACACACACACACTATAAGTGAAGGCTCTGTTATTGCAGTGACACTGGTTCTTTGACAGCAGTGTGTGTGTGTGTGTGTGTGTGTGTGTGTGTGTGTGTGTGTGTGTGTGTGTGTGTGTGTGTGTGTGTGTGTGTGTGTGTGTGTGTGTGTGTGTGTGTGTGTGTGTGTGTGTGTGTGTGTGTGTGTGTGTGTGTGTGCATCTCCAGGCTGGTGAGAGAGGTGACAGGAGTTAACGTGAACATGCGGGTGGGCATTCACAGCGGGCGCGTTCACTGTGGGGTCCTCGGCCTACGCAAGTGGCAGTTTGACGTCTGGTCCAACGACGTGACGCTCGCCAACCAAATGGAGGCCGGGGGAAAGGCTGGGTGAGTCCACCTCTTTAACCCCCCCCCCCCCCCCCCCCCCCACCTGCTGCTTACTGAGGGCAATCTGTAAATCGTGTGTGTGTGTGTGTGTGTGTGTGTGTGTGTGTGTGTGTGTGTGTGTGTGTGTGTGTGTGTGTGTGTGTGTGTGTGTGTGTGTGTGTGTGTGTGTGTGTAGACGAATCCACATCACTAAAGCCACGCTGCAGTATCTGAACGGAGACTACGAGGTGGAGCCGGGATTCGGGGGGGAGAGGAACGCTTACCTGAAGGAGAACAATATCGAAACCTTCTTGGTGCTGGGCTGCAGCCAGAAAAGGGTTAGTGCATGGTCAAAACACACGCAGACGCACGGACGTGTTCCTGAAAATCACACTGGTGCCATATTTGACACAAACAGTATAATGGATTCTCACCTGGCACTGAAGACCTCGTTTCTCAAAGCATGCACCCTGCTGGGATCTCTTCACTTCCAGAAGGAGGAGAAAGCCATGATGGCCAAGATGCAGCGGGTGCGCGCTAATTCTGCGGAGGGACTGATGCCCCGGTGGGTTCCCGATAGATCCTTCTCCAGAACCAAGGAGTCTAAAGTCTACAAGAAGATGGTGAGATGAAGCGCAGTGCCTCCTCAGCTTTTCCACTGTTGATCTCTTCACGCGAAACTCAAACTACATGAAGCACGGACAATCTCGGAGTGGAGGGAAAAAAAAGTCAAATCTATTCTTCTCGAGTATTTTGTTTGAATTGAATTAAAAACTAAACCAAAATTAGCCCAGATAATCCCACCTGCATGTAATTTTATTGTAACCCAGTTCATTCATTATAAAAATAGGTACTAGCAGTGCTACCGAACGCTCTTTCCCCCACAGATTTCCTCCGATGTCGTCTTTTAGAGAACACGCCCGGCACGTATGCAGAAGTAAAAGTCGTCCTGATAAACTTACATGCTGCCCGCACTTCAGCAATGATTGTTTTCACGTGTTTTCAAGGTTACACGCCTCGGAGACGTCCACTCCAGATGGATGGATCCAACAAACCTAATTCAAATGAATGAGTTGTTATTCGCTCCGACCGCGTTTGATTACAACTCATTAATCTGAATCAGGGGCAGTGGACATCTTAAAAAAAACACATGCAGCGCAGAGAACCGGGATCGTTGGACGTTACTGTTAATGTGGTCACATGATAAACATGCAGCCTCACAGAGCTGCTGGCAGAGCTCCACACCGACAAGAGGGTGTCACGTCAGGGTTCATGTTGACTGATGCGGCTGCAGATGTTTCCTTTCTCACTTTCTCTGTGGTAAAAGTGTAATTTTTTATATTTTCTTTCCCTCCTTTTCCCTCCCCTCCTCCTTTTGTCCTTTCCATCTCTGAGGGTTTGCGCCCTCGGGGCAAAGAGGGTGTAATTTGAAGCCTGCGAGCATTAATTAAAACATCAGTCTGGCTCACAGGGATTAGCTGTGCAGATGTCTGAGTCTCTGTCTATTTTGCATTTGTACTGTGTCTACATGATGATCTCTCCTTCTTCTTCTCCTTTTTTTATTCTTACTCTGTCTTTTTTGGTTTCCACAGGGCATCGATGCAGCATCCAGTAAAGAGAAGTGAGTGTTGCGCTCTGTTCTTGTGTGTGGGCATGCTTTTGTTATTAGTGGTTTACCGTCGCTGTTGCTTTTCAGCCCACTGTTGTTGTTGTTGTTTAGGTTTTTTTGTTGTTTTTTTAAACGCGGTCAGATCCTACACAGCATTAATTCCACATTAGCTCTGACTCATGCAGCCCGTCCGAGTCGCGGGCCGACTCCCCAGAGATAAACAGAAACGATGACCTGTTGTTCCGTGTGCCTCACAGCCGCTGTACACAGGAGACGCTGAACCCCGAGGACGAGGTGGACGAGTTCCTCGGACGGGCCATCGACGCACGCAGCATCGACCAGCTGCGGAAAGATCACGTCAAGAAGTTTCTGCTCACCTTTCAGACCGTCGACCTCGAGAAGAAGGTGCGTCAGAAATGGTTCCAAATCCAGCAAAACTCTCAAATATAATCTGGTCGCCGACCTGTTGTGCCACTTGGTTTTCTCCTTTTAGTACTCCAAGAAGGTGGACGACCGTTTCGGGGGATACGTGGCCTGCACGCTTCTCGTCTTCTGTTTCATCGCTTTCATTCAGAGAATCGTTTTTCCAAAGTGAGTCGCTCTCTTCCCTGACAAGTCGCCCTTGTCGGTCACGCTCAACTTGTCGTGGTCCTGATTCGTTTACGAGGACTTAATGGGACTTGTGACTCCTAATGAGCCTGTTTTCTCTTCCACAGCACAGTACTGATGGTCGGTCTCTACATTTCCATCTTTGTCATCCTGGCCAACATCCTCTTCGTCTGTGCCATCTACTCCTGCATCACAGTAAGAAACGCCGCTTTCACCGCTGATATGATTCATCTCTTCAGTCTTTATTACAGCGTCCCTAATGGCATTAACTCTTTGTTATCTGCCTGTTGAAGCTCTTCCCAGCTGCCCTGCAGACGGTATCCAGGAAGATCGTCCAGTCTCGAGCAAACAGCACGTTGGTGGGCGTCTTCGCCATCCTCCTCGTCTTCGTTTCTTCTTTTGCTAACATGGTGAGGTCCGGGGCTTGAATCAGGAGTTACTGACGTTAAATACTGTTACATCGTCATCTGCTTTGGAGCCACACACTACTTGAATTAACACTAATACCTTTTGATCTATATTTAGTTTTTGACTGTAAAAATTTGCTCACTAAAGTGTATTTTGATTGAGTTTTATTAATTGCCTGAGAAATGTGTACATATTTTATACAGCTGACCAGAATGCCTGCTTCTTACACCGCAATTTAAAAAAGGAGTATTAGTCTTCGACACTCCTTTCCTCTATTGTAAAGCGGGTAATTTATAATAACAAGCAGTGTTAGAGTGACTCACACGTTGAAGTAAAGGAAGTAAAGGTGGATCTGCCTCATTTTGGATCAAATGATTAAATAGAATATTTTGCACAAAGTTATTGTTGGCGCAATGAGTTTTGTTTAAACAGGTTTGAATCTATTTATAATGTAGGTTGTATTTACTTCCTGTGGACGCTCCTGTAATAAGAAGCAGCTTAATGATATTTACTTTAAACAAAGTCCAGTTTGCTGAAGGAGGGCGTCATAATTTGCGGAAATCTTGTTTATTTTCACAGTCATAGTTTCCCGTGTGCATCAACACTACATGACCTTCTCTTGTATGTGCAGTGACACACAGACCGGTCTGTTGTGCTTCTCTTAGAGCTGTGTGACTAGACTTCACGTTTCCTCCCGTGTATCGTCGGTCGTGAGGCGGAAATTGATGGTAATCGTCAAAAATGCTCACATGTCTCCTTTTTGTGAGAGAAATTATTACTGTGCTCAGTTGGTGTTAAAAGCCAGCGAGTACATGTGTGTCTTGAGTCGACATTTGAGATACTCAAGAGAACGAGTGGTTCTAATGGAAAGAGGCAAACGATTCCACAGGCGGGGCGCAGCCGCAGGAAAAGGCACGGTCACCTCTAATTTTTAATCTGGATCTTGGAACATGAAAGACCATCTGATTTGCTGACCTCAGTGATAAAACAGGAGTATGAACATGTATAAGATCGGAATATATCTTAGTCAGTGTGCATTCCAGAGTCAAAAAATACCCTTAACGCTCAGGGAGAACATGCAGTCCCAACACAAACAGACTTTGGAGGCTGATCAGGGAAGTTTGCGATATGAAACGCTAATGACTCAAGCTCAACAGACTAGAAATATAAAGGCTTTCTAGAATATATGAATATGAATGTCTGTTTCCTGGTCTTCCCCACTGACCATTAAACTACTTCATTCCCTGCCAGTTTACCTGCAGCAGAGAGGACTTGAGGGCCTGCGTGGCCAAACAGCTGAACACAAACGAGTCGGTGACTCTCTGCCTGCTGCACAACCTGACCAGGAGCGCAGAGGACGGCCTGACTCTGTGCAGAAGCGAGGTCGAGCCCTGCCATTTCCCCGAGGTCAGTCCCGCCACGTTTTCCACCGCGTTGCGTCTCTTACTGTTTGCTCTTGTGGAGCGCAGGTGCGTGTCGGCGTGCTCCCGTTTCTCTTTCCTGAGTGCCCGAAAAGTACATTGGAGTTTTCACCCTGAACCTTCCTCCTCCTCCTCCTCCTCCTCCTCCTCCTCCCCCCACTGTCTCCTCCGTGCCGCAGTATTTCAGCTACAGCGTTCTGCTGACCCTGCTGGCCTGCTCTGTGTTCCTCCACATCAGCAGCATCGGGAAGCTGGCTCTGATGCTCTTCATCCAGCTCACCTTCCTGCTGCTGGTGGAGTGGCCTCAGGTGGCCCTGTTCGACAACGCCGACCTGCTGGTCATCGCCAACACCCTGTGAGTACACACTTCCTACCCCGATACTCCGCCGTCTGTGTAGCGGTGCTGGAGTTTATTAATATTGACCTACTTTTTTTTTACGATGAGGCTTACAGTAGATTATAAAACACCTACTTTTCTCCTAATTCTTGCGTCTGTGCTTTTTTTTTTTTTTTTTTTCCTTCAGGCAATTATCACCTGTTAACGAGTCCCTGCAACAGTGAGTGGTTGTGTGTTTCGTATGACTTAATTTCCAGTGACCCAAATCTGGTTTGTGCCCCTGATTTCTCCTATTTGTTTTCCAGATTCAGTTTCAATGAAACTGCTGAACAGTGGTAGGTAGTTCTCACTTCGATTCGTTCATCCGTTCATCAGGACGTTTGAGTCCTGACTGTCGTTTCTCCCTCACAGCCTGGAGAACGTGCCTAAGGTTTACCTGAAGGTCATGACTCCCATTATCCTGACGGTGTTTGTTTTGGCGCTCTACCTGCACGGCCAGCAGGTGGAGTCCACGGCACGCCTCGACTTCCTCTGGAAACTGCAGGTAAATGACTGGATCGTTTCCACTCAGGATCTGTTGACTTGTGGAGTAGAAATACACCACTCCACTTATACTAAAATTAAAAAAAAAAAAAAAAAGAAGAAGAAAGAAATGGATTCGGATCTTTTTTTAAAGACTTGTAACATGTGCAAACCAAATTCATATGGGATGTTAAGAGTTAGACATTTTATTTATCTCATTACGAATTTGTATGCACATCTAAAATGTAAGTATAAATCAATGCAGGATACGATGTAAGAATATTCCCTTCCTCTCGTTCAGTGGTGCCAAAACCACTTCTGTTTTGTCATTGTAAACCTCAGCGACCTCCTGCTGATCAGTTACTAGAAAAAGTTGAGGGGAACCTCACAGACAGACGTTATGTGAAATATATCGATGAGTTTCTTTTCTCTGAGGATAAACTCTTTGGTGGAATGGAGCTGCTTCAGCTTGAAGTTTCAAACTTTCATTCTCCAGTTTTTCACCAGAAAAGATGCATTCAGCTGTAATTTTGGAAATTGTTTCTATGTTAGTCTTGGTACACTCTTTATTCTCATTTTGACCAATGCTTATCTTTGTGCATATTACTGACACTTTTGAATAATATTTTTCTGATATATATATATATATATATATATATTTTTTTTTTTTAATAAATCTGTAGCCGAAATGGGTCTCAGCAGAAGCCAAGGCTTATTTTTGCTTATCCCTTAAATGATGCACTTTTCATGTAAACGCATAAAATTTTTAGTTTTGTGACATAGGTGAATTAAATGCTGACTGGCCTTCTTTTTACGACGTTATACCCCTTACAAATGTACAATTCAACTTCTTTTAAAGTATTTTTTAAAGGCTTCATTGCAATTAAAGGTACTTCACAGCTATAAACATGACTGAATGTATGTTACATAAAGCAGAGCTGCCAACTCTCATGAAATGATTGTGAAACTCACCTGATTGACCAAAAAAAAACAACCCATGCTGCACATTATATGTTTAATTTCAAGTCACAATTCTGGACTCTGATAGGTCAGATTTGTCTTGATATAAAGCTGTGCAACAGTTGGACCTGTTTTATTTTCATTATATTCACTAAGAGTCTTTTTGTTGGAATGAAATCAATAATAGAATTAAAGCCATTTTATCTGCTTTCATCATTTGATCTGGATCCTCACACTGGTAATTCATTGAACCCCTGACCTGTGACTGAGCGTCCTCTCCCCTCGCCGTCCGTCTCCAGGCCACGGAGGAGAAGGAGGAGATGGAGGAGCTGCAGGCGTACAACCGCCGCCTGCTCCACAACATCCTGCCCAAGGACGTGGCTGCCCACTTTCTCGCGCGGGAGCGTCGGAATGACGAGTTGTATTACCAGTCCTGCGAGTGCGTCGCCGTCATGTTCGCCTCCATCAGCAACTTCTCCGAATTCTACGTGGAGCTGGAGGCCAACAACGAGGGGGTGGAGTGTCTCCGGCTGCTCAACGAGATCATCGCAGACTTCGATGAGGTGAGGAGGGAGACCGGTGGGTGTCAATGAGAGAAGGAAACATTTATTGAACGAGGCATTTCCGTCATCGTCATAACCACGGCCTCCTCCTCTCACACAACGCTGGTTGCTCATCCTCAGATCATAAGTGAGGAGAGGTTCCGTCAGCTGGAGAAAATCAAAACCATCGGCTCCACCTACATGGCAGCGTCCGGCCTCAACGACTCCACCTACGATAAAGAAGGCCGCTCGCACATCCTGGCTCTGGCCGACTACGCCATGAGGCTGCGGGAGCAGATGAAGTACATCAACGAGCACTCCTTCAACAACTTCCAGATGAAGATAGGTGAGTCGTGAGAATCGGCCCTGGAACATCACCTGATGACCTCCGATAAAAGGGCGGGTTGATTACGCCGGGTGGTTTGTTCTCAGGGTTGAACATGGGTCCTGTGGTGGCGGGAGTGATCGGAGCCAGGAAACCGCAGTATGACATCTGGGGGAACACGGTCAACGTGGCAAGCCGAATGGACAGCACAGGAGTACCAGACTACATCCAGGTACCCTTCCCAGTTACAGCTCCTCATTCACTCAAAGTACCGACACTAGTCACGATGCTCTGAAATTGTCATCATGAAAACAAAACCTCAGAGATCCTCCTCCTCAACTCACATCGTGGCAAATATAGTTTGTTGACTCAGCGGGAAATTTCAACTGTCCTGAAAAGCAGAAACTTGATCCTGCACACGCAGACAGTGCAAAGTCTTTCATCTTAAGGATTTAAGCTGAGGCATCCACTCTGCAGAAGTACCCTTGAGCAAAAAAAAACAAAAAAAAAACTTCCTCTCTGCACAGTACGTGCTGTTCTCCAACAAAAAAATAGTGTTTTAATGCTTCCCCAGGGAGGACAGACTGCTAATTTTAAATCCCCTATAGAAGCTGCGTCGCCACCCCAATATTATCATCCGCACGGGTGAAGAGTCGTGTCGTGTTCCTCGGAGAGGAAAAGCCTTTTTCACAGATGTGGAGCTGTTGCTTGCTCACATGTTCTAAAGCACAGGCCTCACCCCCCCCCAACCACCCCACCCCACCCCACCCCCCACCCCCCCCAAAAACAAAATCCCACATATGGACTGAACCCTTCAAAGACAGCACAATGCTGCCATCTATTGAATGTAATGTGTTACTGCACAATACAGTTTTAAATTCTTGGCAGGACCATTTTATTCTTTATTGTCAATGTTATGATCAAGTTTTCGATTGAATAATAATAATAATAATAACAACAACAATAACAATGAAATAATCAAAGAAGGAAATGTCCTTTTGGGTTTTCTTTTTGGTCCAAAATGTGGAAAAACTATTACATTTACTGTTGAAATATTACTAAACAAAGCTAAGCTGCTAATATTAAACTATTGCTGTGTTGAGGAATTCTAACAGTTAAAAAATCCCCTTCACAAGAGCAGCACAGTGGTGATGAACACTGATGAATTGAATAATCAAAATTTCTTTTATTTAAATTTTTTTTACTAAACTTGCCAAAAGATACCAGTAAACATCTTCAGCCCAACTGATATTCTTTGTTTTCAGCAGCACTTCAGCAGTCTGAGCTCTCTTCACCCATCACTCATTCACTCACACAGTCATTCACACACAAACACACTTACACACTCAGCACTGGTGGCAGCAGCTCTGCCTCATTGTCACACACCGTTGGGAGAAACTTGGGGTTCAGTCTCTTGCTAAAGGACACTTGGGACCAGGTGGGAGATTGAATTAGTCAACTTCTGCATCTTTTTGGATTTACCATATAGTACAAACTAAAATAAAAACAAGAGTTATACCCCTGGTGGTCGAAAATATATTGCAGTTAATGTCATAATTTCTCACAGCTGGAAAATGTCCTCTTGCGGCTGGATTGGACTCTGGCGGGTCGGTTCTGACCCACGGGCCGAACGTTTGACACCCCTGATTTAAAGTAAAATTTTTAAAAGATGACATTAAATTAAACATCATACGGAACAGATTGAAGGACGCAGTAAATATTTAAACATCTCTTGACATTCAAATGAAGTAAAGGTTTACAGGTTTAACATGCTCGGGACATTTTGCCTAAATTCCATGAAACTTTTCATTTGAGAGAAAACTACTTTCCAATCACATCTAATTCGTAAAAGATTTATTTCCATTCATCAACAAGAGATAAAGACACTCTGAGCCATGCTTTTTTATTTAAAGTCAGTGAGAATATTAATTCTTATCACCATTACTCCACCCATGAAATGGATTCTGGGATGTTAACCCCAAATATGTTGTCGATGTGTTTGTGGGAATAATGAGCACAAAGTGTTATAATGGTCAGCTTCCTTTTCCTCACGCAGCTCCCTCCTCCGTCTTTCTCTTAGCTTATAAGTCATGAAAATAACAAAATATGTGTGATTATTAGAATATTTAATCAAATCCATAAATGTCAGATACATCCCGACGTTTTGAGGCGAAGCTGTTGCTCTCCGTCGTTTTGCTTTCAGGGAGCTCGTTCTGTGTGAAACTGGGACTGACCCTGTTTCTCTTCAGAAGGGTTTTGGATGTCTCATATCCAGCGTGTCGGATGTCTGTGTCCTCTCCTAGGTGACCACAGACTTGCACCACGTGCTGGCCAACAACGGCTATCAGCTGGACTGCCGAGGTCTTGTGAAGGTGAAGGGGAAGGGGGAGATGACCACCTACTTCCTCACCAGCGGCCCCCCGGGCAGCTAGCGACAGCCGGGCCGCCCGCTGAGCGACTCCCACTGCACTGACCAGGCAGAGAGAGAGAGAGAGAGAGAGAGCGAGAGAGAGAGAGAGAGAGACGGTTGGAGGACGAGCTCCTCGGGGACGGGAGGCGGCCGCCACAGACCTTGACGCACACGTGTCGGCCGTCGTCCTTCGAACGGCTCTTTGCCGCTCGAGAGATGCCGAAGCCCAGTTGCCTTACGGACGGAAGCGGCGACGCTTGTGTTAATGAGCAATAGTACAAGTTCATTTCACCCGGAGTCATTATTTATTTTCGTGAAAAAACAACAACAAAAAAAACACACACGTTTCGTAAATTGAAAATATGCAAGGACGCCATGACGGATGAAAAATAACCAAAGAACAAACGTTTGATATGAAACTCACACTAATGATTCTGTTAGGATGTACAGTAACCTCAAGTAATTTATTCATCTTTTGAGAGCAAAAAGCCACGGAGATAATCCCTTATTTTTCTGGTGGACTTGCACATGGACACATATGCACACGTACGCAAATAAAAATAAAAAAAAAAGAAAGAAGAAGAAGACACTAACACCTTGGCTTGGACTCCCGCGTACCTTATCGGGGCCTTCTTTGTGTGATTCCACTCGGTCTGGACGCTCAGGCTGAACGCTGATGGGTATTTCTGGTTCAGGCCAAAACGAGAAGTTAAGAAAAGAAGGAAGAAGAGCAGCTGCATTAAAGTGAAGGAAGGAACTGCAGAGCGCGAGATTGTTGAAACTGTTTTGAAACTTTTTATATATGTGTGTGTGTGTGTGTGTGTGTGTGTGTGTGTGTGTGTGTGTGTGTGTGTGTGTGTGTGTGTGTGTGTGTGTGTGTGTGTGTGTGTGTGTGTGTGTGTGTGTGTGTGTGTGTGTGTGTGTGTGTGTGAGCACATGTAACTGAATGCTGATCTTCATAAAGGGGCATACTGTAACTATTCACTGTGAGGTTTTTAAGATCTGTAAGAAGATGCTTTTCTTGCCAAACTGGTTGCTGCGAGGCATGTTTTTTTTTTATTTTTTATTCTTTATTCTTTTTCAGAGTTGCGTGTCCATTCCTGATTTATTATTATTTTTTTCTGTGTGTCTTGAGTGTCTGTGTGTGTGTCAAAATGACCATTTGAAACATGAAGAGAAAAATGTCTACTTTCGCCTTTTACTGGACTGTGATTCTGACTGATTTCATTCCAGCGGAAATAAGCAAATGCCTACGAACCTGCGTCGTTATCCGAGGATTGTGTTACGACTTGTGACAGTAAACTGTTTCCTGACTGCTTCGGGATAAAGTGTATGCAGAAATTCTCCGTCTGCTCTGTATTGCCTTGAGATTATGCAGTTCCAAGGTCCGCATACTTCATGGACCAATATTCACAACTTGACACAATCAGTATTTGGCCCTTCTTTTTTGTTTTTTTGTATACGGCACATGGAGACTTGTTAACCCCCTGTTAACCCCCCCCCCCCTTCCCCTGCCCGAGAAAAAAAGAGTTGTTTGAGAGACAAATCAAATGAATGTATGTAATAATGAAGATTCCTGTCCACAGCGAGACTACTGAAGAGAACAACTCTTTACCTTGCCTTTGTTACTGAAGAAGGAGCTGAATCAGGCACATTTTTTTCACTACGTTTGCTGAAGGTGAAGGAATTTTGTCCTTTGCAATGAGCTTTATACTGAGTGGTGACGAGCCCAGAGATGCTGCCTTCAACAGGCTCCAGAATAGACTGAATCATCCTCCCGCTCTGTCCTTCGAGAATAAAAGGTCAATTAAACGTGGTTGTGCTTCTTTTTTTTTTTTTTTCCTTTTTCGAGCGTTGACGGATTCCATTAAACCAGGGGGTGTCAAACATAAGGCCCGAGGACTGAAACTGGCCCGAAAGAGGCTCCGATTCGGCCAAACCACCGAGCAAATTGTTGAAATTTCAAAGAAAACAAGATTTTTTTTTCCACAACGAGACCCAGCTGTAGAAGTTCTTGGAATTGTATTTTTCAACAGAAACTTTCATTAAAATGGTCTTTATGTTGAAATTTAAGTCCTTTTCAATAGAAAATATATCACTTTCATCGCATATACTCCTTAAAGCCTTAAAGTTAAAATTTGAAGGTTATTATCACACTATTTTACCTGTCCAGCCCCCTCGAGATGAAACTGGGCTGCATGTGGCCTCTGAAAATGTGTTTGATACCCCTGATCTAAACTTCCTTGGTTATACATTCATTAAATTTCAATTTTTTGGGTTATATGTGATTATTTGATTGGCTGTCACAGATCAGACCTGAGCATTGTAACGCCAGCAGGACACCTCTGGTCCTCTAGTTGACCCTGATCGGCCTGCTGGAAGTCAATTACTAACAATGAATCAATGGAAAATGTATGCATTTGCTTCTTCTTCTACAATGCTTAAACAAACAAACAATCTGGCTAAAATATTCATTGTTTGATTCCAAATGTAGAGCTTTAACAGCATGTGAATATCTAATGATCCGCTGAGTGGAAAGGTAAAGCTGCATGACCTTGTTATTTTTCCACGGTGCCCCTCAGGAGAGTTGATTATCCTCCCTTGTTCTACATCTACACACAATTAACTTGAACAAAAATGAAACCACTCAGAGGTTTACTTCACCCCGCTCCATTCGTCAGGTTTAATTTAGACGGCGCGTCAATCAGCGGCCTGCAATCAAGATTTCTCCCCGTGACAGTAACCCGAGAGGCGCTCCCATCTCGTTTTCTGAATAAATCAGTCTACAGTTTCAAGAGGGTGATACAGGAGAGAGTACTTAATTGCTTGCGCATGAATAATGAATTTCTGTTGAGGTAATGGCAATGTTCACTTACAACACTCTATGCTGAACATTAATTAAGTGACATAAATTCCTCCTAATCCCTGATGATAAAGCACCGGTACTATAATAGACTCATGATACAGGGATCAGTGTGTGTGTGTGTGTGTGTGTGTGTGTGTGTGTGTGTGTGTGTGTGTGTGTGTGTGCAGAAATATAGAGCTGTCAGCCACTGTTACGTACACCTGTTGCCATTTAATACAGTTCTGCACGGCAGAGCAGTGGTTAGCACTTTCACCTCACATCCAGGGGAAATTAGCAAATACTAAGATTGTGGTGAAAGAAGGGAGGAGAGAGTCGGAACAACCCTGGTTCAAGTCCGGGGGGTGGTGGTGGGGGTATTTCTGTGTGATGTTTGCATGATCTCCTTGTTCGTGTGTGGGCTTTCTCCAGGTACTCAGGTTTCCTCTCACAGTTAAAAAACATATGTTTGAGGTTTGTGTGTGTGTGTGTGTGCGTGCATGTGTGTGTGTGTGTGTGTGTGTGTGTGTGCGTGCGTGTGTGTTTGTCCTGTGATGGACCGCTGGCCTGTATAGGATGTAACCTGCCTTCAACACCCTTTAACCCTGGATTGGACTCGTGTATTGAATTATATCCATGTGCTTCTAATGAGTGTTAAGTGACTGTACTTTCATAGATGTGTGTATTTGTCAGATTTCTCCAATATATCCTACGTGGCACTACAAAATATTAACAGAAACCTACTGTACAGTAGTATAATGGTCAGGAGGACTCGTCCCTCACAGCATGAATGTTCCTGGTTCAATTCCAGGTTTGGCTCGTAGGCCTTTGTGTGATTGGACTTTGCATGTTCTCATTCCTCTCCCAAACAGTGTAAAAAAACATGCATTTTGAAGCCAGTATACAGGTGGAACAATAGTAACACTTTTGTAAACGATGTACTCAATCTTATGTGATTCGTATAAGCTGTGAAACTGTAAGGCTCGTGCCTCAGACAGACGGCCTGCGGTTTCTCCTCTGTTTGCATTTTCTCGTCCATGTAGTCCATGCAGGAGGCATGTCAATGCAAATTGGATCAGATCAAGTGGATTTGTTTAATGTGTCTTGGAAGAAGTTTTGAATTTTTTTTTAATCAAAAATAACTTCATCAGTAAGTTCATCATAAGTTCATCAGACCGAGCTCTGTGATCCTCCACTTTTTATTTATTCCTACTTTTTTTTTTTTTTTTTTCAATAAACAACAAAACGGGACAAGAGAAACACAAACAACATAAAAAACAACAACAATAAATAAATGAATAAATAAACAAACACGGAAGTTCAAGGGAAGAGGTTACGAAGCACTTCGTTTCAAGCACAATGATTTACCTGTAGGATCAAACTAGAAGTTATTGAGAAACCTATTGATGAACTTCCCTGACGATGCTGATGACGTCACCGCGTCTGAGAGGCTCGTGGAGCGCACGCTCCGGGACTCGCCGCAGCCAGCAGGGGACTCACTTTAACTAATTATTCCGCCTAATGACACCTGTTCGTCAGCGAGCCGCGCTCCGGAGCTCCTGCCTCCTCTCTCGGCTCCGGTTTGGCAGCTTAAACAAACAGGAACGTCGCGAGCGGGTCCGGAGCAGGTGTGCAGCGCGGCGGCTCTCAGGTGAGTCCGGACAGGTTAATCAATCAGCGGCGAGTCGAGCTCCGGTCGATCGGTCAATTTGTTCAATTAATGCGTGAGACGAGATGAAATCTGCTGAGACCTGGTGACTTCCTGTTGAAACAGCTGCAACACGAGAGGAACTTATTCGTTCCTTCCTCTTCTCATTCTGCCAGTTTAAAAAAAAAAAAAGTTTTTCATTTTTTATTTCACTCTGCTGTCTACTTCTGTTATTTTAAAGTCTTCATATTGATCGTTTCTGCCGGATAAATAACTCAACATGACACTTTTTATTCTGATTGGAACTTGACAGGACCCCGGCATATTGAGTTCAGAGTGAGTTTAAGAATAAACCACAGTTAAAACCAGAAATTACTTTATCAAAACACAAAATGCTTTAATGTTTCTTTGAATAAAGTTAAATTAAATTCTGATTGTCAAAGAAACCATAAGAGATCACATTCAGCGTCTGTATACTCAATAATAACTGATATTAAAAGTCTCTAACAAGCAGGGGAAAGTGTTAAATGCGTTGTCCTTTGGTGTAGTGGTTAATGTTTTCATCTCACAGCGAGGTCATCCCTGGTTTAAGTCCAGTGGAGCATTTTGTTTCTGTGTGGATACTACATGTTCTCCCTGACTGTGACTAGAGTTTCCTGTATGTCAGTCGGTTGTTTTCCTGTTGTTTTCTGTGTGATGTCTCGGTGAACTCTGTCTTCAGAAGATGAATAAATAGTCCAACAATGAAGACTCCAAAAGGTCCTCTGGGGAAGTGACTTCCCTGCTTTTAACCCTTCGCACACATAGCTGATGTGAGCTGTACTGGTGGGAACAGTGGAACAGTCCAACAGTCGAACTCGTGACCTTCGGGGCACCATGCACTCCTAACAGAAACACATTCACACCTATAGTCAATTCTAAGAGTCTCCAACCAACGTACCACCGGGAAAACATGCAAACTCCACACAGAAACGTCACCGTGACCAATTGGGGTTCAAACCGGGGTAATCTCAGTGTGAGGTGACGGGACTAACCACTGCTCTCTGGGCTCAGGAGGCACTGATTTCTTATATCTTGCTTCTTTGACTAAAGTTGTTGGTTCCTAAGTTCCTAACATAATGTTTTTTCCTCCTGGAGGCTGAACGGACTCTCTGACGGCCTGGTTCTCACTCACGGGCCTAAAGGCGAAAACCCTTAAAGGCATCAAGTAATTCAAAATCACTGCTTGTTACAAACTTCCTAAATAGCTTTTGCACGACTTACCCTGAATATCATTAATGATAATTGCTCGTATGAAAGCCGAAACCCTCCCAATTGATGTTTCTTGTACTAAAATAAATTAGTTTCATTGAAAAAAATGTTTGTCATTTAATGAAAACAGGTCAGATTTTGGCAAGACAAAAGTTTTGTCGCCTACAGGAAATATTGTGAAAATTAAACAAATAATTTATTTCAAACACACAAATATTTTCACATAACATCAGTGAATGAAGTCGTGGTGCTGCGAGATCCAAATCTAATAGCTTGTGTGGCTTCCGTGAGCTTGAAGGACTGCATCTATGAAGTTTGGCAAGGACTCGTGCAATTTATTTGATGAAGTCGTCCGGAATAGCAAAGAAAGCGGTCCTGCGTGCCTCCCAGGGTTCATCAAGATTCTTTGGTTTTTGTCTTTCATCCGACCCCTGACACTGGTGATCATGTGAGGTGACCGGGCCGGCCAACCCTGGAGCACCTTGATCCCTTTGATGTAGAGATGGAAGTATATGATGGTTGTAACTCCAGACCACCGTTTTTCCTGTTTTCTGGGTAAATCTGGGATCCATGCTGGTGAAGCTCTGCTGCAGTGGAACGTGGTCTTGCCTTGGATCTCTGAGTCAGCAATCGGTCCTCCGGAGCGGTTGTCCTGTGGGGTCGGCCTGACCTGGGCTCCAGTCTCTTCTTATCTTGTTCTTATCCCCTGTACTTGACGCTGTGACACAGTGAAGGTGTCTGCCACCTCAGCAGGGGTTCTGGTCTTCAGCCTCTTGATAAGAAACACTTTGGTCTCGGGGTGAATCTTTGGCATGAGGTCAGAGGTCAAGTTGCAGGTGATGTGAAGGTCTGTGTTCTGGGGTTGTTTTTATACACACCTGAGAATTAGTTGAACCATTACTTGTCACAAGTGAAGCTCTAATCTGGGATTAGGTGCATCATATGACAAGGCAACAGGACTTATGTCTTTGTAAATACTGACTCAATGGGCTTTACCAAGCTGTGAACATTAGAACGTGTTTTGTTTTGCACTGAAACTTAATTCCAGAAGCTGTTGGGATTTAAATGAGCCATTTCTTGTAGACATTTATTGATTATAAATCTATTTGAAGGGCACTTTGGGTCAATGTGTGCCAAAGCAACAAGACTTTTGTACTTTTTTTTTCACAATCACAACTATTGTCTGATGTTTTTTAGGAAGTCAGAAGGTTTGTGTGTGTGCTCTGCAGGTGAGGCAGGAAGTCATGATGTTTGTTTGGATCTCGCCCAAAACATCAGCTGATAATATTATCAGGAGATGATAAATTTGGATAAAAACTGTCCCTTTGCATGAATGACGCTCTTACTGAGCAGTGATGTTGGAAAATCACAAATTTCCTGCTTTGCAAGGATCTCCTGTGTCACATGCCAGGAAGCAGCCTCCTCCCATTCCACCGTGACTGACTGAACTAGTGATCCCATCATGCTTCACTTCACTTCACTCGGTGGGTGACGGCTCATGATCACCAAGTCGCCTTCGCTGGGAGTCGTTGTAATTCATTAACCGTTACCTGCACTGTCGCGATTCGCCCGGCGCCACGTGGGCCCTGGAGGACTGTGGCCCGAGCAGGTGAGTTCAGGTGTGTACGGAGAGGTGTGGCGTGTTTGTTCACCTTCGCCTCCTCTCTGCTTGCTTCACCCGCCCCGCGGGACCGTTTCCTAAAGAGACGGATGGGGCGGAGGAGCGAGGCAGACTAGTTTCCCAGCTGCTATGACGCCGGCTGAGACGCACAAACCGGTTTGAGGAATTTTCATTTTTTTTCTTTTTCTTCTTCCCTAAGAGGAGGTTAGTTCAGTGGAGGTTTAACATTCACGTAAGGTTAAGGGACAGTTTGATTTTAAAGTTGGTCTGAAAACTCCAGGCGGTCTCAAAGTTCTTCTTCTTGTTTCTGTTTTACAGTGACGGGAACAACAAGGTCTGAAGCATGCGTCTGTTTCGCCGGCGTCTGTCCCCCCTGAAGCTGGCGCTGCTCGGGGGGACCCTCTTCATGGTGGTCCTGGTGGTTCTCCAGAAGGACGTCAGCTCTTCGTCGGCCGCGGACCCCTGGCTGCAGGAGCTGGTGCAGAAGAAGGACAAGGTGATGGTGATTGTCCGGGAGGCCGTCAATAACATCGGCTTCCAGATCCGAGCCCCGCAGCCGCCGCCGGTCCAGCAGCAGCCCACCCAGGACGTGAACTGCCCCGCCGGGTTTTACACTCAGGCCGAGCTGAAGCCTCACCTGGAGCGGCCGCCGCAGGACTCCAACAGCCCGGGGGCCGACGGGAAAGCCTTTCTCAAAGTGAGCATGTCCCCGGAGGAGCAGAAAGAGAAGGACGAGGGGATGACGCGGCATTGCTTCAACCAGTTCGCCACCGACCGCATCTCGCTCAGCCGCAGCCTCGGGGAGGACACTCGGCCGGCGGAGTAAGGACTTTTATCTGCTGTGGTTCTCGCTGACATTTGCACAGATAACGCCCTGCGCCTTGGCTCCGATCACGCTCGGGGATGTAAATAATGTACATGCTTTTTTTTTTTTTTTTTTTCATAGAGCGCTCCAGCATTTTCCTAAAGAAACACTTAGTTATATGTGAAACCCTGTTGTGACTGCGGAACGCCATTGTAGCATTATCAGTGTTTTGCATACTTTCCCTGGAAATGTTTGTCCAACTTGTTATCTGTGGAGCCTAATAGGCCTTTTTGCTGCCATAGTTTTCCAGTAGCACTTGACAGTTTGTTAATAATCGTTGCTTATTGAGTTATGTCAAGTGTTTGTTGAGCCAGCAGGCCCTTGAGAGTCTGCAAACACTGATATGTTACACGTGGCCGCTGCGAAACCTTCCGCGACTTTCATTTCATCAGATAAGCGTCTCACTCTCACGCACTCCCTTTTTGTCTCTGTGTGTTTCCCCTCACGGCTCGCCTCGCCCAGGTGTGTGGAGAGAAAGTTTCGCCGCTGCCCGGCTCTGCCTACCACCAGCGTGATCATCGTGTTCCACAACGAGGCCTGGTCCACGCTGCTGAGGACGGTCTACAGCGTCCTGCACATGTCCCCCGCCATCCTGCTCAAAGAGGTCATCATGGTGGACGACGCCAGTACTGCAGGTGCAGTGAACCGTGCACTAATGAATTGACACAATAGGAAAACTCTCTTAGGCTCCGTTCACGCCCCGCGCCTTGGTGCTCAATTCAAATTTTTTTTTTGCTGGTATCAGATTTTATTGCGTGATCATTTACATTACATTTCAAACGTGTCAGCACCCGGGTTGCCAGATGTGACTCCCTGTTTTCAGCCCAAACAACATAAAACCTCAATAAATAACAGCCCAAATCTCAGCCTGTGTAGGAATCAAGTTGAAACCATAAAACTAATATGTGTGAAATAAAAAATGCAGAAAATAAACAAAGTTAAAAGGTAAGAGAGTTTGGCACCCCAGTTGGGGGATACCCGCCATATCTGGCAATGCTGGTCAGCCCGTGTAGATTCAATTTTCAAGCGGTTGTGAAATACAAGCCGACAATCTATACATAAGAATGAGGGGGAAAAAGAGAGCATAGATTTTAACATTTTGGCGGCGCCGCTTTCTCCGGCGCTTATCCGTGACGTCGGTCGCACGTCATGACGAAGCAGTCGTATCTGGAAAAATATCCAAATTAGTACCACATATGAACGAGGCCTGGGTCTGGTGTGGAAAAATCTGAATTGGAGCTTTCATACAGCTACAAAACGGGTCGGATATGAGTCACTTGAGTAAAAAATGTGAATTGGGTCGCATCTCCCTGCAGTGTGAACGAGGCCTTGCAAATGTCTATTTAGTAGAAGAAGTGGTTTATTTAAAGTGAATGCTTGTGGTGTCGCTCTTATAATGTGATCAAAAGAGGGAAAATCATCAAAGTTTGTCATCTTATTTGGTTGGTGGAAAAGTGCGTCACAGTAGAAGAGTCTTTGGTTTGTGTTGCTTCTTTTTAAACGCGCCAAGGAAGCAAATCCACCTGTGTTTGGTTTCGTCGGCTCAAACCTGACATGTGCAAATATACCTTTTGAGCAAACAGTGAGCGAGGAACACACACTTTGAGTTCAGAGGTTTTGCTACAAAACGAGTATTTCCATGAAAGATTTCAAACTAAATGTGGAGAAACTGGTTTGTTATGCTGCAGGACAGCAGAACAAGCAGCAGAGATTTTATGACTCACAGGTGCTTTGATTATTTTATTGAAGACGTAAAAGAGACAACCTTTCGTCCAAGGGCCATCTTCGGCCGCGCCCTTAAGCTGCGTTCAGGCAACTTCCACCCAATTCTGACTTTCTGCTCTCAAGCGACTCATCCGATCTGTTTTGTGACTGTGTGAATGTCGCGGTTAGGATTTTCGCACACCAATTTATATGTAGCATCAAATCAAATATGCATCTGATGTCTTTCAACGTGACCACCGTCTGAACGGTCAAGTTACATGCATGCGACTCTCACGTTGACGTGAGACTCACTCACGAGTCTGAGCTGGAGGAAGCGGCTCTGGCAAAATATTAAAAGCTGTGTTCTTTTTTTCCTTTTTTTCTTCTTTCCTTCATAATTTAGTCTGCTCTTATCGCAAAACCACTTGAAAAAGGATATGCCGTAATTTCTGGACTATTGAGCGCACCTGAATATAAGCTGCACCCACCCAATTTAAAAAAAGAAGAAAAAAAAAAGGTTGAAGTTACGTGATGAACCTGAACGCATCACCCGTGTATTGCTGGTATTAAGCTTGTTGACCCATATTAGCTGCGTCATTGTTTAAGGCTTCAAACGTGTGGAAAAAAGTAGCAGCTTATAGTCTGGAAATTACGGTAAACATTCTGTGTTGCCAGACTGGGTGGCTCTCCCCCACCCAAAGGGAGCCAGGTTCTCCTACCTTTTGACTTTCTTTATTTAGTGCAGTTGTGTGCTTATGACGTGTTCTTTGTTACACGTATAATAGATTGACGGGATTAACATGATTTCTGCAGAGGTTGACATTTGGACTGTTTTTTTTTGAGGTGAGAGGTTTTACGTTGTGTTTGGGCTGAAAACAGCGAGTCAGATCTGGCAACCCTGGCGTTGACCGGTGCAACATCAGTACTGTATTTACCTCTATGAATGGCGTGTTCGGTGCGACGACACGCCTTCTTCTGCACATGCGGTAACTCTGTGCTGGGATAACGTTAACACTGCAGTTTGACGGAGGTCGCGTTAAAAACGAACACAAAGAAATTGGAATCGAGCATCAAGACCTGCAGTGTGAATGTAGCCTAATACTTTGTGACCCTCAGGCCACAATAAACAGATTTTTACTCCAAATTACTGAATTACTGCCTTTTTGTTTTTAAGGTAAAGCAAATAACAGATTAAGATTAATAAATTTGCTTAGTCTTTTTCATCAAATTAGCTGCAATTATTTTCATAAATACATATGTTCTCTAATACTGGTACCTCCTGTAAATAACCTGAAAATGGTATTCTTGTTAATTATATGGATAGAAATGGATGTTTCCATCCTTGGTTGGAGTTATTGGATTCATGGTAGACGCCTCTGGTAGAGAGGGCCTTCCTGCTCCGATCGTCTTGAATCTCTTGTTGTTGCCCCGTGTGTTTAAACTGAGTGATTTCTTAAAACATGCACGGCAGTGTCCTTCCTGGACATCGAGTGGACAGCACTGCTTTAACCTGTTTTGGAATCGAACCTCTTCAAACTGCCACTGGAAACCTCTTCCTTCCATTTTAAACCTGAGATTTGCTTCCTGACTTCACCGAGTTTGTTGAAGGTGTTCGTCTAGGGAGCTGCCTGCCGGATTAGCGGTTGACTCTGGATTTGTGGGTCTTTCCAGAAGCTGTCTGAATGTGTTGAAACCTGTGCTTTCTGACAAAATGGTATTTTAAACTAGAGCAATTTAAGGATGGAGCAACATTTGTTGGTGCCGGGTGTCAAAACTTCTTTAATTATCTATCGTCATTGTGAAAGAAGCCTGTTTGTGACTTCCTAAGCTTATTTGACCTCTGAAGCTTCTTAACTCATCACTTGTTTATTATTTGTACTTGACATTCAGTTTTCACGGCAGCGCTCCAGTTGCTGTCTCAGCTTTGATGAGATAAGCTGGAGCAGCTATCGCTTGGGACCTAAACAGCTTGCACACAATGAGCAAACAGGAGAGGCTGGGGGAAAAGAAACTGAAGAAACTCTGATCACAACATTGTAGTGAATTTAGGGACAAAATGCAGATCAAATGAACATGATGCATGCTGGGCAGTTGCATACATCCAATAATGTTGTTTTTTTTCAGTGTTCGTTTGCGACAGTTGTAACTCTGCAAAGGTGGGAGATCTATGTTTTAAAAAAGAAAATGAATGTAGGGTTTTGATTTGCATGTGAACATCCCAGTACTTATCAAGTGAAGCCTAAACTAAATCTGTAGAGAACAGACCTCTGCGTTCAAGGATTCAACTTCCAATCACAAACTACAAGACAAAAACATAAACAAACTCAAGGCTGGGAACAGTTGAGATATCCGGAAAGTATTTTAGTATTTGTCTTCCGAATTCGCCACTTAATACCCCGTAATGATAACCTGAAAAACGTATTAAAAATAAAAAAGTAAGAAATCACATATACATCAGTATTCACAGCCTTTGCTCAATACTTTGTTGGTAACATTTACATCGTCAGGTCTTTCTGAATGTGATGCCACAAGCTTTGCACACCTCTCTCTGGTCCGTTCCTCTTTGCAGAACCTCTAGCGCTCCGTCAGGTCGGATGGGAAACGTTGATGCTCAGTCTGGTCTTTCTCCACTGTGTCCTTCAGGTCGTTAATCGTCACCCCAGTCTGAGGTCAAGAGTTTTCTGGAGCAGGTTTTCATCCGGGATGTCTCTGCATTTATCGTTCCCTCTGTCCTGACTAGTCTCCCCGCAGCATGATGCTGCCACCACCATGCTTCACTGTTGGCATCGTATTAACCTGGTGATGAGAGGTGCTTGGTTTCCTCCAAACATGGTCAATATCATTCACCCAAAGAGATAAATCTGATAGAGGTCACGTTAAAAATCTACGGTGATGTGAAAAAATCGGATCCCAGCAAAAAAAGCAGAATTGAACTGGTAGAAAATGTAGCTGGGTTTTTTTGTTTTTTTTTTTATTAAATTTTTTTTTAAAGGCACAAACTCAGCTCTGTTGCTGTGGGATTTATTTCCAAGATGAATTTTTTATTTTTTATTTATTTATTTTTTGCCCAGTTTATCATTGTTGACTATTTAATGCATAATTTTTTAATTTTCATGAAGTTTCCACTTGGTTTGATGAACTGTGATGCACATCGTGAGTAATCGCTGGAAAGTTCAATCTATTGTGGTTAGAGTTATTACTGCAATATCTCAACACTAACAAAGATACCGTAGATCATCAATGTTAAACCATTTCAAGACAAAGGCCTCTGATAGAATAATGCATCATTCATTACAACTGTTCGGTTCTTTTGACTTGAACACTTTAAAAACTGAGTGATGACTCACTCAGGCTTTCACATGACATTTCAACAAAGGCCTATTTGTTATTATTATTATTTATTTTTTTAGGTCCACTTATTAGGGTTGACTCTTGATCTCTGCCATTATATCAATGCGACATTTCGTCCTGATTGAAACGTCTGTTTTCGGTCACAAATGTTCTGATGCGTGTCGCTGACGCAGTCACCCAGTTAGAAGGTTGAACGAAATGTCTGCCATTCATTGTGGTTAAAGACGCTACGAGAGGGGAAGTGTGACCTACTTTTACTGACATCGTTTCCACCTCACCACCCTTTTTCATTGTGGCGCTGGTCTCGTGGGTATAAATGTGAAGACTGGTGGACTTTCTTTTTTAACCGAAGCAGCAAGGTGCTTTTTAGAACCCCATCCTGAGTTTCAGTTCTGTGTTTGAAGCCTGCTGCCGTGACGGCACCGTGCGGGTTCGGTGTCGCAAGAAGCCAGCGGAGCTTCTCCAGCTGAACCGACTTTGACTTGAAATGAAACGAGAGTGACGCAACGCGACGATGCCTGTTCTGTCCCCGCAGAGCACCTGGGGAAGCGGCTGGAGGAGCATGTGCGTCAGCTGAAAATCGTGAAGGTGGTGAGGCAGGAGGAGAGGAAAGGCCTCATCACAGCCAGGATGCTCGGTGCCAGTATCGCCCAGGGGGAAGTGCTCACCTTCCTGGATGCCCACTGTAAGCACACACACACACACACACACACAAGTTAAAAGTACAAGTTCTAAATGTAAAATGTACTCGGGTATGGAAGTAAATTTCAGCCATGACGTCTTTCATGAGGCATCCTGAAACTTGTTTGGGTGGTGCACATTGTTTGAGTGGAGGAACCAGATTAATTACTTCATAATGGCTCATGGGTTTGATGGAGAAATACTGGATTCAATTGATGGATTTCAAATACTAAGTGAGGCCTTCGTCCGGCCGTCACCTGTGAAATAAATTGTGAAGAATTCGCTGGCAGAGGCCACATGCAATTTGAAGGGCCACAATTACCCATGTATGATGTGATTTCTTTCAAGACATTTTTTAGGAGTGTTTTAAACTTAATTTGGAAATATATAGTTGTTTTTTAATCGATGAGTAACGATAATGCATCATGTTTTACTCCTAGTGTTCAGGCACAATGTGGCCTTTGTTGTTATCAAAGTTTCCCATTCCGAAATTAGATATTGGGTTTATTTCTTTAATTTCTACAAAAAAGAAAAAAAAAAATCATCAATTTGTTGTTTCTTTTGTTGTTTTTTCTTCATCTAAATGTCTTTTCTTTTTTAGATTTGAATGTTCAGAATAAAGATCCATACCATACCGAACCACAAATGCCTGTCAGGAGTATTGGAGGTATGAGGTTTGATTTGTCCCGTAAATGTCTTCAGGTGAGTGTTTCCACGGTTGGTTGGAGCCTCTGCTGGCCCGTATCGTGGAGGAGCCCACTGCGGTGGTCAGTCCTGAAATCAGCAGCATCGATCTCAACACCTTCCAGTTCGCGAAGCCTATGCCCAGCACCCGCGCTTACAACCGGGGCAACTTCGACTGGAGCCTGTCTTTCGGCTGGGAGGCCATCCCCGAGGACGCCAAGAAGCTACGCAAGGACGAAACCTACCCCGTGAAGTAAAGCCGGTTATACCGAATCCGTTTTGTTTTGTTTTTTCAGCCTCGCCAAACCCGACCCCCTCGCGAACCTTTGACCTGTTTAAAATTTCAGAACGCCTACGTTTGCCGGAGGCCTCTTTTCAATCTCCAAGAAGTACTTTGAGCACATCGGCACGTACGACGACAAGATGGAGATCTGGGGCGGAGAAAACGTGGAAATGTCATTCAGGGTCAGTTCCATCGATCCTGTCGCACCGTTACTGTTCTGTCGGCACAGGAGGGCGATCTACCGCCATCCAATGTCCAGTGCATGGCCAACATATTTCCTAATGCGTCCTGGTGCAGTCCAGGTGATGATGATTTAAACCAGGACTGTCAAACATATTCTGGATCCCCAGTTTCCTTTCAGGCACATGTGAAACATAACTTAATTTTTATAGAAATGTAAACACTTTTTGTACTTCATTCACTAGACATCACACCATTTTGATGATAGTGCAGAAATTTAACAGGTTTGGGGCAGATTTGTTGAATTTTTGGATGCAATTAATCACATTTCTTTAGAATGACTGAGACCCGAGCTGAGGTATCAGTGATGCTGCCATGAAAGCAAAACCATCATTGACCTCAAAGCCATGCTTGTCAGGGTGAGTTTGTAAAAACACCCATAATTCAGCAGCTATAGGAGAAACTTTTTTGATATTTTGCACCAGAAGGTTTCATTGAAATCGACTTCATGTATATGTTGGATACATTTTCTGTAGTAATTTTTTGATTTTGTGGAAATATTGACAATTTCATAATGGATACTCTACGACGTAACAAAGAAAAACTTCTAACATTTGAATTTAAAGGTTATGAGACAATTCAACCGGTCCAGCCGACTCGAGATGAAATAGGACTATATGTGGCCCCTGAACTAAAATGTGTTTGACACTCCGGACGTAGATATTTAATCAAATCTCGACTTTGCCCTTAATAAATAAAATGTTTTCTACCCTCATTAAACCATTAAAAGGCGTCTTACATTTGGGCTTCGCAGGTTTGGCAGTGTGGGGGTCAGCTGGAAATCATGCCCTGTTCGGTGGTGGGCCACGTGTTTCGCACCAAAAGCCCCCACACCTTCCCCAAAGGCACGGAGGTGATCACTCGCAACCAGGTGCGACTGGCGGAGGTGTGGATGGACGACTACAAGACGATCTTCTACCGACGGAACCGGAACGCTGCAACGATGGCGAGCGAGGTCAGTCCTGACGCGCGGTGGCAGTTTGTCGCCCGGCGTGGTAAGTGGTTTGACGTGTCGTCACTGTGACAGAATAAATATGGCGACATCTCGGATCGCCTGAAGCTGCGAGAGTCGCTGAAGTGCAAGAACTTCACCTGGTACCTCAACAACATCTACCCGGAGGCCTTCATTCCAGACTTAAAACCAGAAAAATTTGGAGCGGTGAGTCAAGTTTACCTCAAACACCCTTTAGATGTTTTCAGACGCTACAGTACCTGACAGCCGGTCTTTCCCCCGTTCGCACCAGATTAAAAACTCCGGATCGAGAACCTGCCTGGATGTTGGCGAGAACAACAACGGAGGGAAGCCGATGATCATGTACCAGTGTCACAACATGGGAGGCAACCAGGTACAGTAACCGTCTCTGGAGAAGAGGCTCTCACGAGGCTGTCGGCTCCTAACTGCTCTGCGCTTTCTTCCAGTACTTTGAGTATTCGTCTCACAAGGAGCTGCGGCACAACATCGGAAAGCAGCTGTGTCTTCACGCCACCAACCATCCGGATCCCGTGAAGCTGGAGATGTGCCAGCTGAAGGGGAAAGGCACCAGCATCTCCCCGCTGCAGGAGTGGGTCTTCACAGAGGTGAGAACCAGCTCTTTGACCTGCTGGGAAACTGTTCAACTCCTCTTCCTCCAACACGGCCAACGTCATTTCCAGGGGTTAGAAACAAGATCCACTCATGGTGACAATAAATACTCACATAAGCAGTTATTACTTGGAAACATTTCAACCTGCAAAATCAGTTATTTCTGTTCGTCATAATTGTTCATTAAAATGTTGGCAAGCATATGTGTTTTATAAATACCTTCACTTCTACTTTTGGAAAAAATTCGTACTACATTTTGATGTTTTTTAGAGAGTTAATTAATGTAAGTGTTGGTCTTTTTTTGTCAGACAACTATTGTATCTCAAGAAAATGTAGATATAATGGAATGTTTCCCTTTTCTTTAACATTTTAGTTTTAATACTGTACAGAACCAAAAGTTTCACATTTCTGAAGGAAAGGAGCAGAAAAAGATTAACTTATATAATCTGCACCTTAATCAGTTTATCCTTTCTAATGAGCATTAAAACATCTTTTCCAAAACTTTTGAAATGTTACAATTGTTTTTGTTTCCACACACATCAGTGAAAACTTCTCAAACTCTTCTTTTGTCTTTTGATTCTGATCCTTTCGGCTCATGACGCACATAAAAATCTACCAAATATTGGACGTAAAAAAAAAAAGACATTTTGCCAACAAGGTGTGCAGTCATTGTCAGTTGTTGCTCGAGTCTTGAGGCACGAATGCAGCGTGGAAACGGAGAGGGTCAATCTGTTGACCTCCAGGTTACTTTGACAGCCGTCTGTTTGTGACTCGGCTGTTTCCCCATCTTCACCTGACGATAGCGACAGATTCTTAACCGAGGTCACACAGGCGCGTCCAGTCGGACCGGTCAGCGCTCTGTGGTCTGACGATCACCAATCCAGATCTTCACCTCCGGTTCAGCAGAGCTTTTAGTTTAGGAATGTGACACTTTCTGACCTCCTGTCACTGCATGTGAAGCTCCTGAGCACCTGGGGGGGGGGGGGGGGTTGTTCTCCGGCAATTTACTCAAGCTTTTCTGGTTTTTCTACCATTTTAAAAAAAAAAAAAAAAACATGCACACCAGTGTACCTATATCCTTGTACCACATATACACACATACATATCCATATATAAACCCCTTGATGATGATATGAATAATTACATTTCTATTTTATGAAAATATATTCCGACAAAATAGATCGTCTGAATTAGAGTATATCCACACATTATAATGGAAATTTCTTGTGTGGATGTCTGGAAAGGGGTAGGAACAAGTCAAGCTTATCTCATCCTATCCCTTCGACATTTAATGGTCATTTTATAATTATCTTTCTGTTTGAAAAATGTATAGTTTTATATTTATACCATTGATCTCATTTATGCAGCCCCTGGAGTCGTTCCAACCACATTCCCATGCATGTCACAAATAACCTTCAATCTTGACATAAATCCTGTAAATAAACTAAAAGTTACTATAACCGTGTCTCGTCTGTTCGAGATGTTCCACCCAGACAAAACTGTCTAATGAGTTACAGCAAAAGCATCTTTCTTTTTTGTTTTTAACACAGTCGCAAGTCGTCGCGTGTTAATAATTAACCTTAGGAGATGATTAACTGATATCAATCCACACCTGTTCCCGAGTTGGTGTGAAACAGACTTGCTTTATTTATACCACATTTTTTCCACATCTTCATGTTACATATTTAACTATTCTGCGGTAGATACTTGGATGGAATTAATTAGTGCTTCAGTATTGATTCTCTCAGCTTTCCTTTGTTACTCTGCAGGGAAACCTCCTGAAGAATCCCAGCACTGGAAAATGTTTACAGCTGAATGGGAACGTGATTCAGATGCTCCCCTGTAACGCCGCAGATCCTAACCAGCAGTGGGTCTTCAGCTGACCTCCCACCGTGTCCCTGCGGTGACCTCTGACACCTCTTGCCCCTCCGTCCTCCTCAGACTTGGCTGAGAAGCGTGAAGCCAGCAGTGATGCTGCTGGATTTCCTGCAGAGCTCGGCAGCGTCCGACCACACTGAATGGTCATGATGGAGTGGTCAAAGTGGTCAAAGTGGTCAAAGAACTCTGGGGTGGTTTAACCCCTTTTTAAAAAAAAAAATAAAAATTATTATTTATGAGATAAACTCAGGTGTTTGGGGATCTTTGGATAAATTGTGGAGCTGAGCACGACGAGGGCTGAACTACTCTAATTAACTGGATTTACACTGCAGCTTGAAAAAATACCTAATAAAGACATTTTTTGTCTGGCGTTGACTGAAAAGTGAATTTATGTACCAGTCTTATAAAGCAGTGAGAGATGTCTGGTTTTTAAATGAGTGGTTTTGTGGAATGAAGGATCGTTTGTATGTAAAACTTTCTTAAGCGCCATTCCTGAAGATTTCACTGGTTGGGATCAAAACTGTGGTGTGTGTGTATGTGGGGAGGTTGGGTATGTGTGATCACATCAAACAAATGTATTTTAAATTTTCAGAATTGGAGCCGTCACCTCTCACAAACTCTGAATGTATTGTATGTCCAATATGAAATGTCGTTGTCAAATTAGTGGCATTTGTCTACTATATTTAAAAAAAATAAATTTCACAGTGAAACAAAATTCTGAAGCTTTGTGTTTTTATTTTTTATTTTTTTACACTAGCTTTATGTTAGGTTTATGGTTATGAATAGGTGTGTGTTTTTTTTTTTATCCGTCTCATCAGCGGTGATGGACTGATGACCGGTCCAGGGTTGATCCCGCTGCTCCCTGTCGATATCTGTGATTGGCTCCAGCACTTGCACATCTAACTCGGATTAACCGGCGTGAGAAATGAATGTATGAAGCAACAGAACAATAAGTCTGCTAGGATCTCCTTCCGGTGTTTTAAAGTATTTTGTATTGTGAAGGAATGATTAACTCTCTCCTATATTTGCTGACACTTGAATGATTAGACAGTTGAGACTAAAATGTACAAGTTGAAGATTAGAAATGTTTCCTTGACTCATACGACCCAGTGTGCTGGAGGTCATCCTCTGATAAGAAACTTAAAGGCATCGCTTCATGATTGCGCAACAGAGTGGTTTCAAAATGTAAAAATAAAAGAATCCGCCACTTGTTTCAGCCTCGTCTGGGCAGAGGTGAACTGTGTGTTTGGAGTGAAGGAACAGGATTTCCAAACCGGATCTGAAGGAGGGCTGGAAGTCATGCATGGAGAACCTGTGTACCCTGCTGGACGAGAGCTCTATCAGGAAGCTCCTTCGTGGATGGAGATTGTCTCTGTAACAGCAGATGGCAGCAAAGAGCTGCAGGATTTTCTGCAACGCAAGGATGACAATTGAAAATTTCTCATGCAGTATTTATGTGTGTGAGAGAGAGAAACCTGTAGACTGAGGGGGACACGGAGCAGACAGGACACAAGATGAACACCAAGGCTCTGACTCGCTCTGAGGTGTTTGGGCAGCTCAGGAAGGAGCTCTACGGTGAGGAGCAGTCCAGACATGCCAACACACACATATTCATCATCCTGGGAGCATCTGTGAGTACAAACTTTTTTTTTTTTTTTACTTAGGACAATAGTTTGTTTTTGTTGTAACTGCATCTACATAGTTTGATGGACAACAAAGACTCACTGCAAGTTCACACTGATATTCAGACAGAGAAAACCAGGCAATGAAAACAGGTCATGTGAAATATACTGCATTTACCTTTCCCCCTTTTCCAGGCATCAAAAACATTCTGCTCTTAGAAATAAACCTGCAACATTTTGTTCTTTACAATTGTATCAAAACTTTTACACGTTAGAGTCTCATTCGAGTTCATCGTGTTCTTCATGCATGTCAGGTTAGTACTGTATCTTGTGTTGCTCAACAGATTGTTAAACTACACTCAGTTTTTTGACCCCTCGATTGATTCTTCACAGTCCCCATGATTACCTGCAGAGGAGCATGACCACTATCTGTCTGTATGTTTATTGTTTGCACAGGGAGATCTCGCAAAAAAGAAGATCTATCCAAATTTATGGTGAGTAGAGTCATGCTGCGCTCACAGCTAACGATGACTCAGCTGATTTGCCGCCCTGTGTAAAGAGAGTTTTGACCTTTGGCCGGAGCGTTCGGCCTCACAGCTTCTCACCAACGCCCCTTCCCGTTTAGGTGGTTATTCAGAGACGGCCTGCTTCCGGCCAACACACTTTTTGTGGGATTTGCCAGGTCGAACCTCACCATGCAGGACATCAGAGCAGCATGTCTGCCTCACATGAAGGTAGCAGCACTTTCACTTTTTCCCCGACTGGCTGTCAGAGGTGATGTTTTGGAGTGTGCTTTCAGGAGTCTTTTGCTCCACTCGTCCATCAGGTCACCGATGCAGAGAGTGAGTCTCTCTCGGCCTTCTTCAGTAAGAACTCCTACCTGAGCGGCAGGTACAATGACGCCGGCTCCTTCGAGCAGCTCAACGGCCATCTGTCGTCTCTGCCCGACGGGACCGACGCCAACCGACTCTTCTACCTGGCTCTGCCTCCCAGCGTCTACCTTGACGTCAGCACCAACATCAGACACCATTGCATGAGCTCCAGGTCGGTGTCGGCTCGGTCCGCGAGTGACCGCTGGCTCACGACTTGTTTGACCCACATTGTTCAGCATACCAAACCCCCCCCCCCCCCCCCGCTGAGACACTGACACTGACAGACTACAAAAATATACCACTTGTATCATCTCTTTAAAACCTCTATGAATTAGACAAAATACATTCCTTCCTTTCACATTGCTAAAACAACGACGTTAAATTCCGATTGTTTTCGTTGGCAGAGGCTGGAACAGGTTAATAGTTGAGAAGCCGTTTGGTCGCGATCTGAAGAGCTCCCAGGAGCTGTCAGTCCACCTCTCCTCCCTTTTCAAAGAGGACCAGATCTACCGCATAGATCACTACCTGGGGAAAGAGATGGTCCAAAACCTCATGGTGCTCAGGTATCCACCCCTGAAGATGCTTATTTATACGTCATAACAAACATAGAAATTGCAGAAATGTTCAATCAACGTGTTTCATTCTCTCACTTCCAGGTTTGGGAATCGCATTTTTGGACCGATATGGAACAGAGACAGCATGGCTTGTGTCGTTCTCACTTTTAAGGAGCCTTTTGGCACTCAGGGCCGCGGAGGATACTTTGACGATTTTGGCATCATTCGGTGAGCGATATCATGTTCAGCTGAACGTTAAACCGTGTTCCCACACTAGAGAGTCGAAGCACTGATCTTTGCTCTTGCTGCAGAGACGTGATGCAGAACCATCTCCTCCAGATGCTCTGCTTGGTCGCAATGGAGAAACCAGCTTCCACCAGTCCAGACGATGTGAGGGACGAGAAGGTACTAACAGTAATAATACTGTATTATCATCATGGACTTGTATGCACTGTCCATCATCAGGCCATCACATTGTCGCGCTGTGTTCTGTAGGTGAAGGTTTTAAAGTGTATCGCTCCTGTTGAAGCACCAGAGGTGGTGCTTGGTCAGTACGTTGGGAATCCTGATGGAGACGGTGACTCCAAGCTGGGCTACCAAGACGATCCCACCGTACCGAAAGGCTCCTGCACGCCAACCTTTGCCACAGCAGTGCTTTATGTCCAGAACGAAAGATGGGATGGTGAGCTCTCCTCTCTCCACACACATCCCGTGATATCCTCTGTTTTCCACTCACCCGTCAGTCCATCCATCCATCAGGAGTTCCCTTCATCCTGCGATGCGGCAAAGCTCTGAATGAGAGAAAAGCAGAAGTGCGTCTGCAGTTCACCGACGTTCCGGGAGACATCTTTGACGAACGCTGCCAGAGGAACGAGCTGGTGGTGCGAGTGCAGCCGGACGAAGCTATTTACTTGAAAATGATGACGAAGAGGCCCGGGGTGTTCTTCAGCCCGGAGGAGACAGAGCTGGACCTCACCTACAAATCAAGATACAAGGTGCCTCACGTTCAATTAATGATGAATGTTTATATTTTTCATTTACTTTCACCAACTTGAATTCATGTAAATCTTTTGACGGGCTCATCAACACTTACAAAAACCGTGAGACGGTGACTTTATGCTGCAATGGTTGGGATTATGGGATAATAAGAGAGAATGGGGAATAAAGAGGGAATAGAGCACAGACTGCAAGAGAGACACACTGAGGTTACTGACATGCAATGGTATGTATATGAATGTATGAAGAGAAGCTCAGTGCTGAAGAATTGTCACAACAGTCTGAACATACAGATTAACGAAGTTATTCAGTGTTCAAACGGACATTACACAATATCAAGATGGTTTCTGTGGTATTTCTCTGTCTAGGTATGAAAACACCAGCATCAGGGATCTAGTGCTATCTAGTGGTGAAGTAACAGACAGCAACTATTTGTGAATCGAGCTTCATTAAGAAAACACAATCCACTTATATTCTGTATCGAAACACCTTCATTTGTCACGTGCAGTCGGTACCACATTGTCTCATTTAACTAATCATCCTAAAGAAACAGAGAGCAGCCAGATTCAAACCAGTGATGACTTCTTAACTTAGAGTCGTGGTTAGATTATTCCAGATTAAACCTTTAAAAAAACGAATAAATCATAAGGTTGGTGATTCTCTTCAATCCTCCACACTGATTTAAGCTGCTGTAAGTCACTGAACCTGAAGTCAGCGGACACGTGGTCACGTTGAGGCTGTCGTCTGTTTCAGAACGTGAAGTTGCCAGATGCTTACGAGAGACTGATTTTGGACGTTTTCTGTGGGAATCAGATGCATTTTGTGCGCAGGTTGGTGGCGTCATTCGTTTTCCCTGAGACGGCCCAGGAAAGGTGGAAGTGTCTTTACACCTGTGTCACACACACACACACACACACACACACACACACACACACACACACACACACACACACACACACACACACACACACACACATAACACCACTCATCATCAATGAGTTGTTTTCTGCCATCATTTCTTCAACTGTCAAAATCATGTACTTCTGTATTTGTTGTTGCTAATAAAGGCAGCAACAGTAGGAGAGTCCACGTCTCTTCCTGTTGCAAGAGCAAAATCTATTCTGCCACCGGACGGCTCTTAATCACATAATGTTGTTTGACCAAAGCTGCCGAGCAGGACAATAAAATAAATCAATAAACTTGTGTCATCACACTAAAGCTGCGCCTTTTTGTGCTCCAGCGACGAGCTGCGGGAGGCCTGGAGGATCTTCACCCCGCTCCTCAACCGGATAGAGCGAGAGAAGGAAAGCCCCATTCCGTACCCATACGGCAGGTAAAAAAAACCCCGAGCGAGCTGTAAAAACACGAGATTCACAACGTCAGCGCAGAGATGATTTGACCTCCTCCTGGGCTTGGTTTGCTCTGTGTGCAGTCGCGGTCCAGCCGAAGCAGACGACCTGGTGAAGAGGGTGGGATTCCGCTATGAGGGGAAATACAAGTGGGTGCAGCCCCACGCAAACTGACGCTTCTTCTCACGCTCGCATTCTCACTGAATTTCCATGGCTGCTCGAGTTCACAGAAAAATGTTCACAGTCGTCACCAAGCTTTGCACCTGCTTGATTTATTGTCTGCATGTGTGAAAGAAACCACCACTTCCTAACCTTAATCATGTGAGAATGAGTGAGGGAACTTAAAAAAAAAACACAAAACAACAACACTGTAACACCCTGATTTAACTGCACTGGTCTGAAATTTCTAAATAAATCATTTTTCACTCTTTTCTTTTTTTGTGAGAAACTGTTCATTTTGGCCACGGGATGTTTGAGGTGTGACATTACGTAAAATTTAATGGAGAAAAAGATTAATATTTACTTCTGGAGTCACCTGAATGTTAAAATAACAGGCAGGAAGGAGACATGGATTGACAGTGTGTTCACACCTGTAAGGTTTGTTCAGACCTGAATGGTTTTTTGTTTAGTTTTTTTTGTCTTTTTTAATGTCCATTTGTGGAAGCTTCCAGACAAACTTGTTACACACACAAAAAAAAAAAAAAGCTCTAGACCAGGGGTGTCAATAATGTGGCTCGTGAACCAAAACCGGCCTCAATCTGTCTCGTCAGAAGATCCAGGAAAGTGTAAGCATTACAAATAACCATTACAAAAAGCTTTACGTTGCAATATGTCATTTCCTGCAAAGAAACTCAAACTGAAAAGCCAATCAAGAGGTAGAATGACAGTAAACATGTTCAGAATGTGCTCATACGTCTTTGCATTAAAACAAACTGTGGTTATTATACTATGACTCATTACACACATTCATAAACGTCTATAAATTACACCAAAATAGCCCAACATATACTGTAGAACATGTTATAGTGTGTTGCAGGATATATTTCACCATGTATTTAGATTTTATAGTTAGATTTAATGTTAAAACGATTGAACTCTATTCTTTAAACGTTGGTGTGTCAACCGGAGAACCACAAATGTGAACACAAGTGAAGATGATGTAGTATTTGAATAGCAGGAGGACTCGTCAGTCTGCTTTGCTGCACTTTTTTTTTTTTTTAACACGTCTTTCTTTCACAAAGAAGACGTGTTTATATGTGCTGCTTCAGGTAAGAACAACATCCAGGTACGTGTTTCACATTAAACTAATTAACTCTCAAGAACGTGTCTCTAATCTCTAACAACAAACTGAAGGAGTTAATAATGAATGCTCCATTATGTTTTATTCTTCAATACCTGCATCAGACTGACGTTGGGTTTTGTTGCTTTTTCCTCCAACAGGTTTATGGCCTAATCAGAGCCATCTGACCATTAAGTTCAAGCTTTTCAACAATACTATGGACCACAGAAAAAACAAACAAACACAAATGCATGTTTATTCACGTACAACCAAAAGTGGTAGTTTTTACTTAGTCTGACAGAAAACGGCCGCAGCTAAAAACATGACGACAAGTTTAGAAATTAACGTCAGTCGTTTTATTGTATGAAGGAGTTTTTTGTTTTTCTTCATATTTAACGTCAAAATTTGAGATAAAAGTGGCAAAAAGCAGGCCCATTATAAAATGACTTCATTATGGAATGAAGTTCCTAACATTCAACAAACAGACAGTTATGAATAAATATAGAACAATTACAATGAGAACATGTATGAAAGTATGCGAAATCTTTGGCCGTGAAAGCGTGCAAGGCGCCATCGCAATCGAACCTCACCACTGTTTCACACACTCCATTCCTCATCGTTTCTGCACCGTGCAAAGAGGAGACTCTCAAAATCAAATCAAATGCATCTGCCTTTGGACTCGCCGGCTTCCGGGCTGCAGCTGTGAACGGCCGCTCCGTCCTCGATGCCCCGGGCGTAGAGACGCACCAGCTGGCCGTGAACCCTGAGAGAAATGAACACAGACGGTGTCACGTGTTTGGAGCAGAATGTATGGAGCACTACGTCTGTGTCCGGAGATTTGTTGGTACAGCTTTGTATATGCATTTTAAAATCCCTGCATGTGTATTTTGGGTGCTTGCTGATATTTGAATGACCTGGAAATGTCTCTGTTTGGACCTTTTAGAAGAGTCTTTAATAGTACAACATCGCTCCCAGAAAAATTATCATCAAGTCAAACTATTGTCTAATATTACATTTTTGCTGTTCTCTCCCAGAAATGTATGGAAACATAGAACTGCCACAGTAAAGAAATATATTTCTGAGCTGTTTCTCCTTATTCCGATCATTTCTGTATAAAAGTGATAAATGTGGGTCCTACAAATATAATATTAATAATTATTTAAAGAATGGTTCAGTTGTTTGTCAACTATAATATGTGTCACATCCTAAAATGTCACTAAAAACAGAAAGTGATGATGAAAACAAAGTTTAAAAAACTGAAACATCTAAAACTACTAAAATAGTTCCAACTTCTTGAATATGATAATATCATTTCAGAATTTCAACAAAACACAGTTTTGGTAAATATGACAAACTTATACCAGGTTATATTACTTTATAAGTTGTGTTACCTCTATTTTGAAAGTGAAACATGTTTTGTTTGCGAAAATGTCTCTTTTACTGATGAAGGTTGCAGACGAGCGGACAAGGGTTTAGTTCAGGGGCCACATGCAGCTCAATTTCTTCCTGAGTGTGCCGGACCGGTAAAGTAATGTTTCTGTTTTGGCAAAAACCAAACATTTACTAAAGGAAAATTACTGCAAGCCAATTATAATGAAACTTTCTTGTGCAAAATACAGTGAAACTTCTATAACTGTTGCATTATTCTTATTATTAAATCAATGTTTTCTTTGAAATGTTTACCATTTGCTTGGTAGTTTCACCAGACTGGAGCCTCCTCCCAGCCGGGTTTAACCCCGTGGTGTACGCTGTGTCTCCTCAGCGTTACAGCCTTCATAATACGAGGGACTCCATCATGTTGCTCATTGATTTCATAAAATAAAGGAACTAAGTTTTGCCTGTGAGTCTAAACTGAGGCCAACTATTTCCTCAATGTCACAAACAAAACAATGTCATACGGAGGATCAGAATCTGGGTGAGAGGTGAAGACGGAGACAATGACAGGTTTGGGTAGACACGCCCAAATCTCAATCCGACGACTAAAAATATCGCACACACACAATCTCTATTACGCATACACTCCTCGAATTACGCATGCAGAAATGTGGATATGCAGTATGTTTTTTATGTTTGCGTATGACTGAGATGAATTAATGGGCATCGTTGAATAATTGCGTCGTGCTCTCTTACTTGCAGAGGATCTCAGTGAAGGGCAGAATCTCTCCATCGCAGTTCCACACGGACACCGAGGGCGCTTTACTGCAGCACAGGCCACACAGGAAGGGGGCTGCACTCTTCTGCTTGCTGGCCTTTTCCCGCCCCGTCGCAACGTCCGCCAGATGCTGCTGGGAATCGACTCTGCTCATAGTGTCTATGTAACCCCTCTCCTCTTCGTCTGTCCCGGCGCTCGCCCCCGCCTCTTCTTCTTCGTCGTCGTCTCTGTTTTTAGGCAGCGAGAACCGGACGGCCTTCACGCGGTGGACCTCCACAAAAGGCAGGTCAAACTAGTGAGAGGAAAGAGAAAACCTTCTGAGTTGGTGTGTGTGTGTTTTATGTTTTGTTTTTTCTGTGTGTGTGTGTGTGTCTCTTACCTGATCCTGTGTGCTTGTGTGTCGGTAGAGGAACTTGAGGAAGGCGAGCGGGTGAGTGTCCCACACCAGGATGAGGTCTCCCGTCCCGTCTGCCAGGTGAGCGGAGGGAGAGAGGCCCAGAGGACTCCTGGCACACGAGCTGGACATACAAGTGAGGGACACACACCTGAACCTCCCCTCCACGCTCACCCACTCACCTGGAGAGGAGCAAGAGAGGAAGAGTCAGTGTCTGAGCAAACAACACCGTGTGAACATGCAGTAATGCTGTCAAGTATTAAAACAGTGCTCTTTCTCTTGCCACCTAATTTAACCATCTTTGATTGGGCTGCATAGTGTTTTTTTACTCATGTACGTCTGCAGAACAGCCGGACTTTGTTGGTTTCTACATTTTTCCTTATTTATTATAGCTCTGACTTCCCCGTGGCCACATTCATTTACACTAATCTTACAATTTTTGTGAAATAATCACACTTTTGTTTCACACTTAAATTTGTTATTTCTCATTGTGTTGATGCGTTGAGTTTGTGGTGAATGATGCAACCAAATCCCTGATGAAGAGGATTTGAGAAATACTTTTCATTCCACTCTCTTGTGTACCTTAAATTAAGCACAAATGCAATGAAACAAAAGAAGCACAGGATGTAAAACTTTTTCTGAATCAGAATTTCCTGACAGGAAACCTTTACTGACGTGTGAAATCTTTTATTTTATTATTAGCTCTTGAACAATTTTGAGCTGTTTAAACAGGATATGAAGAAAATCGTATAAGGACTGTACCAAACAAGAAACTGCACCATCAGTGTTTACACAGCCTCAATGATTGTATTGTTTGTTCATGATGAGTTAGTGTTTTATAGGTCATGAGATAAATCAGAGATGTTGCTATTTAATGGGAAAACATAAAACGATTCTTTGATCGCTTATTAAATCTGTATATCTTATCCAAATAAAACATCCAACCAACATTACAGCCGCAGTCTAATGTAGGTCGCTTGGGTTATGTGTGCAACCTGAGTCGGGGTTGCTCATTAGATGTAATTAATCTAGATGTATATTGTGAGTGGGTCACAAAACCAACGATAAATGTTTATTCTGAAACCCTTAACAACACACACGCAGAAGCACACAGAAAAACACTCATTTTAATGTGTGGTTTACCTTCAGAGTCAGTACTGAGCTGGCTGAAGTGGGAGCTGTACAGGGAGCCTGAATCTGCACACTGAGGGAAAAGTCTCTCCGTGCTTCTGGAGCACACGCTGCACCTAAACATACACACACACACACACACACACACACACACACACACACACACACACACACACACACACACACACACACACACACACACACACACACACACACACACACACACACACACACACACACAGTTTCACTCGGCTGGAAGTCTGTGAAATAACAAACCCACTTGACCTTGACACCCATTCATAAGAGCATTATAAAGTATTTGCTGAGATGCAGGGGCAGCAGCCTGAGACAATGGCGAAGGCGCCGCTCTCTCTGAAGGGAGACCGAGGCTCACCTTTCGTCTGGATCATGTTCCTCCTGCCACGGTTCCGACTCTCCTTAAGGTGCAGCCAAAAACACCCGAGTGCCCCACCACAGGCGGCACCGGTTACGCTGCCCCAGATAGCGAATTTGAACCTTCTCACAGGCGCTTGAATAATAATGATGCTGCTCACATGAGCACTTTCTCTCATTCTAATTAAATGGTTTGGGCATTTTCGACAAGGTTAAACAATACTCGTCGTTACGTTACGTAGATGGGCACTCAGAGTACTTACAATGGACGTTTTGCATCATTGCTGTTGTGGAGGCAGAAAAAAACAACTTCAAAACCGCCTCAGAGTGGTTCATTAAAGTTTAAGAAAAGAGCGTATTTTCACAGCTTCAGGACTCTCAAAGAGCTTTTGTTCGTGACGTTGACCTATTCGCAGCATGCTCGACCTCCACTGGGAGAAATTCAGGGTTCAGTTTGCTGCATAAAGACACTTCTTTATACAGACGGAGAGCGGCAGGAGTTCAGATCACCGGTCTGGGGATTAGGAGAAGACCTGCTCTACCAACTGAGCCAAAAGCCGCCGTCTACGACCCCGTTTCTTATTGTGTGTTCAGGAAAATACATAATAGTTTAGTTCAAAATGTCCTCCAGTCAATTTTGGATCTCAACTTGTATTGATGGTGTGACATTTGGTGGCTGTATTTCTTTCTTTTTTTTGTCATTTACCCATTTAGTTTCCTCATTATGTTTCTCTCAACTGCAAATTTAGTTAAATAATTAATACACCCTTAGTTGTTTTTTTTCATCCTTCTTTCCCTTTTGTTTCAAATGTGCAACGTGATACAACGTCATGATGTACAATTTTATGTTCCTTTGTTTATTTGTGAAAAGCAAAATACAATAAACTCTGTTTAAAAAAGAAAAGAAGAGTCATATTTGCCCTCATTGCTAATTGGACTGTGTGTGTGTTTAGTATTTACCCCGAGAGGCAGCGCGTTTTATCCCTGGGACTGGACAGCAGCGGGTCTGCTGGTAGATACTCGACAACGCCTGCGTAGCTTCTGTTGCTCAGATACACGACGGTGCCTGGTGAAGGAGAACAGGTTGGTAACTACAACTGGAACGGGAATAACAAAAGCCGCGGTGCGGCGGGACAGAAAGGCCTCAAATAGCAGCGGATGATTCACTGCATGAATGTCAAATGTGATTCAGCACGCAGTCGAGACCTGAATAGTCGTATCTGAGAGGTCCCATCCAGCGGTGCTTTTCACTCTCGGCCAGGACGTCCCCGTAAAAACCGTAACCCACCAGAGACACCGAGTACCGCACCAGGGCGGAGGCGTGGTGGACCGAACACACGTCCAGAGGCTGGGAGTCTCCTGCAAAGTATCGGGGGGGGGGGGTTAATATCCTCCTGCTGTCTGGTATTTTAAACATTCTGATCCTAAATAGTACGACGCTTCCTCACCGATGACAATGTGCAAAGCTGAGGTCACAGGGTCAATCACTCCGACTGTGGCGTAACACACACAGTCTGTTGAACCTACAAACACACACGATGCATCACAATGTGTGTGCGCGTGTGTGTGTGTGTGTGTATGTGTGTGACACCGCTGTAAATTCCAAAGCCAGTATATAATAAATACTTAATAATAGTAAACCTGCTGGGATGATGCCAATGTGAAGAGGGCAAGGCTTCAAACTGACAGCGGGATCGTTCTCACAAAGGCCGGCCTCTTGTTGTGTCCGCCCGATCAAACCGTGGAGCAATTCGCTGAACATGCCATCCCCGCCCACACACACCACGCTGGTGGAAGCAAACAATACAAACACACAAAAATCTCACTGTTGTGACAAGCACGGCCCCGGGGGCTGAGCCTTTATTGTGCTCTTTGGCCACAGTATTTGCACTGCGGTGCCGATCGTTCTCACCCGTCGAAGCCGGTCAGGTCTTTCTTCAGGAGGTGATCTCTGGCCTGGTTCGCCCGCTCCGTCACTAAACAGTCCAAATGCACACTGAATATATTGTTTTCATTTTTTTTTTTTTTTAAACTCAGTGTAAGCTTATGACTTCTTTACCGATCACATGAGAGCTGATACCAGCCAGCTCAAACAGAGGGGCGACCAGCGAGTGGTAGATGTCTCTTCCTTTTCCTTTCCCCCCGAACGGGTTGATGAACACCAGCAGTCTGTGCGGACGAACCGGACCTGAAACACACAGGCGGGGTATTTACAGGAGTTCTGACATCCACCAGAGGATCCACCAGAACTCGGATTAGAGACTTTGAAGCTAGAGCATCAGCAAAGTGCCTCGTTCCATCATCCGTCCCTACTGTGAGTTTTAAGCGCCGTCCGGAGGTGTTTGGTCCACTGGTCTCGGAGGACCCGGCTGGGGCAGCTGAACTGGATCCGGCCCAGTGTCCACAGTAAGCCGTGGGAGCCGCCGCCGCCGCTGCTGCGCTTCACGTAGAAAACTGAAAGCAGATCACGGATAAGCAAATTACAACCACACGGTCAACACACCCTGTATAACAGAGACAGGAAGTACACCTGTTTTATTTTTATTCTCCATTGTTTTGGGAAACTTACCCGTGAAGTCCTTGTCCGTGTCCTCAGTTGACTTTCGGGGCAGGATTTCCACTCTGCCCTGCTCCACGCCGACCACCTCCGACACTGGGACTGAAACTGAAGTAGCACCGAGTGTAAACTTTAAGAGACACGCTCTTGTTGTGCGTACAAATCAAACCTTTTAGTCGCTAAACACACTGTTGTGGTTCCTCCCGGAGGAAACTTCATACAGGTCACACGAGTTAGTGCTCAGAATGAATTAGGAAAATAATTCTGCTTGTTGCATGTACTTATAAAGTACAATTAGAATTAGAATCCCATAGGTACCTCCAATACCAAACATGCCTGATTTCAATTCTCAAGATTTATATTTAGGCTCTGTAAATTAAATACAGAATATGGATCAATGTCGTTCTATATATGCAGAGTTAGAAAGCTATGGGTAGAGCTTGTAGAAGCAACTTCCTCTGGTTTTCACAGAAACACATGCAGGAGCACTGAGATCATCCAGTCCAGGGCTGAAATGCAAACAGATGATAGCAGATCGCAAATGAGTGAAACTTTTTTTGGCTTCAAAAAACAAAAAAACAGTTTAAGAAAGAAGAGTCTTTTCGTCATAGCATCCAATTCATAGATGTTTCTACCTTTTCTGAACCTATTGAGGTCTCAAAACACGTACCAGTATCATATCATTATTATCTCACTGTTATATCAGTTTGGTTTTGGTATTACATGTAAATGACATTTAAGCATCTGCTTGAGTTATTATCAAATTAAACTGTATGTTGTGGTTAAATTTTACATTCCCTGCAGACCAGAGATATACCGTAAACATACCTTTGTTTGTTTTTGGGATGACAGCAGAATTTAAGAAAAACATTTTCTGGTTCACTACCAACACCCAGTTCCCCTTTGTATTTCTTATTATTGCAAGTTTGCAATTCTGATCACGTCATTTAAACTTGATCATCTCAATCAGAAAGAATTAAATCAGATTGACAAAAACATTAAACCCAGATGTTTGGGGGGGAAAAAAAAAAACTGGTCAAAAGAGCAAGATGAAAAACACATGTAAAGTAACGTCTGTATTTTTCCACTTTGTAGTTTATGTAATAAAGAGAACCACGTGTAAAAGATGGCAGCATTAATGTTCCTCATTACAAGATTAATTCCTGGCATCTCCTCACCACAAAGTCAGTGAATCCGCCCCTGGCCATTCACTGTTCAAGACACGGATGGAGGAGCTGCTCCCTAATCTGCTGTCAGGAGTTGCGTGTCAGGCCTGTTTTCAGTAAACTGACTCGGTGTGCTTCCTTCATGCTGTTCAACTCGTTTTTCACGTTTTCTGCGTGCACACGGGGGAAGCTCACCCTTCACCAAATAGCCCCAGATGACAGGTAAAGACTGGTTTCGGCTGTAGGGGCGTCCCTGGTTACCTGAGCAGGGGTGGACAGTTCTTTTTTACAGTGCTCCTTATCACCAGTGTTGTTTGTGCAATTTAAGTGGGGGCAGATAGTGGATTTTTAACAAATGAAAGGAGATGAAAAATTCCCTGTGTCACTACATTTCGCTCAGAATGACCTGTTTGTTTCATGTGACTGAAAGCAAGAGAGAATTAAAAAAAAAGAAAGAAAGAAATAAAAGTACTGTGTACGAATAAAGTTACCTGCAGTCTCTCCAGGAGACTGTAGATGGATTTGATGATAATGGAGGAGGTGCACAGCCTCTTACCTGTCTTCTTATCTCTGTTCTTCTTATCTACCTCAGTCCACTTAAAGTGCCATCCGGTCAGCACCGCCCGGTGTCGTTTATTCCCGACCCACAGACTGGACTCCAAGCCCAGGTCGGTCTCCATCTGGATTGACGCTCCTCTCACATTTTAATCCGGAGAAAACTTTCGCATCTCTGAGGAACAAGTCGCCGGATTACAATCTACCATCAGTCCTTATCTCTCAGCTGTCATCCTCTTCGGAATGCTCGTGTTTTCGGAGACACTTCCAGGCCATATCACCATGAAATGTTGGCGGCTCCGCCCGCTGTTGGCTGTTTTTTTTTTTCTTTCTTTTTTTCTAAAAATATCCGCGTCTTCGCCACTCCCTGTTACACCTGCTCATTTGCATGAGACGCAGCTGATTGGACAACACCAGATTACCTGGAATAAACTGACCAATTGGAGGCAAGTCTCAGGTGTTTCACTAGTTTCTTCGAAGTTGATGGTAGAAGTCCAGTGTTTTCACTAATTTGCAAGATTATGAGCTTTTATCAACAAAAAAATATCACTATGAATGATAAATTCATTCATACATACTAAATACAATTGTTTGTTTCTCAAACTGTGGCTCATGTCCCTCTATTGGAACATGAGCTCCTTCTAGTGGTACAAGGAGGACAGTATTTGTTATTTAGTTTTTTCCCCAAAACGATATTAATTGAAAAATATTCAGTTTGATCAAAAAAGTAAAACTTATATTAAATATAATAATACAGAATTTAAAGAAATAACTATAATGATATCTTTACTCTCTCTCTTTCTCTGACCTCTCTCTCCTCCGTGTGTGTAATTTATTTATTCTATTATTTATTTAATTTTCTTCAGTCGTATTTGTATTTTACATTCTATTCTATGTTTTATTTCGTTTTGTTGCTCTGTTATCACTGTGGAAGGTGTAGGCTTCTAAAAATATATACATTTTTCTTTTTTGCTATTCACTAAATATATTATTTTCTTCTGGTTATTCCCTTCCCATCATGGAGGTGTTTGTATGATAAGTCAGGGTACACTGTTGCACAATATTTGCTTTCATGAAAGGAACAAAAATAAGTGAATAAAATGAATGAATTAACGAATTCTGTGGTGCTGCAAAGCATGTCTATCTGGGATGAATAAAGTATTTCTATTCTGTTCTATTGTATTCTATTCTATAGAATATTTATTTAGTAGCAACGAAACTATCATGAACATTTTTCTTTACTTTTTCCCAAGTTTTGTTTTTCTTTTCTTTATAAGAGTTAGATAATGTGCACTATGAGGGGCTTTTAATAACGCCTCTGAGATTTGAGGCGCATTTACGAGCGAGTCCTTCAAAATAAAACCAACTGCCTAATGAAGTTCACAACTTTTATCGTGAAAGTCCACTGGACCGGAAGTCCTGGTGGTTATTGTCGCGTGCTCCTTCCTCTCGCTCCTCCCGGTTAGCACGCGGCTAAAGCTAACGAAACAAACCTTTAAAACCTGCAGTCGGACTATTATGACTGTTCGGAGCCGCGCGGCATAGTTCACCTCTGTTCCCGTCGCGTCGAAGGAGTGCGAGTTAATCAAAATGAACATACGAAACGCGAGGGTAAGTGTTTTAATAAAGGCTCCCGGCACCACGCTGCTCCTCCCGGCAGCTACAGGCTAGCTGTCCCCGGCTGCTGCGGCCTCTCCGCTCCTCCAACCCTCTCTGTCCTCTCCGTTTCAGCCCGAAGACCTGATGAACATGCAGCACTGCAACCTGCTGTGTCTGCCGGAGAACTACCAGATGAAGTACTACTTCTACCACGGGCTGTCGTGGCCGCAGGTGACTGATGGATATCCGGGTGTGTTTCTTACCGGTTCCTCTTCTCTTAAGTATTAAACCCACAAACTGTTGGTCTCCTCCAGCTCTCCTACATCGCAGAGGATGAAAATGGGAAAATCGTGGGATATGTGCTGGCAAAGATGTAAGTAGTTGCAACTGTTTATTTATTTAATTGTTTTATTTTTTGCACGCTCAGATCTTTTAAATCGTCATGGGTGATTTTTGATGTGAAAACTGTTTTCAGGGAGGAGGATCCGGATGATGTCCCTCATGGACACATCACATCTCTGGTGAGTCTAAATAGAACTAAAGTACAGCCTGACACTGTTGGTCTGCTTTCAATCTAAACTGATAACAAGTCATTTCTTAGTGTCATTATTATGTTCATTGACACTCAACAGAGTATTACTTACATGGTGTGTTTAATACCTGATTATATAACTGTTTCCTACTCATGCTATGTTATTAATTTGATATTAATGAATAGATAACTTAAGTTATATGGTGTTAAATCAAACGTACTTCCATTAACTTAAGTTACTTCCAGATTCTTGCATATATTTACAGCCAGTCTGCAACAATCTTAAGTTCAGATACAGAAATATTTATTGTAAGTTCTTAAAAACTGCAAAATTGTGAGTGCGGTCTGGGCATGTGCCACATTACAAATATAAAAATGGAGAACATCCTAAAATAAAGCAATAAAATCTGTGCGTAAAGGAGGTAGATGTTTTATGTTTTTACTTGTTTTTTGGCGAACATGTAAACTGGTTCCTCACGTTTTCCTGTCTGACCCTCTGAAGAGGAACTTGTGCTGTTGAAGCCTTCTGTCCAGAGAGATCATTCTGGGTTCTCTGCGTCTTCCAGGCGGTGAAACGATCCCACCGGCGTCTGGGCCTGGCCCAGAAGCTGATGGACCAGGCCAGTCGAGCCATGATAGAAAACTTCAACGCTAAATACGTCTCGCTTCATGTTCGCAAAAGGTACCGCTCGGCTTGTTTTCCGAACTCGGCGTGTAAATTATCGAGGAGCTCAGACTGACTTCCCGTTTGTTGTTCCTCCCCTGCAGCAACCGAGCAGCCCTGCATCTGTACTCCAACACACTTAAATTCCAGTAAGTCCATTTCAGCTCTACTGAGCAGCTTTACTCGCCCTCGGGGATTGTTGGGTGTGTTTATTTACTCAGTTGTCGAACGATACCGACGTCATGGGGAAAAGGAAAACAATCCATCTGGTTTTTATCGACGAGTCAAATCAGACTTTAGTAGCTGTTTAGAGATCGTCAGTATGAATTGCTGTGTTTTGACTAATAAGTCGTAGATGTGTCACACACTCTAAAAATGTTAATTATTTATTTACACATTCAAATGACAGAAAAGTTTTCCAAAGTAAAGCTACTTGCTCTGATTTAGTTTTTTGTGTCTTGACGTGGGTGTTTTGCAGGATTAGTGAGGTGGAGCCGAAATACTACGCAGACGGGGAGGATGCCTACGCCATGAAGAGAGATCTGGCCCACATGGCAGATGAGGTCACTTTCTTTTTTCTACTTCTATTCACTGTGCAGTGTTTGTCGGCATGCCTGAAAGAAATGCTTCAGTTCCTGCTGAATCCGTCCATAGTTACTCTGCAGTAATCCCGATCGTATAAACACAGGACCAAGAGTAAAGGAAATTAGTGTCTCATGATGGAAAGCTTGTTTAGTTCCCTTTTTTTAAATGGAGCCACACGTTTAAAAAAAAAAAAAAAAGAGGATATAGGTTGCTTCCGTGAAGAATTTTCCAAATCTTCTGTGCCGATGCCGAACAGATTTTCTTTGATGTTGACTCGTGTTTGGTGGATTGGATGATTGAAGTCTGAAGAAGGTGGAGGTGGAGGTGGAGGTGGAGCGCTGCAGCCTGACGTCACGTCTCCACAGTCTGGGACCAAACCCTCTCCTCCCCTCCAGACGACGACGTTTATCAGAACCAGAACCACAGAGAGATGAAGCGTTGTTGCCACAGTTCTGATCTATCAGACACAAATTCCCCCGTTTGTGTGGAGTTCAGTCCTTTTTAGTGTCTCGCGGTGTGAAAGATGAATTAACAGTCCTGGAAGTGATGATCTGGTCACGGAATCCGTTCAGGATCAAGACAACTTCTTTCTAGAAGAATTAATGCTGAGACTGATTTCTGTTCACTTTGCATTATGAAGTAATAAAGACGTTTCACACCTTTTTTCTTTTTTTTTTTTTGTCTGTTACTGTAGAAAACGTGTGAAACGGCTGGCCTCAGATAAGCAGACTCATCGGGAATTTTCCTTTTTTTTTTTTTCTTTTTTTTTTTCTTTTTTTTCCTTTTCTTTTCTTTCTTGTGCGTCCAGCAGCTGAGGAAACCCGGAGTGCGCCTGCCGGGTCCGGAGGCTCCAGCCAACCAGAGTCCATCGGGCTCGGGCGACCAGGAGAGAGAGAGCGAGAGGGACAGCGGAGGAGAGAGCAAAGAGCTGAGCGAAGTCAGCGAGGCCACAGAAAGCACAGACGTTAAAGATTCCTCCTCCGACTCGCAATGACGCGGCACGACGAGACATTTTTTAAAAAAAAAACAACAATCATCTTCTTTTTGTCGCCGCTCTCAGGCTGTTACTGTCTGTGCATTAAAAAGTAACATCCTCATCACCCGAGTTCGTTTCTTCTCTACACACTTCTATAAATTAAAGCTAAACTGCCCTGAACAACTTGATTAGACTGCTGTTTGGCTAAAGTGTGGAGGTTGGCAGTTCTAAAGACAACTTGTGGTTTGTAATTTGGTCATTTTAAGTTTTTTAGAATGAGAATACTGCAAATAAATCTTTCAAACATGTTTGGTGTTTCGGTTATTTCAGCGAGTGACTATCTCGAGGAAAAGTTTGACTGTTGAATGTTATACTCCATTTATATAAGCAGGCATGGGATTAAAAACTATCTGCTCAAAGCGTGAAGGAGAAAGGAAATATAGAAGTAATTGCAAAATGGCAATTAAATTTGTGGCCGAATGTAAATTTTACCCATGAAATCTCCAATGTGGGTGAATAATTAAGTTTTGGCGACACCTACTGGTGGCGTTGATGCAATTGCACCACCTTGACCCTTGATCCAGGATCTTGTGCTAAAGTTAGCATTGTGGTGATTCACGCCTTATAAAACAACGCAGGAGTGTCTCACACACACCTTTAGTCAAGAACAGGTATGTCCCGAGTTAATGTTATTTACTCTTATTGCTGTTACAATTAATGAAGTTTCAGTAAATGGGTTACTTTTGGCGTATATGTAACTTTGCGTGTTTCATCACATGTACAGTATTGTCAGCATGGTGGTGGATTATCTGTCGTATCTAACTGTGCAGATTATAGTTCTATTTAATCCACATTAAAGTATTCGGATGAATTTAGTAAGACTGATTTACACACTTTTAAGCTCTCAGCGAATCAACGAACGTGTATCAGGTTGCAACCAGGACAAATTCAAATTCAATTATACTGTGTTCACTTATGTGTAATATGTTTTCCTCACATGTAAAAAGACGATATGTAAACTCAACACTATATATATATATATATATATATATATATATATAGTGTTGAGTTTATATATATATATATATATGCTTCCAGAAAAGCATCAGTATTCATTATTTATGACTTTACATGTCTTACATGAGGGATTAACATGAATTTATCGGATGTTTTTGATAATAATAATCTAACATTTCCAACATAATTCAAATAGACTGCCATGCGGCAACTGCAAATAAAAGCCTGTAGAGATTTGTCATGTCCACAGGCATGGCCATGTAGTTTTAAATACATTTATTCTGATATGATTTATTGACTTTTTATACTCATTGATATAATAAATGGTCCCAAATCCACTGCTGGCTATCTATCTATCTATCTATCTATCTATCCATTCCTCCCTGTATGATATAATGTGCACATATTTTGACTGTAGCAGGAAGCCCACGTGGACACGGTGACAAATTGAGGAGAAAAACTTTATAAGTCACTCCTCACCATCATGAAAGAAGCGTTTCACCGCCGCCTCAAAGTACTCATTTAGACCGACTCTGCATCGACTTTGCTGCTGGAGCCTGAAAATTATCCCCCACAGCACAACAGAGCAGAACAGATCCCTCCCGGCCTGTGTCAGGCTGCACTTCAATGTCTGTCTTCCGTGTGTGTGTGTGTGTGTGTGTGTGTGTGTGTGTGTGTGTGTGTGTGTGTGTGTGTGTGTGTGTGTGTGTGTGTGTGTGTGTGTGTGTGTGTGTGTGTGTGTGTGCATAAAACCTGTTGAATGACATTCAAAGTCACCTTAATGAAAGTGTCCGCTCCCTAAAATTAAATACTTGAGGAATCCTTGTTTACAGCTGAGTGTAAAGATGAAGTTGCCCTCACTTTATTTATTTATTTTTACCAATCTGCTAACTCCCAGACTGAAACATGTCTTCCAACTGCATTTAAAAAAACATTTTTTTTTTTTAGCCTGGCTTGCACAACAGCAGCGTGCAAGAGGAAGGAAGCAGCAGCGGCTGAGAAGTTCATGGCAGAAAAACAGAGCAAATTATGGACAGCGACCTCACAAAGGACGTCTCTTTGTCACAAAAAGTCGAGATTCACACCTCCGTGCCATTTCACACCTCCCAGCTCGACATGCGAGAGGACAACAGCACTGTTTCTGCTGTTCCTGACTAATCTTCCATGAGTTAGACGCTCATAGCTACCAGGAAATCTCATTCCCTCCATGGGAGTGCAGTGTGTGTTTTTCTATGCAGTCAGATGTTCGAAAAAAATATTTAACCCATTATAGGGCTCACGCTGAATTAATCCCAAAGGTATTTTTAGGGTTAATTTTTACAAAGTAAAATAATGTTGCATTTAAAAATAAGTCTTTTGGATAATGTGTTCATAAAATCTGTCATTATTTACAAAAAGTCCAAAAATCAAACAAGCACAAGTCATTTTCATGAGTTTCACCGTTTCCTTTTCACGTTTTCTCTGGTTATCAGTGACTTATCTTAAAAAGGAAGTTAGTGAATGTGCTCACCTTCCTGATAAAGTGTTTACTCATGAGATGTGATGTTTCTATTTGGCAATACTGACTCATGACAGCTTGTGGCGGCCTTGATGACTGCGCTGAGAATCCCTCCTGACAAGCTTCTGTTTTCAACTGAACCCCAGCGAGCAGCTGATTTCACTCAGGACCTCGCAAACAACCGGTGGAGGAGCAGCGACCAATCAGAAGCAGCGGCCGGTGTCGGATGGGACTGCAGACCTGCTGAGGAGGCAGGCACGGAAAAGGAGAGGGAAGACTTGACTTGAAGAAAAGAAAAAGAAAAAAAGGTTTTCACTCAAACACATGAGCACAATCACACACTGAGCATGCGGGAGGGATGAGAAGGGTGAAAGTGAGCGAGAGAGAAAGAGAGAGAGAGAGAGCGAGAAAGAGATGAGCTCCACTCCACCCACATCCATCCGTGTCCAATGTGAGGGGGAGGTGAAACAGTCGAGCGCTCACTGTGCTAATAACTGGCATTATTTAGTTGCTTGGAGTCTGGAGACGAGGCAAGTCAGGACTGCTCCTCCTCAGGTACGACTCTGACTCTCTCTCTCTCTCTCTCTCTCTCTCTCTCTCTGTCTGTCTGTCTCTCTGTCTCTCTTTGTTCTCTTTTAAACTTTTATTCATCTTCATTTCCTGGCTTCTCTCAGCGACACAAGACAGACCGACGTTTTAAATCCCCCAGAAAAACATGTTTTCTGAACTGAAAGTGTTGCCGTAAACAACCGGTGTGTGTGTGTGTGTGTGTGTGTGTGTGTGTGTGTGTGTGTGTGTGTGTGTGTGTGTGTGTGTGTGTGTGTGTGTGTGTGTGTGTGTGTGTGTGTGTGTGTGTGTGTGTGTGTGTGTGTGTGTGTGTGTGTGTGTGTGTGTGTGTGTGTGTGTGTGTGTGTGTCGTTACTGGCAGAGCCCCGGAGCCACTAACGTTTCACAGCATCTGTCAGAACTTGTAAAAGGCTAAAACGAGGCGAGCAGGACTCGGCAGAAAGAGCAGCTGAACCGTCGACGTTGTCCGAGGAGTGTCTTTCCTAAATAAAATATTGTGACGGCGGGAGGTGGTGATTCATGGCTGAACGCACCGTGAAAGAATGAAAAGGGCCACGGTGGAAAAGGGTGACACAGTGTGGAAAAATGAAAATGAGACTCTACTTTCTTCTGCTGAAACGCTGCGTTTGGTTTTAGCAGGTCAGTCATATGGGCTCGCTTCAGCCGAGGAGGAACGCTGATCAGTAGGGGGGGAAAAAAGGGAACTTGAAGGGTAAAGAGATGGGGTGTGTCAGTGGTGTATTAAGGGTTATGATGCAGCAGGAAAAGACCCCGCACTTCCTCTTTGTGAATTACAATAATTATTGTACAAAGACGTGATGTGTAAAAGCTCACTGTGCTGTCATGTCTCAGTGATTCCTCCTGTTTGTGTTTCATGCAAACAAGTGAAATTAATGAACTGTGGAGTTGCTTTTGGTCATGAACTGTCGAGGCCTCGTGTGTGTGTCTGTGTGTGTGTGTATAAAGCTTGGTCTTTTCCAAGTGGTGCAATATTATGAAGTACAAACCAGTTGGGGTCTGCAGGAGATATTCTATCCCTGGTGGAACCACCTGTAGTCCTCTGCACAAACAGAGTTGTGGTTCAAACCCTATTTTTAGGGCAGCTGCGACGTTACTAGAGCTATTTTTACCCGACGGGCAGTTCTGCAGCGTGACCGGTGCAGGAGGCAGCACACGCCAACTGGTTTTGTCTGCCGGTCGGGACGGCACAGCTGAGGGCGACCAGAGTGGAGGAGATGTGTTACAGTAAGACCAACATGCTCTCTTGACTCTTTGTGTGTCGGGGAGGAAGTCGGTGAGGTCTGTGGCAGCAGGTTTTTTTTTTTTGCAGCAGCAGTGAGGGTTTGCGGGGAGACGAGTTGGGGTGCAGCAGCAGGTCAGGTTAAGTTTGCAGACTTTAATGTGGAGGAAGTGTGAAGGATTTGCCTCCAGGAAAAAAAACCCTCAAGTGTTGGTTTGTTTTGCCTTTTTGCAGAATTCCACCCCGTCGGGGCAACAATGACTTCCCATGTTAAACTGCGAAAGGAGAAAGTCGGCATCGTGGACTATGACACACAAATCAAAGGTAAAGGGAAATACTTTTCTCTGACAAGTTCCTGACATGTTTCTTCATTTTTCTTGACTCATAAGTTTCATGGGTGGGGGAGAAACAAGCTTTGCACAGTTTGCCACCCTGCAGCCTCGAGCCTTTCAGAATGACTCATCTTTTCTCGTGCTGCGCGGTTTCCCCTCCGTTCTCACCCGACCTGTTGCCCTCCCCGTCAGAGGTGCGGTGCCAGCTCGTGGACCAACTGAAAGTGTTGGACGTGCAACTTGAGCAGAAGAGCCAACAGCTGCAGGACCTCTCCGACTACCTGCGGCGGCGAGGCGAGATAGAAAGCGAGTACTCCCGCTCTCTGGAGAAGCTGGCCGAGAAGTTCACCTCCAGGATCAAGAAGTAAAAACCGCCAACCCTGCAAAATGACGCGCTGAAATCTTATTTTCAAGCTCTGGCTTGACAGAGTCTTCGCCCCGCTGTTCTTCTGTCCTTGTAAATGTCCTCAGGAAGGAGCCCAGCAGTCATTCATCAGTAGCGCAGGTCTGGCTGGCTCTTCTCTCTCAGACTCGACAGGACAGTCGCGATCACAACGGCCTGAGCGAGAGCTGCAGCGGCGCCCTGATCCAGCCGCTCGCGCACTGTCTGGAGTACACCCAGCGCCTCGCCAAGAAGGTGCGCTCACACCACCGTCTGCCGCCGGCACAATGCTTTTCACTGCTACGCCGTACACTAGTTCGCTGCGTCGTCTCTAATTTCTTTCCTCTCCAGAGTAAAGACATCTGCACTCAGCTCCAGGACGGTTTACTCAAAGTGACCACAGAACTGCAGACTGTAAGTGACCGTTGACTCACGTCAGACACTTTGTTTCCCGAACAAACTGCAGACGAAAAGCCGTGTTGTGTGTCGTGTGTTGCGCAGGCGTGGCGGACGTACTACCAGTACCACTCCAACTTGGTGTCCGCCGAGGGGAAGCTGAGGGAGGCCGAGAGACAGGAGGAGAAGCAGAAGCAGAGCGCAAAGAAACTGGAGCGCTTGATAGAAAAGGTAAACTCTGATGGAGTAGTCATACTTGTCCACGTGCACTCACAGTGTGACTGTCGTTGATTCCCTGTTGTAGAGGCAAGGGAAAGTTAAAGAGATTCACCTGACGTGCAGCAAGGCCCGGAATGACTACCTGCTGAACCTGGCAGCAGTCAACTCCTCCATGAACAAGTACTACCTCCAAGACATCTCCACTCTGATTGACGTGAGTACACGCTTTCCACACCTCCTTTCCTTTTTACTGTAGTGTATTCATTGTGAAAAGAAAAAGCATGCGATACACTCCATAATGTTTCTGAATTCTTCAATGAAAAGGAGCAGAAATATTAACTTGGACACTCTGCCCCTTTGTCTCAATTAATCTTATTACAAATGAAAAACAAAGCGACTGTAGATTGCCACACCAGTATCAGTTATATTACAATATTTAAATAAATACTTTGATTCTCCCATGTCATTTCCTTGTATTTCAATAAAAAACTTTTTAAATTATTATTTTTTTTTTAATCTACCGTATTGTTTCAGAATGTTCTGCGTTCTTGTCTAGATTGTCCCGTAACTGGAGCACTTTTACCAAAATGCAGCGTTCCTTTGCTTTGACCCTGAATGAATTTATTTAGTATATTTTTGGAAGATTTCAGTTCCTTTTTAAATTACTGTTACTTTCTGATTTTGCAAATGTATTTTGAGCATTTATTGATTACAATTTCTTTATGAGCTTTAATACATTTAAAAATGAGTTTTCCACGCAGACTGACGGGCTGTTAGCGGCTCAGTTTTATTTATTTATTTTTTTAAATGTGAAGAACCCATCAATGAGCTTTTAAACGATTGTTACTGTGTGACTTCAGACCTACAGCTCCACAGACAATATCTTGTTTAGTTAAAGAGGTCACTTGCATCAGATATGCCTGATTCTTCCTGTAGGAGCCATTTCTCCTTATTGATGACAGGATATTTAGGTTCACTATTTGGACTCTTGTTGGCAGTAATGAGACACAGGTTGTGTGTATATATATATATATATATATATAGAGAGAGGTGACCGACTCCACCTGTGTAGTGATGCAATAACCAGACGCTGGGACATTAAATAATCACGGTTCCACTCCCGTCAGTGTGCGGATGTCGGGTACCACCTCTCTCTGAGCCGGGTGATGCAGGCCTACCTGTCCAAGCGGTGGCGGGCCCAGAAGAACCTGAGTTCGGGTCTGCAGCAGCTTCAGGAGACCGTGTCGGGACTGGATCAGAACCGGGACAGAGACTCCCTCCTCAAGGACCACTACAACACCTTCTCCATGCCGCTGCGCTTCCCCTACCAGCCTCACGATGGGGACCAGGTGAGTGTGTGTGTGAGACTTTCCAGGATGGCGCTCGGCGTACTCTGCGCCGGAGTTACAGACGTGTTTCTCTTCTCGTAGGTTTCCGAGGTCAGCACAGAGTCCGAGATGAGAGGCGAGCTGGACGCCAGATTCAAACAGATCCAAACCCGACTGATCTCCGTCACCCAGGAAACGGAGGAGGTCAAATACGTCACACAGCCTCGTTAACTTTTGATTTATTTTTCACACATTCCAGGCCATTTCTGCTTCACGGTCTAATTCTGTGTCTTTGGGCTTCAGTAAAGACGGGAAAGAGAAGTATTTCGAAAGTGATGAATAGGCAGCTGTGAGCTTCTGGTGAAAGGACAGGGACTTCCTCCACTTTTTAAAACGGCTACTTTCACTTTCCTTCCGTCTTTAGTTTGTTCATACGTGTATTTCTCTCTCTCTGGCGTTTCTGACAAAGTGGAGAGAACGCTGTCGAAACATGTCGGCGGTATGTTGTAAAAACTTGCCTGAAGAGGAGAAAGATGGACAATAATTTCTGTCATCATCTAGAGTGAAGACAAAGATGTTCCACATCAGGGTGTGTGTCTCAGTGACAGAATACACACAATGCCCTTGTTCTCCATTAATGCCCCCAGTCCGGCGTGGGCATGTCGGCAGCCCGGACCTCCCTGCTGGATGGAATCGGCGACGACGACCTGGAGCCTCTGGGAGCGTCTCAGGAGGACGGCGCCGAGAACAACACGGTCAAACCCAGCGCGGCCCGACGCAGAGCCAACCTGCAGGAAATCGAAATCCTTTACTTCAACGTGAGCCGAGTTGTTTTGTCTGAAAGTGACTCCACACCACGGGAGAGTGTGATCATTTACAGTTCTCTTGTGGAGGTTTCTGAACTCTGCTGACTCATGGTGACGAGAAAACGGCTAAAACTGATCCGATGTTTTTTTTTTTTTTTTCTTTTCTCCAGAAAGTCAGAGAGTATCTTGTCGGCAGTTCCTTGGTGTCTAAACTGCAAGCCAAACATGACTTGCTAAAAGTAGCTGTGGAAAAAGGTATCGGTTCTGCTTTTCACACTGAAACAAACTGCTGCACAGTCTGAAGGAAAAAAAAACTAAACTTTTATTTCTTCTTTCCTAGCCGAAACGTCAAATGAGCACCAGCCGAGGTAAATCGATGTTAATGACTTGTTCTTCTCTGTTGGTGCCTCTTCTATTGTGACTTCACACTCTCCTTCCTCTCCTCGTCAGACTCGCTGGAAAGTACGGACGAGTCAGGAGGAATCATTCCACTGGCAATTTGCTCCACAACCACAGACTTTTCAATGGTGACATGTTGTCCTTCATAAAGGTAACTGCCGTCACAGTAATCCAAAAGCTTTTAACCTTTTGTTTTAATGTGAATATTCATCATTTTGGGTTTTTGTTTTTTTTCCTCTCAGGCTTCAGGACAACAAATTCCAATAGTTGTGGAAAGTTGCGTTTGCTTCATTAATTTAAATGGTGAGTTTTCTTTAGTATTGAAGTACTGTGCATTTAAAAGACATACTTGTTTTATTAATCTAGATAATTAACATAGAACAGGGGTATGGCTGGATAAGCAAGTTGTTTCTCCCTATTACTCTTTTTCAGAGAACAAATATATATTATGATTTTCTTTATTAGGTAAGGCAGATCATCATTTCACATCCACAAGTTAAATAAAACTACCTTAGAGATGCTTTGCAGTTTAAACTTTAAAAAAATATATATTATTTTGAAGAGAAAAAAAATATTGAGGAAAATTTCCTTTGGTAATTTTTTGTTAAGAATATAATTTTTTTTGTCATGATTAGTACTAACATTATTGTTTTATGTCTTTTATTTGTAAAATGTTTGAAATAAAGACTTGTACCAGTAGATACACATGTTCCTTGGCAAAAAAATAATTAATAGTTTGACCATTAAAGGTGCTCAGTTTAAATTGAATAGACCACAATAGCAAAAATTGTTGAAACCAACATAAAAATATGTATTTGATGCCACTTGTATAATGTAGGGAAATGTAAAGTCCTCTGTGATTAATAAAGACTGTGTGACCATCAGGGCTTCACCATGAGGGGATATTTCGAGTGCCGGGGTCACAGACGGAGGTCAACGCCCTGAGGGATGCGTTTGAGCGAGGTAGATTTGTGTGTGCGTGACCTGCGTGTGCAGAGCAGCGCCGCTCGGCGTGGAGCGTTAATAATGTGGGGCAGTGTGCTGTGGGCTTCCCCTGCAGGAGAGGACCCGCTGGCTGAGCGCAGTTACGACCTGGACTCGGTGGCCGGGGTGCTGAAGATGTATTTCCGAGGTCTGGAGAATCCGCTCTTCCCCATCGACAGCACCAGCCAGCTCCTGGAGCACGCTCGTGAGTGCAGCGTATCCTCGGGACGTGTGCAATGAAACGCCTTTGATAATACCGTTTCCCCCATCGTCTTCTTACAGAAATAAATAACGAGGCAGAGCGAGCGGCTCAGCTGAAAACGGTCATCTGTTCCTACCCTGAACCCGTCATCGTCGTCATGAGATACCTCTTTGCATTCCTTCACCAGTGAGTTTTTTTTTCCAGAATGAGGAAGTATTAAATGACCTTTTGATGGAAGCGTTATTAGATCTGATAGTTTTTTTTTTTTATTGTTAGACTTTTAGTTCTGACTATATAAATTTAGTCATTTAAACCTTGGAGTGATTTCAGGAAATGCTTCATGTCGTGTTGAAGTTGGTAACTCGACTCCCACGGGCCTCATGTGACTTTGCAGCCGCTTCTGAAAATCACCAAGTTATTGGTTTCATGAGGAACGATGCTCATTTTAAACTGATTTGCACTTTGTGTCGGTAGAATTAATTTCGAGTTGGAAAGCAACAAATGCATGATTAAAATCAGTTTCGCACCTCACCAAAGTTCGACTTGACAAATTTTATAGATAATCTCTATCCCGCCTGTGATCGATGCCATCAAGCCCCGCCCACCCCCCAAATTTTCCTCAATCTCAGCATGTACTAACTGCTCTATTTGGGATTTCACCTCTCACCCTATCATTCCAAAAAATCAGGCAGATTTGTGGCTTCAGGCGCTTTATTGGCTCAACGTTTGGCTCTGTTGTAGAAATCACCGGACTTACTGAACTTTATCACGCTGAAGAAAATGAGGCGCATATTAAATGGTTCTCTGACAGAATTCAGTCTTCTTTGAACATGTTGAGAGCCTAGTGTTTACTGATTGTTTACGTTGTTCTATATCTATAGTTTTGTTTTGACTTTGTTTTGTACGGAAGAGGATTAGTGCCACTGTGGGGGGAAAAACTTGTGTTCTGGCTTTTTTTCTTAGAATTATGAGTTTAAAGTCAAAATTCTGACTTTGTTCTGAGAGAAATAAAGTATGTAAAACAAGTAAATAAAGGATTTTAAAAAAGAATATGAATTTTGAGAGAAAAAATCTGAATTTTAAGTGTTTGTTTTTTTTTCCACAGTGGCCCTAATCCTCTTCCTTAATTTTCTGTTTAACTTGTTTTTGCTTTTTAAATTTATTGTATCAATTTTGTGACTTTTAAAACTTAAGTTTAAAAAAAGAATTAGATTCTAATAAATTCTTGTATTGAATGTGCTCCCTCAAAATTTAAAAGTAACCTGTTCTTGGTGTGCTGCTGTTTGTTTTCCTCCCTCTTTCCCCTTCAGCCGTGTCCTGATTATTTCTCTCTCTGCCTCCAGTGTGTCTCAGTACAGCGACGAGAACATGATGCAGCCGTACAATCTGGCCGTGTGTTTCGGCCCCAGCCTGCTGAGGGGGGATCAAGACGACGACGCCGCCGTCACGCTGCAGCCGCAGATCAACGCTCTGGTGAAGAGCATCATCGTCCAGCACGAGAGCATCTTCCCCGGTCAGAGTGAAGTGGACGGGCCGGTGTATGAAAAATGCATGACGCTAGAACAGGACGACTGGTAAGAAACGGGAACATTATTTTAACTGAGACGCTTGTGATTGTAACGTTTAAAAAGCTTCTCACGTGAAGACGTTTGCTTTCCACAGTGAGGCAATTATCGAGGAAGGAGAGGTGGAAGCATGTCACCCCCACAGTAAAGACGGTGGGTCTTTATGCTTGTATTGGACGATCACGTCATTTAAAACTTTGATCACATTTCTATAAGAAAGTTTCCCATGTTTGCTGCAGATCTGGAGTCCGGCCCCTCGGCTACCCACAGCACTTCCACGTATGCAGCGTCCGCACTGAGTAAAAGACCGAGAGCCAACAGCAGCAGCTCCGTCGAGCACGGCAGGTTGTCAACAGGGGGCGCCATCGCTTCAGCTGGGAAAACGATGCTTCAGATTCCAGTTGGGCCTCAGCGCAGATCCAGGAGGATGCACTCCCCTGGATATGTGCGCAGAGAGTGAGTATCACTGAATCTCTAGGGGCGCTGCCTTCAGGACATTCATGTGCTAAATGTTTTCTTATCTTTTTTTTTTTAGAAGTCAGCCGCAGTCCACTGAAGATGTGGCTGTTCAAGTTGACAAGGTCAGTTCTTTTCAGAAGTTTCAAACACATTTTCAATCAGGGGCCACATTCAGCCCAATTTCCTCTTGAGTGGATCAGTAAAATAATGCCATAGTAACTTTTTTAATAAGAAGTTTTTCTTTTGAGTAGAGAATAAATGTATTTTCACAAAATGAAACCATTACTACTAAAAATCAAAACCATCTCAACAAAAGCCAATTTTAATGAAACCCTCAAATAACTTCTCCAGCTGTTGCATTATGGGTGTTTTTACGAACTCACCCTGACATGCTAGTTTGATATTTTCCATAACGACATCGACGATCTCTCAGCTCAGGTCTGTGTTTTGTCCACTACTCTTAAGAAAATTGTTTATAAATGTTTTATTGAACCTTTTACCATTTGCTTATTGAATTTATTATAAATGTAAACAAGTAAAATTCCTTTATGGTTTTGTGCTATATTTGAAAATGTTTCCCACAGTTGTCAGTTTTTAACTCAAATCATCTAACAAGCATTTAAAGAAGGAAAAAAAACAAACCTGTAGGTCCCAACACCGTTTATCAAAATCTTACTTAATGGGTTTTATGCTGTAACATATTCAATTAAAAAAAGACAACTCGTGTGCAGAGTGAGAGCCCATCTGGTTCAAGCTCTGATCCTCCGTAAACACAACACTGGTAAATTTTCCACCAATAACATAATCTAGTACCTCTGCTGGATTACAATGACTTCATGAGAATCTGGGTTCCTTATTGACCAAATGGAGGCGTCTCTGTTCAAAAGACTGTTTCACCGCCTCGGTTTATTTCATTTTCCAGGAAGTCTGCCGCCAGATGGATTCGGTCTTCAAGGAGCTTCTTCAGAAACAAACGCTGCAGGATCTGTCTGCCGAAGCCGTCCAGGGAAGAGGGAAGCGGGACGGACGCAGAGGGAAATGAGCGGGGCTCTTCAGAGCCGGAGATCCTCTGGACTGAGAGGACTGACATCAGCAGATGACGGGAGGAGAGAGAGAGAGAGATGATACTAATGAAAACTGAGGTTTCATGTCAAGAGGTTCTGACGGTAGCTTTCGGCACATCTATTTCTAGAGAACGGATCATGACCCATAACCGACATCCGTTCTGATTGCTTTAGGCCTATTTAAAGGCCCTTTTCATTCATTCTTTTCTACAGCAGATTCACGTTCTGACTGCAAACTGGCAGCGTGATGTAGAAACTGGATTACTTGAAATGCACTGAGTTTTGTACAGCTGAATGTCGATTATGCAACTTTATGTCAGTGTTGACTTTCACATGTTCAAAGTTTGACTTGTATTCTGTCATTTGTCAGTTCACAAGTCTGCAACCATACACTGGCCGTCAAGATGAGTCAATAAGGAAAACTGTGAATATTGTAGCTGTTCTGAATTTGTATATATGAAATATTTCTTATTTGACAGATGAATTGTCTGTATATGTTGATTTGTCAATAAATAGCCCATTCTAATGTTTCTGTACTGGAAAGGAAGGCATGTTTTTAACTTTATTATGAAGTGGAATACTTTCATAAATAAAAATCAGGATTGTTCAGTTGTTACTTGTTCAAAGAGCATTTCATGACTCCGCCAGGAGTTTCTGGGGTGTTAATTGGCCAGAGTAAATATTTTGTCCCTTTGGCTTTTTGTGGGTCTTCTGGGGTCTCGTATTAGTTGAAAGTGAATTTAAAATCTTGAGCAGATGGTGCAGGAGTGCTGATCTCCCCGAAGATGCCCCAGCCGGTTTCTAAGTGCACACTGAGCCAAATTCTGGAGTAAACTATTTTTGACTGCCTGACTTCACAATGTCATTGTTTTGATCTTGATGATTGGGTCAAAAGTAAAAGCTGTGCTTAATCAATTATACCTGCATTGCTGCCCATGCTGAGGCAATATGCTTTTGAAAAGCCCTGTGTTGGAGCAGCTGTGATGCTGTAGAGCCGGTTGATTTTCCAGCTCCATGTGGTGGTTTGAGTTCTCCATCTTTCTCTATTGGGTGTGCTGGGTGTGTCCTTGAGTGTGACCCAAAATTGCTCTCAATGAGGGTCAAGCATTTTGCACGGCAGCCATCACGCTTGATGTGTAGGAATATGAGTAAGGCGCTTCAAGATAGATCCTCTAGAAGTTAATTCCATCTACCATAAAACTCTTCGCCATCTATACTACTTTATCCTGTTCATGGACACTGGAGCCAAACCAGCTACCTGTGGGCAAGGGCAGAATATACCCTGGGCAGGTCTTCAGTCCATCACAGAGTAATCACACGTATGCTCATATTCACACCTGGGGGCAATTTAGAGCCACAGATTAACTTCACATGCATGTTTATGGGCTACGGGAGGAAACTCATCCTCATGCAAACTCCACACAGGAAGGACTGGCCGGTATTTGAACCCATAACATCCTCGCCTGTGAAACAATAGCACTGACCAGTGCAACACTAAATTGGAATAATGTTTTGCAATATATTAGTCCATGCAGAGTTCCAAAAGTGTTTTTTATGCTTATCATGAGCCTCTGTAATTATTCAGAATATTCTTTGTGATATGATGTGATAATAAGGAACAGTAACTACTGTAAGTTTAATTTTAGAGAGCATGTTATGTATTGCCCATGATATGCTAGCAGTGATTATTAAGCTGGTAGTGAGATGAGATATTCTATTCATATTTAGACATTTTGCAGTGGCAAATATATTGTTTTATCATTTTTGTATTTTTATCAAACGGCATAGCTATTTACACATACACATGGCACAGTAAAATTGTTTTACATTTTTGTTAGACAATAGACAAGTGTCACGAAATGCAAGAATCTCTCTCTCTCTCTCTCTCTCTCTCTCTCTCTCTCTCTCTCTCTCTCTCTATATATATATAATAGCTAAAACATAAAAAGGAAGAGGCTTGAAAAAACAAGTAGATACAAGATTAAGTGAAAAGATGCTAGGGTTTTAGAGCATTCTTTTTCACCCTACATTTCAAATATGAAAAATAGTGACATAGTTCCTTATAAAAAGCATATATATATTTTTGTGTATATAGAATTTTCCAGTAATTATAATTGTGTCAATGGCCAAATCCTGAATGGAAGTTTTAACATGCTCTTTTTTTGCGATTAGAACGATCCTCAGATTTGCTAAACAACCAGGTATGCAAGTCAACCAAAAAAAGAAGCATTGCTAAATGTACAGTCAAAAAATAGATGTTCAGTTGTTTCGACTGATCAAAGTGAGAGAAAACAACATTTCGTCCAGGTCAGGGACTCGAACCAGCGACCAGCGGCTCGTTTACGTTCAGATGACGTGTCGACGGAGACGCTTTTTCCCAGAGATGCACCGCGGCGCTCCGGTCCACGTCGTAGTGCGCAGGCGCAGTGGAGCCTACGGCGTTGCGCTGAGGTGGACTTCCTCTCCAGTCACTTCAAGCAGCGAACAACACTGAAGCCCTCCGACAACCTCTCAGACTCCAACATGATCCGGATAGCAGCTTTCCTCGCTCTGCTGGTGGTCGCCTGCTCGGGTAAGTCAACAAAGAGCCGCTGGAGGAGAATTAAATGAGTTAAAAAAATAAAAATAAAACCCGTAAAGCTAACCAGCTTTAGCTAGTAGCTCATTCAGTCGCTCGGTTCTTTCTGCCAGCGTGTGAATGTGACCGAGGAGGAAACTCACTGAAGGTTTACCTAAACTTCTCCAGATCATACGTTCAGTTTAAGTTAACTTCACGTCTGTGCTGACAGGAGAGAGCTGCACCGACCCCGTCATCACCCCGTCGGCCTACACCACGTCGGACGCCGTCATCTCGTCTGAGTCCGTGTTCATCGTGGAACTCAGTCTGGCCTGTGCCAACGGAGCCCAGGTGACTTTAACTCGGAGATCACACAAAGATCTGCTCGTGCTGCAGCCCAAACATCTGCTCGTGCCTATTCTGATTCTCACTGTGGTTTCTGTGCAGAGTGTGACTCTGTATGCGGATGTGAACGGAAGACAGTTCCCAGTGACCAGAGGCCAGGATGTTGGGAAGTATCAGGTATGGTTTCTTCATGATGAAGACTCGGGGTCTCACTCTGCCTGCTGCGGTTAGAACACCTCAACATAATGTCACTGTCAAAGGTTCAGAGTACAGCAGGTAACTAATGTCCCCACACTACCAGCAATGTAATATTGGATTTTAACATGGAAAAAACTTGACAATTTTAGATGGAATAGACTCAATAAGTTACCTGTATTGCATGCATCCTATACAGTCACGTGCATTTGCTTCAGGGTTTCCCTTTGACATTCTGAGCGCCGGTCTTGCAGAAGTTAAGGCCACACGTGGCCCCTGGGTGTTATCTTGCCCAGGTCTCATGTACAACCCAAATAAGTTGACTTCTCATTACTACATTTGTTGTTTTATACACATTCACAGTCCTCTTTTTAATCACATGAAGTTATGTCTTGATTTCAAAACTAATGTGTTGCATGAGAGTCCAGTAAAACACCAGAAATGAATAGTTCTCAGTGGGATTCCCACATAATATAATCATAGTGGAAACAGTGCTGATTATTAATATGATGGCACATTATAACTGCACTGTGGTCAACAGTAAGTACAGAAGATAAAGTGAAATATAAGCGGTTAGTTACATGGGATCACCAACAGGTACTGAGTGTTTGGTCAGTGGGTTTTTCTTTCAGTTTTAAAAAACTTGTCAAAGCTAAACCAGGGGTGTCGGGACACATTTTAGTCCAGTAATCCAGGTTCCACATTCAGCCCAATTTCATCTCGAGTGGACCGGACTGGTAAAATAGTGCCATTATAAGTTTTAAATTTAAACGTTAACGTTTTTCTTTGCTGTGGCGGAGAGTTTACGTCATGAAAATGTCCATATTTTCGCGAAACCAAACAATTTCGGGCATAAATGACTCCAATGTCATCATAAAGCCAATTTTAATGAAACCTTCTGATACAAAAGTGAAATGTCGGTCAATAAACTTCTCCTATCACTGTTGCATTATGCATGTTTTTACAATCTCACCATGACGTTATGACTTTGAGGCTTTCATGGCAGAATCACAGCTATACCAGCTCGGGTCTCTGTTGTCTGCTACGCTTAAGAAATTTGTTCAAGAAATATTATGTTTGTATTTTCGTGTGTATGTACATACGATTTATCTATTTTTATTCATATATTTATTTAAAAAAATTGTAATTCAAGTTGTGCACATAAAATACAGAGTGTATTTAAAAAATCTTTTACAATTTCCTCTGAGTTTTGGCTTAAACCATTTACAGGCAGGAAAATTGACTTTTTTAATAACTAACAAAAAAAATGTGTAACTGTGATCATTGATCCCGGTCCAATTCATCAATCTTTTCCTTTCTTTTTTCTTCCAAACACAAATTCTTCCTGTGTCAATAAAAGGATTTTGTCCATGTCTTTTACTGATTATTGACAGAATGATATGTAGCATTTAGAAAACCAGACAATTTATCCATCCAATGTCCAATCGGGACATTTTCTGGTAAAGAAATGATTCAGTCGAAAAATGAATGGTGTCCTCAACTAGCAGGAGATCATCTTCACCGACTGGGTTGAAAGAAAAAGAAAGCAGCCATTGTTCAACAGATGTTTTCCTCCGTCAGGTTTCGTGGAGTCTTCCTCACAAGCAAGCCAGCTCTGGGACGTATCAGGTGAAGTTCTTCGACGAGGAGTCCTACAGCGCCCTGCGCAAGGTCGGTGTTCGACGGGGAAATGGTTCATCTCGTGCGGTCGTATTTAAACCTGCTGCGATTTCAAGTAAAGGCGTTTTAAACCAACCTTGTGAGTGTGCGTGCTGCTCGTTTCAGGCCCAGAGGAACAACGAGGACGTCAACGCGATCCAGCCTCTCTTCTCCGTCAACATTGACCACAGGGTGAGTCTCTAACCACAGAAAACAAACTGAACGCATTGGAATCGTAGCTGCTAATCATTACTTTGAAGAATTCCCTGATGAATCAGGTGTGTACGTGAGACGCTGTTTACAGTGATAAACCCTCCTCCAGCTTCACTTTGTCCCCAAACAGCTGAGGTCTATTTTATTTTTATTTTAGAACATGCAGCAGTTTTCAGGGGAAATCCTTTAAAAATCCAGTTTACTTCCTCCTGAGTAGCTAAAGAGACATTTCATGAGTAGATATCAGGATCTTTACCTCCCGGGGTTTCCAGAAACACAATTCCAAAACATTGGAAGGTAGTAACAGTCGACTATGAATTATTCCTTCACGTCACAAGTTGACCAAACCAAACATCAAATATCTGAGTCTGGAAGATCAGATTTTATTTGGTGCGATCCACTTGGAGGAGTTATTTATATGTTCTGACCTTGTTATCTGTCAGAGGTGAATCTGTCAGCTGCTCTGCTGATAGTAAACAAACAAACAAACAACGTCTGCAGCTGGTTGGATTTGTTTTATAGGATGAATCACTTCATTTATTTAAAAAAAAAACCTCTTATTCTGTCTATTTGGTATGTTGTTTGGGGACACTGCTGCTAATGTGTGTTTTGGTATAAAGTCATACTAATCTCTAAAATAGTGAACAGTGTTTTACTTTATGTATTTATAACAAACAAATAGGAAATAAAAAAAAAAAAAAGACATTTAGCTCAATAAAACAAAAACAAAGAAACAACACAATCCACTTGATCTACATTTGCATGATCGGAAAGGAGTAAGAAGAAGTAAACAAGTGTTTTCTCTTACCCCTCAAACACTCCTAAATCCCCGTCAAGCACTCAGGAATGAAAGTTCCTTAAAATGTAATTTACCACCAACGGTTGCACAGATGCTTCTAATAAACTCTTGGTACATTTTGATGCAATATTCTGCACCGAACAAGCAAACCCTCCCAAAGATGAACTATTGTACTTCTCAAGAACCAGTCCTTTATGAAATAGAATTCAGTTTTAATAAAAATATATATTTGTTTTATCTCCAGTCCTAATTCATTCAACTCATTCCACAGCTTTACTCCACACAGAAGCTTTTCAGGGTAGTGCACACTTTATGAATCATGAAATTTAACTTTCCTCTAAAGTCATGACTACTCACCGTTTCATAGAACATTGTTCCTGAGTATTCCCCGATAAGAAGTTATTCTTTACTTTGTACAATAGTTGAATATCGTTGAACTCCACCAAATCAATGAATTTTAAAGTTTCACTGTGAAATCATTTGATTGCTTCCATTATTTCACCAAAAAACAAAACAAAATGCTACCTTGCAGTGAATCGTGTCATTTATAAAACTCCCCAGTTGATCTGGTTTAAACAATACCTCAACCCCCCCCCCCCCCCCCCCCCCCCCCCCCCCCCCCCCCCCCCCCCGCAGGGTGCGTGGAACGGTCCGTGGGTATCGACGGAGGTGGTGGCCGCTCTAGCCGGCATCCTGGTCTACTACTTGGCTTTCACTGCCAAAAGCACCATCCAAGCATAAAGAGCTCCACAATCACTTCCTAACCACTGGATCGTAGAAGGACTGACGTGGTGGAGCCCCGGCCAGCGATCCGTTAATCAGTGCCGTGACGCGAGGACTCGACTCTCTCGCTCCTGCTGCACTGGGCCAAGGACGAAAAAGCAGCAGTCTTTGTATTGTTTTTTTTTATTCAGACTGTGTCTGTGTGCGATCAGTCTTAATTTACAGTTTTGTGTGTGTGGATGAACGGGATTTTGTAATTTTATTATTTTTTTCTTTCCTTCCTTTCTTTGGAGAAACATCCAGACCGATAAAATTAACGGTGAACATACAGTTTTGATGTTGAACAAACGACACAGCTGCCAGTGTGGACGTTCGGACTCGTGCAGATCCTCTGAACACCATTAAGCAGGAGGTCAAGCCTTTCCAACGTGTAGAAACCACCAATGTTGTGACTGCTCGGAGCGATCGGAGCACACCCAACGGACATGTCACTTCCAGGAAAATGAATAAATGGCTCATTTTCCCTCCGGTGTACCGTGATGTTCTTGAGATAGTCCAGCGACAGCTTGCTCTTCTGTTAATTACTTTTACTTGGAAGACCAATGGGAAAATGCATGATCTCTTATCCCGTAGGAGTAAGTCACATCCGTTTCAGACGGTCAGTTTCCAGTCCATCGATCTGTCTCCAGAGGTCCTTGTGCACAAAACCTTGCAGATATTCTTTAGGAGTTTACAGTCTCCGTCCTTGGGATCCGATTCAATGAAAGGTCATCTACTGTCCAAGAGTCTTAAGTACGACAGATAAGATAAGATCGCTCGTAGTTAAAAGTATTGAAAAGTAATTCAGCTCTTTGTGTAAACAAGCCCAGATAAGACGCTGTGGTTGAAGTCTCGCTGGACAAGCTGGTTGTTCTCATCAGCAGATGCAGAGCGGAGCTGTCCCTGCAGAATTTCCCCGATAATGGAGAGCAGACACGTGTTGGAACTCAGCAGCTTGTCAGTTTTCCCTCCGTTTCTTTTTAATTCTGTGACACTTTCCTATCTCCAGTCTCTGCAGTACCACATCTAACCACACTGTGGCAGCTCTGTGCTGCTCTTCTTGAGGTCTCTTACAGAAAGTGTGAAACCGCCTCATAAACAAAACAGACGTGTAATTTTCACTTGTTCACTGTGAATTATGTTCCTAATGTAACGTCTCTAAAGCTGTTTAAGCGCCGCTTCACGTCTCCGCTTGTGCAGATTTATGGGCGTCCGCAGCAAACTGCTGCTGAAGTTCTCCAGTTTGTTAAGAGAGATTTAAACTTAGCGTGTCTATTTCTGTCTGTGTCCCACATCAGTGTTTGCACTGCCGCCTCATAGACCGCCGATTTAACTTCTGAGACGGCAGCACCACTGCAGCCTGTCGCTCAGTCCCACGAGGTTAACGGGAGTAACACAATCCGCACACGTAAATACTGTACAGAACACGGCAAGTTTCTCAGATTGCTGAGTTTTCTTTGGATTTGACCTCCCGCTCACTCACGTGGTGAAAGCACATCTCGACTTTTTGTCTTCTGGCACATCACAGTGGTGTTGATTTAAAGAGGCCACGTGAATACACCCTGACAGACGCCTATCGGATTTAATTCAGTGAAGTTGCTAAGTAGCTGCTTAACGTAACAGTATAGTACCTTCATAAAGCTGGACTATGAGCGAGATTCATTCACGACACTTTATATGGGGCTTGAACTTCCTGCAGCGTCCCCCTTCAGGGTAACAGCCTTAACCTACACAATCACTACAAAACCATTCTCCGTGGATTCTAGAAGTAGTTATTCGACACCTGGGGAACATAAAACAATCTGTAGTTGGACGGGTCTGAAACCTCAACCTGCACCCGGAGTGTCGTTTTCATCACCAGTCTGAAAGCTAAAGAATGTCCATTTCGCTCACATTCCCATCTGAGCAATGTTTGGAAAAAAATCAACCCATTTATTAGAAGTGCAGTTTTTTTATCCGTACCACTAAACTCCATTCTGAATGCTGACTTAACAAATAAAAACCCCAGAACATCCACTCTTTGAATGTGGCTTGAACCTCTGATCCATCATACTATCACCAGCTCTGCACAGCAGCGCTGGAAAATGAGTTTTGTTTCAGGCGTCTTTTGTATCTGCTTCAAACCGTGGTTAGAAACCGCAGAAAGTACAATCATATTCAGATACAGTCATGATTCCTGACCTCCTGCCAGTGTACAGAATCTCACACAATTATCACTTTTGGTTAAGTAATATCTGGCCACATGATTAATCAGGAAACATATATGTAAATTTACTATTTGAGAACAATGTTCTGGCGGCCCGCTGAAATCATATCGTGACTCTGGTAGGGGTTGGGACCCTGAGGTTGAGGATCGCTGGTTTTGAAGTGTTTATAAAGTACATGGGCAAAACGGAATACGATAAAAATCTATATTTGTCTTTGCACAATGAAATTGTGTGCACGAGTGCAGAAAAAATGAAAAACCTAGAAATAACATCGTTCACAAACACAAAACAAACATCCTGCTACTATTGCACATTTCCCCCGCAGCATTCAGCGCAGTGATGGGATATAAATACTGCTGTGGTGTATTTTCCCTGGCCGGGTCAGTCATGGATCTGCTGCCAGCTCAAACAGAGGATGACCAGGGTGGGATAGGTCCTTCCAGATGCTCCTGGATTCTTTTTTGAGGCAGCGGGCACCGTTGCAGTTCCCCTACGAGCCTGATGGTGGTGCTGCTCGGCTGAGCGGGTCTGCAGTCATTTGTATACAGGGTGAAGAGCAAGGGGGCCCAGCACGCAGCCCTGTGGGACACCGAAGCCAAGCGCTCACATTGAATCACCGAAGGTGAGGTTTTCATTACCAAACTGACTCCTCGCTTCAGTAATGAGCAGTCTTCACGACCTCTTCCTAATGCTGTTCCACATATTTCTACTCTACCTCGACAGTTATTCATATTTTTACTATGTGCGTTGCGGCTATTTAAAGCAGACACATCAGTCTTTTGTGTACGTGGCTTTTATGTTTCCAGGGAACAGGAGACAAAGCTGAAGAAACAACCTCATAACGAGTTATTGAATTTATTTTATAGTACCAAAATTCTGTTTTTTTTATTTCCCTCACACACCATGCATCTCTATCGACCAGCCAGTCGAACTCATATGACAGTTAAAAAATTTTTAAAAATGACTTCAGCTTGTTTTCCATCAAAGAGGTGTCTGACCAAACCTCATGATGCCTCGATTCAGAGATTCCAGGAAGTTCAAATCTGTCAATCTCTTTCCAACTCTACAGACCTATTAGAGTGTGGGAAGCAGGGCACGGCTGGATGGGGGGATATAAATGGAATGAACAAACAAACATTTAAGACATCCACACGAGCTTCTTCCTTCTCCTCCTTGTGTGATAAAGTGCAACGTGCCTCGTTCCAGCGCACACACGTCAACGACCACAGCTGAATGAAATATTTAGGGATGGAGCTGTTATCTTTTCAGATTGAATGCGCTCACAGGAAGCCACAATTTATTCTGTCATTGAAGGATTGTTTGTCCAAAGGGTTTTTTTGTTTTTTTTTCCAGTTTCAGACACTAGTTTCCAACCTATGTCAACAAAGACGACGTGGCGTTTAAATCTTGATTCACTAAAGCGTTGCTTGTGGAAGTGATCTTTCTATCTTTGTGGGGTCCAAAGCAGAAGACATAAAGGGGTGTGAGGTATACGGTCTCACACATGTGAGTTCACAGTTAGGTTAACTCGGGCTTAGACAGCTGTAATTTTAAAGTTTGTGTGGGAGATGAGGACTGCACTATGTCAACACACACACACACACACGCACACACACACACACACACACACACACACACACACACACACACACACACACACACACAAAGTGTGTATTTCTTTCTTTTTGAGGCCTTTAAACAGGAGTGAGAGTGAAAATATTAATTTTCTGGCTAAGGTAACAGATTTACTGTGATCCTGAAGAAAATAAACAGATTTGCGTTTTTGGCGTGTTTGTCTTCTGATAGAATCCGAATGGGGGAAACGGGAGTTATTTAAATTAGGATTTTGCGTGTGACGCCGCTTTCGTCCACCATGGAAAGATTAAATGGAGCGCTGAGTGTCCACAAGCACAAATAACATGGAGGTGGAGGTGTTGGTGTAAGAAGCTACCAAACGTACCGGAGAGAGGGGGGTTATCACAGAGTCAACGTGTAAAAAAAAACAAGTGTCAGAAAGCAGAAACATACGATCAAAAACCGTGATAAGACTGTAAAGAAAACTAAAGAGGAATTTAGCCAAGAAAGTAATTCGAAGCACAACACGGCCAAAGAACGAGTTGTTTATTTCTCCTTTTCAAACATGTGATATACAGACGCAGACATAAACAATGCTTTCATTAAGTATCCAGATGGTTTTTACTGTTTGTTATAGAGCATCGCCGTCATAAGACAGTTTGTCTGCGTCGGCCTTGGCTGGTTTTAACAGGTTGGGGTGAACTATTGAGCATTTTGCTTTATTATCATTGTATATTATGAAATGTACAGCTGAGTGGACTCTATAGACCAGAGGTCTGAATTATATTCACTTTTTAAATCGTTCATGTACAGTGAAATTCCTATTTGCATTGAACCCAAAGTGACATTTATGATAATAAATCATAAAGATTTGATCATAATGACTATGTATGTACACAACCAGGTGGCGTTATATATGTATATCTACATACAGAATACAGGAACAATAAGTAGAATATATGAAACAACTATAAAAGGTCACATTTATTTAACAAGTCAATAATAATTGCATGACGGATGGAAATGGTTTTTTTTCACTGTTAATGAGGAAGCGGAAGCTGAAGCTTCCCCATGTGAGCTTAAAGTGTCACTAAATGATTTTGATGATAAAAATGGAGAAATGACAATGTTGCGCCATGTTTCATCAAGTCCATGTATGTGATCTCGAGTGTTCCCTCGGTTCTTGATTTGAAGTCACATGAGGGAACATTAGGAGTTTGTTTCCAAACGTTATAAACAACTCAACACTTTTCATTAATCCCAATTTAGTTTTTCTTGAGAAATCCAGTTATTTTCTGAGTCAATTTATTTACGGTGTTACCATTCATCTCCAAAATTAAAATTGGCAGTTAAAATACGACTTTCCCATAAAACTCCCTATTATATAGGAATATAAATTGTTAGCGGTGCCGACCCTCGTAGCATTTCTGTCAATCTGTAGGGATTTTTTTTTAATCCACCCAACTTGCGTCTCTTATTTAACAATCAGCAAAGTCTCACATTTCCATTAAAATTCAGCCACGAGTCAGGCCTTTTTTTTTTTTATTCAGTTATTGATAAATCATTCATGTTTCACGCTATGATGTCACATGCTCATTGTTCCACTTCTAAAAACTTTTCCTGTCCAAAATCAAACAGTTGTTCATTGGAAATCTGACATTTTCACGGTGGTTTATTCTCCACCAAGAGGCAGAATGTTTTGTTTTTTTAATTTACCAGCTTCTGAGCAACATTTTCGTCCATGAGAAGCATTTTTCCACCAACATAAAATCGGCCACATGATTTTGATGCGCCAGCGCTTCCGGACTTTAAACACAAACATGCTTTTATTGAAAATATTTCTATTACCAATAACAGTTTTGGTTTTACTTCTGGTCGAATAAGGAATGTGGAACCACGAACTTCCTGCTGCTGACTTCAGGAGGCGTGTTCACAATTTACCGATGAGAAGATAATATAAACGATCACATGTACAGGTAGTTAGAGCATGTCCCACTGCTGCAGTGGGAATAGTTTGTACCGGGCTCTTATTGTGAAAAATTAAAACTGTTTCCCACATGTGGACGGTTTGGCGACTGTAAATGATGTAAAATTCATGCGAATGTTAATTGTTCTAAACAATTTTAACAAAAAATCTAATTATGAAAAAAGAATAAATGTTGATATGACGACAGTTCAGAAAACCAAAAGTATTTCAATCACGTGAAGAATTGTTAGTCCTAATGTATCTGATGATAGACGACGAGGAATGTGGACAGTTTATAGCAGAGGTGTGAAGCCTACTTTAGCAAAGGAGCCACGTACGGCCCAACTTCTACAGTTGTTCTTTGTTGTGGAGCAGAGTATATGTGATGAAAACCAAACAATTTCTACAAAAAATAACAACAATCTTAACATAAATCCAATTTTAATGGAACCTTCTGGTGCAATATACAGTGAAATGTCCAAGAAACGTCTCATATAACTGTTGCATTATGCTTCTTTTTCTTTTTCTTTCTTTTTTTCAACAAACTTTGAGGCTAGTTTGATAGCAATGAGGTAGCTATCTTTCATGGCGGCATCACCACTATCCCAGGTTAGGTCTAAAGAGATGTTTTACAAAAAAACAAGGTAATTATGTTTTGGCCCCCGGGGTTTAGGTTTAACACCTCAGGTTTATGGGATCTGACAGTTAAACTTGACTGAACAACAACCCCCTCTGCCTCGCTGTATTTTTTACATTCTGGTGCACACACCAGATATTCCATATTCATGAACGCAAACACATTAATTAGATGAGATCCTCCCTGTTAATAGATCAACTTTCCCCTTTTTGAGCACAAGGTCAAGTTTGTTTTTTGTTTCTCGAACGTGTGGGCGGGAACCAGTCTCGAGGGAACCAGAGAACAGCAACGCGTCAACATCAACAAGCTCCTCAATTTCTGAGGAGAAATAATGATCGAAAGAAAGAAATATGTGGATGGAAAAGCTCTTACTCGTTTTATTAAATCACAGATTTTAATACCTGAATTTGTTGAGGACGAATTGAAATGATAAAATGAGTGTAAAAACAGTTGGAGTCAGAATTTAAAATTTAAAAAAACAAAAACCAAATTGAAAAGCCTGTATCTCACGCACAAGAAGACTTTTTAGAAAGACATTTTAGAAAATCAAGTGTTTAAACCCTTTAAGGGGGGGGGGGGGGGGGGCTCATCCTCCCTGAACCCCTGACATAGTCGATCAGGTCATTGGTTATAAAGGGTGAGGAAAAGAAAAATCCATTGTGTCAATGTGTCGGCCCAATAATCTGTGCGTGTATGTTTGTGTGTGCTGTCAGGCAGAGAAAAGCCACTCTGACAGAGGTGTGTGTGTGTGTGTGTGTGTGTGTGTGTGTGTGTGTGTGTGTGTGTGTGTGTGTGTGTGTGTGTGTGTGTGTGTGTGTGTGTGTGTGTGTGTGTGTGTGTGTGTGTGTGCGTGTGCGTGTGCGTGTGCGTGTGCGTGTGCGTGTGCGTGTGTGTGTGAACCACCGGCTCCGGGCGCAGACACCAATAGGCTTAGTGAGATTCAGCAATGTGGAAACTGGCGTCGCACGAATGATTCTCACATGGAGTCACACTTTTCCATCGGTGCCATGAGGCATTGCGATTCCTGCCGGCTGGTCACACTTTCTGCGAGTCAACAAACTGTGCGCGTTGATCCATCAATCAGAGAAGTGACTATATCGTCTCACACCGACTTCCCCTTATTTCACTATAATAACAGTTATTGTTCTGGGTTTCATGGAAGTGTACGTACAGTGATGCCCGCTGCACGTTTCGCTCCAAATGTAAGAGTTTGTTGCCGGCTCCTTGTCGTTGTGTCTTTCTGCTCATTATCTCCTGCTTCCTGCTCTGTTTAGGGTATCATCTAATCCGCTTCGCCTGCCAACCATATATGGGAAACCTGCCAATTTGCTGTCTGTCGCTCTCTTCTTCGGTTTTTACGAGTTTTCCCCATTTTCCACGGTTAATTTCAGCATGTCCTTCATAATTTACATGAGAAGGTCAGCTGCCAGGGTGAAGCTTTTTTGACATGTATGTGCATTCTAGTGGCTGGCCCCGGGCCATGAAAAACTCTGTTAAACAGGAACAGACACATCACAACAAACCACTTCTTGGTGCATAAATCTTGTTGAACGAGCTCCCATAAAAAGAACTATTTATTTTTATCATTTTTTTATCAGACGCTGTCCACCTGCCTGTTTCTACTATGAAGAAATGATGTGCTGGTTTGTTGAGGTGTAAACACACGCACGCTTTCGGTAATGAAAACAAGGTGGCTGAAAGTGATAAAAGCTCACCTTGATCCCCCTGGCTCTCCAACAAATCACCTCTCATGAGTCCATAAATACTTTGGTAAAGTGTGGCATGAGCTTTTCTGCAGAACCGTAATAAAACAAACACGTTGCTTTGTTTAGCAAAAAGAGGTTGTAAAGAGTTGTGGGGTATCGTGAAGAGTGAACTGAAGGGCAGGATTTCATTGTTTTTCTTTCGCTCCGTCTCATTATAAAGTCTGATGCTCCAGTGCTTCCTGCTAACGGGCCACGGGGCCGACTGTGGAAGTCAGTACGGGCCAGATTCACCTCTCAGTGTCTTGGAATGAGCTTAGGAGCAACCTCTGCGGTCTCGGATTAAGCGGCAGAGACACATTGCTCAGTGTAGTAAAGCTTTTGGCTCCACATGTGATTTATACCAACTCAGACCAGAGGAGTGGGAGTGGTGGTGGTGGGGGTGGGGGTGGGGGTGGGGGTGGGGGTGGGGGTGGGGGTGGGGGGGGGGCTGTCACTCTTCAGTCGCTGGGTGGCCCTTAAATTGATTTGAATGGAGAAGTTGCCCTATTTTAATGCCCTTCACCAAGTGGTCGTTTATTTCCTTCATACGCCGTCGCCGGGGCGGGCCTGGCAGGAGAAGGCGCCCCGTCCATAATGAAGCACTGACCTTGAGTTTAGACATCACCCGCGCTTCAGTATGGAAACCACGAGCATTAGAACATTCAGCCTAAACACACCCACATTCTCACACAGGCTGCGAGATTAGAAAAAAAAGCCCATTTCTACCCCCCCCGGTCCATTCATCATACGCTCTGACAGCTGAGGGATGATGGTGGTCGGAGCGCTAATAGCAACTATCAGGTCCTCTGTCCTGAAGGGAAAGAAGACAGAGGCCAAGGGAAAATCTGCTGTGATGGAGATATTTATAGCCGATGTTTGTTCCAGCTCATTCTCTGCCCACATGTATTATTTAACCGTTTAATGTTCCCTAATGGGGTGTACAGAAAGCGTCGATCGGGTTCAAGCCTCCCTCATTGATCTGGACGGGCCCGAAGTCCTCCCACCTCGCAACTTCCTGACAGGAAGAGGAAAATACATGAACACCCCAAAGGTTTGGGAGAAGTTCATCTATTTCCTGACATAACAAAGTGAGGCGCGGGACGCCGCCGCTACGGCGTTTCATTTGGCAGGGAATCAAAGGGGCTTGTGTCTGGGGAACAAACGCACAGTTGGCGTGTTGAAAACCCAAACACGGCGGCCTGCCCAGAGGAAAAGGTGAGGCTGCTGCTCCGACCCGGAGGAGCACTCCTGAGACACCTTGAAAGCATCCCAGCATTGTCCTGCAGCCACGCACAACTGTTCTCTCGTGGAAGAAGGATGTGTTGCACTCGGTCGGTCTGAGCGAACAGCTCAGATAAAAATAAAAAAAAAGGATTATTTACAGAAGCAGCTGAAATAGACAGTTGGTCCAAATACAGTATAACTTAATCTCAATTTATACACATCCGCTTTACCGTTTGTTATGTGGCTTACATAATCAGAGTTACTATTTTTGATCTCAGTCATAAGTTATTTAAAAAAAAAAATGCTACTTGAAACGCAGTAACTACAACTTCGTTATATAAATATGTGTTTGTGTGTGTATTTAGATTTCTACAACAATAAATAAAAAGGTAACGGTAAAGTGTGGCTGGTGGAGTGATATAACGCGTCTGCTCTAAGAAGAACATGACTGACATCGCCTGAAGATGAATCCAGTGAGGGAGGCCCCGGCTAAACTGTCCGCTGACACTACAGGCACTTTGAGCTTACACCGTTGATGCAGAGTTCTTACCTTAAGTAGTTTGAATCACATAAAACAATCAATCTTTCTCTATCTCCACTGTTAAGACATGTAGAGGATCTAAAGTCAAGCTTCACAAAGTCTTTGGTTTGACTCGTCTTCCACCACATACACAAATACAGACCATTACAGGATTTACATTCAGATTTTATCTTAAACAAAATGTCATACTATGTGATGTGCCTTACTTTTTTTTCTTTTGTTAATAAATATGCTGTACATTGTCTCTGTACATGGAATGTTGTTGATCGTTTCCTTCCTGTGTCATCGTGTTCTCGTCTGACAGGAAGGTCCTTTCGCGTACCTCATACTCAGTGTTTGTACAAAAATACAGTCACACAGCTGTGTCCAAACTAAAGTTATGGCAACCGAGACTGTTGGTGTAAATTCCTCCATTCCTAACACAAACTTTTCTTTCCCGTCCTCCGTGTACTAAAGTGTCATCCTCATGAGAAAACGTCGGTCTATCTCACTAACAAATCAGTATTGCTCCTCAGAACTGAATTCCTTCTTAGTTATTATGAGTTTCGGCCTCGAGCGTCCGTCACTAATCCGCTGTCTTTGATATAACAAAATTTGTTCACATTATTAGATTTCATCCGCAGCCTTCCCAGGACCGCTCCTGCAGCTTTAACATCCGTGACATCCCGTGTCTGTTTTCAGCCCAACTGCAGTCTCGCTCTGTTTTGCTGTCTGCATGTGTTCATTTCTTTCTTTCTTCATCCTGCCGCATGGTTTACTCTACACCCATAGATATGTCTGCAGCTTTGTACATTAGGCGTGCCATAAGTCCATTAGTGCGATGATCCACTCCACACATTCCTCTTGCTCTACCATGTCTGAGCTTGGCCGGTTTAATTTTTCGCTCTTTCTTCATATGAATCACTGCACAGGTCTTGTTTAATGGCAACTGGGGTGAAAATGTCTTTACTTTCAAGGCCGGTTTCGTATTGTCGATGCACTGAAATGAAGGTCAATCCTTGATGCTGACGCCTTCAATGACACCTTTTTTTTTTTTTTTTTTTACTGAACTGGTGGACAGGCGATTCCACACGGATGTCCTGCTGACAGTGCAGCTGTGATCCGTCGCTCAAAACATCTGGCGGAGGGCAGCGCCGCTCTCAGACTGTGATTTTAGAGGTTACGTAGGCAGTGGAGTCATCTGTTTCTGTCCCGTCAGTACAGAGTGTCTTTGGTGGTGGAGGTGTGTGTGGTGGTGGAGTCGTCGGGGATGGAGCCCCGGCGGCTGGGTCGCGACCGGCAGTGCAGCAGGCCCTGCATCTCTCTGGACACGCTGCTGGAAAAGGCCGTGTAGATCCAAGGGTTGGTGCACGAGTTCAAACTAGCCAGCAGCATCAGGATGGTGAAGGCTATTCCTGCAACACACACACACACACAGACGTAAAAATGCATTGTTTCCTCTAAGATAAACATAAATACTTTCTATTCAGTCTGAATATAGAGCATTTCTGCTTGTTTGTCTTTTTATTTCCTTCCAAACGGCAACGGGACTATAAATATCCCAGAAAATCTACAAACGTATTAACGACTGAAACGAAACGAGGACAACAGATAAACACAAGCAAAAGTCAGGCAGCTGATCGTCATCTGCTGCTTGTCTGCCAGTGAAGACTCATATATTTGTACGCATAGTCTTGGCTGCCTGCTAGGATGCTTTCATACAATCGTGTGTGTTTGTTCATGCGAGCTGCTGTGTCTCGACCCGCGAGTCTGCTCGTGATTTTGGCTCACGTTTGAAAGCATCTGGCACAGATCATTGTTGATGACATGTCAACATCTGGGCACATTGTTAAATCAGCAGGGGATATAAACAAATTATTTTTTTTATTGGCCTCTGGTGTTTGTCTTCAGTTCGAGAACGGAGGACACCCACTTGGTCCGTCCCGTCAGAAGCATCTTAATGCTGCGCCATCGACTGAATCATCGCTGGCTGTCAGAACACTGACAAACATGGTGTTTGTGTCCAAACGAAGAGGTCAGAGGCGTCATTTGAACTTGTGTTTGACTCCCTGTCGTGCCGCCTGACCTGCAGCCTGTCTTCAGAGTAACCGTCAGATCAAATCTGGACTCGTGAAAATGGACGCCGGCTCTGATCTCAGGTTGTTGTGATGAATTAGACACAAACATTTAGCTTTGGCCTGCCCAGAGTGCAAAAAGGGAAAGGTTGCACATTAAAGGCAATTAAGTGGATTAACTTGGCTGAACAGGATCAATCCATCTGGGAAAAACAACCTTAATTAATCACTTTAAATCCCTGTAACGCATACATTTGTTTTTGTTGCTTGTTGAGGTGAGCACTCCTGGACCCGGACCACCTCAGTCTTCTCACTTACTTGTATTGAGCGGCTCCTTCTCGGCGCTTCATGGCAATTTGTTTTTGTTTTTATTATTTTGGAGGACTGTCCACTATAAAAACAATCTCACAACCATAAAGAGAGTCTTGTCACTGACCTTGGTCTGGAGGATTCGGGTCCCACGCTGCCCACAACTGCACAATGAAGAAAGGCGACCAGCAGATGGTGTAGACCAAGACGATGACCAGGGTCATCCTCACCGTCTTCGACATGGCTTTCGTGATGCTCGGCGGCGGCGTGGGCAGCGGGTGGGGGGGGGCGTAGTCGAGGGAGCAGCGGGGAGAGCTGCTGTAGGTCTCGTGGCCGTCCGGGCTGGTCCGCTCTTGCTGCTGCGTTGGCAGTGCTGCCGCCGTCACATGTTCCCCACAGCAAGTGTTATATTGAATAGCGGATGGCACGTAGTCGTAACAATCACCCGCCTGGCTGTTACGGAGGTTATTGTGGGGGTTGTTGTTTGTACCCTTCAGAATCTGTCCTCCCCTCCCATCCCTGCTCCCTCCCCCAGATGTCCGTCTGCCCCTCTCCCTCTCTCTCCCTCGCTCTTCCTCCTTCTTGAAGCTGTGGAAACGAAAGAAGATCTCCTTCTTCTTCAACTCGGCCATCACCATCCGCTCTGACTTCAGGTAGATGTTATTGTGAATCTCGCGAAAGATTCTTATCTGTGTGGGGGGGAAAAAAGAGATTTAGAAGTTTCTATTTGCACCATCTTTCTGTCACCATCAGCCATAAACTGGTGTCGGCCTTTTTTATTATTTTATTAAACACCTTTACTACACTTCAGACCAACTACCATAAAATGTAATTGCAGTAATATTGGCTAGTGAAATGATGATTTAAATCTTGCAATAGTAGATGATTCATGCAAGTTGTTTTTCTTTGTTTGTTGCATTAAACTCAAACCCTCTCCTACCTTTTGATGCTACACGCTTATTCAAAATGATTCTCAGTGATTCAGCCGAATCAAACTTCTCAAATTACATCCCTCTGCACAAACATCGCCTGTTTCTTTAGCAAAGTGCCAGCTCTTCTTTGTCAAATTGAAATCTGATATTGAACAAAGGTCATGGATTCGGTTGAGTTCTGCTGCAGTTCACTTCCTGGCAGGAGGTTCTCAGAGCGGGCAGCTATCTCAGCAGTGGACATCTAAGTGCTGTGTTAATTAGGGGAAATAGTTGAACCCCAGAAATATCTTTCTTTAAATAGAGTGGACCGATGGGAGGCAGCCCAGAAAGCCTATCCGCCATGGGATGTGACACAGCACCACACGGCTCCCAACAGGTTACTGAACAATGCCTGCCAAATATCCACTTCAGGAAAACAAAACAGCGTTTCAATCACGCCACAAGCCTCATTATTGGATCCTGTAGTTTTCAGCATGTCATGCTACAGCGAATAGTTGTGTACAGTGTGCAGAGTGGAGGCGGCACAAACCAGTATTACCTGACAGATGGTGATGATGAGGGCAGGCAGGACGAAGACGGCCACAGTCATCCACGTGACATAGGCCTTCAGCCCCCATGGCTTTGTAAAGTGGCCCCAGCACTCAAACTCTCCAGGAGCCACCTCCGAGCGAGAGAAGATGAACACCTGACAGACGTGACAAAAGCAGGACGGTCAAGCTCACCCGCGGACTCGCCGGTTTCCTTTCCTATCAGCTGAGCTGCACTTAGATCATTAACCGGAAATCAACATCTTGAGTTCAACCGTAGAAACCGTGGCGTGCGCACATGCTGAGCTCTCATTTCCTTCATCACCATGTGTTGTGTGTTTGTGTGTGTGTGTGCGAAAGGTTTTGCCCATCCTACCTGTGGTATGCTGAGCACCAGTGCCAGGGCCCATGCAATAATGACGGGGGTGTTCCAGCGGGACATCGCTCCCCCACGGTAGGCCTGCAGCGGGCAGCAGATGGCATGGTGCCTGTCTACTGTCATGGCAACTATCATGTAGGAGGACGCAAACATGCCCACAATCTGCAAGTACTTGATGGACCGGCAGAGCAAGTCCGGTCCCTGAAACCTCTCGGTAATGTCCCATATCAGCTGAGGGAGGACCTGGAGGCACAGATTAATAAACAAAACAAAAACACAATCATAAATAACAAAACTTGAGTCGCGACGCTCAGTTACTAAGGTATTCCTCCCAGTCCTGATCCTCAAGGTCTACTGCACGTTTCAGATCGTCCTCCATGTTGTCGACGTCTCCCGGCTCCAACACACAGCAGCTCTCGATGAAAACTCTTCTATTCGTGTGTGTTGGAGCAAAGAGAGACGTCTGGAAAACGGGGCAGTTTTCCTTGAGGAAGACTGAGAAAGGTTTGAACAAATTAAAACAAGAGCAGACTTGATATCGCTTGTACAAACATGTGGAAGTTCTATTGACGGGACACACTGAGAATCCGGACACGTGTTTAAAATAACTGACACTTAACAAGTTTGCCTTCGTAAATATAAAATATCAGTTGTTTCGTAAGTAAATGAACACAAAGAAAAAACGTTTTTTCAGACAGCTTGTTTTCATGTAAACAGGCTTATTTCACACAAAAAACAACATTTTTAAATCTCCTGTTTATGCTCCATGTCACTCGTGTTATTCTTACACGATCACCTGCAATTCGCACACAAAATAAAAACAGGTGTATTTGCTTTAGAAAGTAGTTTAACCTGTTTTATACAGGATCTTGATAAATGAGGCCTCCAGTTGAGGTAGAAGATCACGTCTCAATTACAGTGTTCAGAGATTATCCCATTTTAAACAGGCTTTTGATGCGTTTTAATTGTAGCTAGGCACATAGAAAACCACAAGCCCTTTCTTTTAGATATTTAATGTTATTGACTAAAGCAAGATATATGCATAGAGATAAATTCCGTGGATAAATTTTAAGGCTATATGACCTTAAAAACTTCAACTGACTTTTTTTGTTGTTTTTCTTTTTTTTTCAAAAGTGTTGCTTAGAAATATCCTTTTTATGTTGAAGAGCAAGTTAAAATAAATCTCCTTAGCTTTTGAATTATACAATGATCAGTTGATCAAGGTGTGAAATGCAGGAATCATAAACAGTATTCTTTATGAAGGAGGTAAATCTTGAAATAATTAAATAACACATTGATAACTGCTTTCTTCCTGTCTGCTCGACTTCAGAAAACCTACAAGTGAGCGTTACAAATCTGACAGATGAGTTGTGACTGTGTTATTTACTCCTCACGTCTATATTTCGGGCGCTTCTGAACTTGAGCACTGACCTGAAACAGCGCCACCACCAGGTCAGCCACGCACAGGTTGACCATGAAGACGTGCATGGGCGCGTTGTGCTTCCTCCTCCTCAGCAGCACCCACAGCACGAGGCCGTTCCCCAGCGTGGTGAGAGCCAGCACCACTCCGAGCACCGCTATCTCCGCCCGGGCCAGGCCCAGGTCCCTCACCCGGGGCTGGGGCGTGGCGCGGGGCGAGTTGCTGGACCCATTCTCGGGGAAGATCCCGAACAAGGACCCGCCGCTGTGAGAGGCGTTGAAGGAGTTCAGCTCGGAGACGAAGGCGGAGGAGAAGTTGTGTCTTCCCGTGGCGCCCAGAGAGGACAGGCCTAACCCATCCCAGTCTGTTTCCACACTGATGCTTTCCATTCCTGTGAAACAATCCCGGCTTTAATGAGACACAGTTGTTGTTTGCGGTTTGTTGAAACCATGTCCTGGTAAATATGGAGCAGGTCATAAGACTGATATTAAAAAAAAAGAAAATGTATGGCACAAAGAGTTTGCTTGTTCTGAACCATCAGACACATCCACATCATGTCTGAGCCTCTTGCTCTGTTTCCACATTTGCCCTTAAATTTGTCAGCTGAGTTGTTTAGTTAAAACAACATGTCTTTATTAAACGGCTGAGCATCCGACCTAAAACACTCATTTATTTTACATAAAGGCAATTACTGACAGGGACTTTTGTTGCCGCAGCTTCACACCGCAGCCTGCAAATAGCTTCCTTTGTGCAGCATCAAGACATTTGAGTAAAACTAATGAAAGCCAGACATCGGACCAATTACGCTGCCATGTGAATGTAGCTGCTTCTCAAATTTTTTAATAAGTTTTCGGGCCGTCTTGTTTGTGCGTCTCTCATCGCTCCCCGTTCTGTCTGACGCAAGTCCAGAACGGTTTATTTTCCTTCTCATACTTTCTCAAGGTTGATTTGACAGCTTTCCCTTCAATCCCTCCACTCTTATTCCTTCACCTCCCCTAATCGCTCTCATCCCATGCTTACCCCCATACATTCCTGTTTGCGTTCCTCCGTCTTCAGATTTCTCTCATGCATCCAAGTGACCCCCCCCACCCCCACCCCCAATCACACCATCCCTTGATCTCGATGAATTTTACATTTATTTGTCTTAGCTTATAAATAAATGGCTAAAAGGAGCATCAGGTTGATAGAAATGAGATGACAATTTAAGTAACAGAAAGCCAAGGGATGCTGGGTGCAGCCTTGGTCAAACAAACTGCAGAATAAAGTATGTGAAGATAGAGGCCGTGTGGGGAAAGAGAAAAAAAACCAGGCCAGAAAAGGTAACAGAATAGATCTGTGAAGGAGGATGATAAGATAAGGTGTACAAATATAGCTGTAAAGAGAGTTGTGTATCATTATCTGTTCCCTGATTGACACCAGACTGAAGTAATATTTTCACTAATGTGCAAGGAGTGGTCGGATACACAAGCTGAGTAGGTGCTGGAAACTTTCCATGCCTAAAAATAGGACGAGGACTATGGCCGTAGCATTAAGCAATTGAGTATAACTAGCACGACATTACGGAGTTGTTCTCACTATAACGACCTAATGACCAATTTGCTTTCGGTAGTGCGCCGGCTGCGATAACACAGCTGAGGATACTGTCAGGCTTCGCGTACTGACTCAGCCAGAGGAATGCATGAACGCATGACAGGCCAGGCCAGCTGGAATCCACCGCACGGCACCAAAGGAAGAGCTGCGCGTCAAACCAAGAGAATCTGAGCAGAACCGTTTCTGAGAAGAAGAACAACTGCTTCTATCTGGTTCGAACGGATTCCCGCTGCCGCGACGGACAACCACAACACTGCCTTAAATGGCTCAAACCAAATCAAACATCCATTATGTGTGGCTTCACCTTCATCAGCTTTCATAACTTTTTAGAATTCTCCTCATTTATTTGGCTCCGTCCAGAGACACTTCAGATCAAAGAAGGCAATATTCTTGCTTGTTATGGGTTTATTGCGCTTCTTCAATTAGAGGTTCAAATAACGTGCCCCCTTTTTTCATCAAGGACTCACAGGGGGGCCTCTATTCATCAGAACCTGAAGAGCCTGGTGCCCCCCTCTGTAATTACGGCGTAATTCATGTGAGGATTCTTTGTATGGCTGTGGTCCTTCGTGCCCTCCGACATAATCTCATTATGTATATTTGCCCATGTGACCAATTTCTGATGTGAAATTCTTTTGTCAAGAGTGTCTCAGGTCAGATTTGGAGTAATGGCCCGTAGGAAGGTGATATAATACCTACACGGCCTTTGAAAGGAATCCAGGTCACGCTGATCTAATAAGCTGTATTTTACACAAGCATAAAGAAGAAACATCAGCAGACGTGTCATCGGAGTTACGGTGGATTGATCCTGTCGCACTAAACTATTGTTCTCAACAATTCTGAGTAGCCTCTGTTTTCCCCGAAGGACACCATGTGATTTCTCCATATACGCCCGGGGCTCATTTGCATTGCCTGCATATCCAAGAAAACAAGATGAATTGTCTTCACATTGCTCAACACAACTGATCCGTGCACAGCGCGAAAGCAGAAGTCTTGGCAGTGACGGCCCCTTTTCAGAGGACGAGGTTTCTTAACCTGAAGCTAAGGAAGTGAGGAATGTCTGCAGATCCTGATGGAGGCACGTTAATGTATTCCCAGCATATCACATCATCCGTCTGTCTCGCCCCAATGTACGGCGGGGATAATTCAACCTCTCCACTGGACGGACTGCGGACGCTGCTTTTAGTAGTGAGCGCAGTGTGTCGCTTCCTCGCTTCACTTTAAAGCTTTCTCTCTGATTAATGACGGAAGGTCCCTCCCCTGCTGGCTTCTCCAGAGGCAAACTAGTGTGTAAAGCATCCATTTCCATGAACTCGCCATCCTGCAGTGCCTCCGGGACGACACAAACAGGTAGTTAAGGTGTGCACGTTCACGAGAAACTTTACAGGGCACAAACCACTCGCATCTTTCAACGTCTCAGTCATCCCTGCCTGCTGCTCACACATGTTTTGGTCATTCTCTTTGACAAAACTACGTCAGCTTCCAGCTATGCCAAGATCCAAACACAATCTGTTTTTTGTCCAAGTCCTTTTCAAACATCACAAAGTTTGTCAAGAGCCTAATGTTTTATAGAAACGTCTCTCAATATATGGTTAGTTGGATTAAGTAAACGCAAACTGGATTTGGGAATTTTAAAAAAAAGTTTGTGAAGTTTTATTATTGATTTATTGACACTGTGTATATATATATATATGTATGTGTGTGTGTGTGTGTGTGTGTGTGTGTGTGTGTGTGTGTGTGTGTGTGTGTGTGTGTGTGTGTGTGTGTGTGTGTGTGTGTGTGTGTGTGTGTGTGTGTGTGTGTGTGTGTGTATATATAAATAAGATCATTTTATAAATGCTTTTTAAAGATTGTAGCTGACCGTTCTGGTGGGGGCATCAACAGAACTGCACACTTTAATCATGTCCTCACGTGAACTGTGTGAAATGAAGCGACAACAAAGGATTGCTGGCAGTATGGGCAAAAAAAATCAATTCAAGATAAAGAAACTGTTTGGTTTGTTACATCCATCTTCTAAACAGGTTTATCCAATTCAGCATAGAGCCGATCCCAGCTAACAATGATCAAATGCGGATTACACCCTGTTACATCCTGGACACGTCCGCAGTGCCAGGACACACAAACACAACACACACACACACACACACACACACACACACACACACACACACACACACACACACACACACACACACACACACACACACACACACACACACACACACACACACACACACACACACACACACACACCAGGACGTTTTAGGGTTACCAATTAACCTCAGTTGCTTGTTTTTGGACTGCGGGAGGAAACCGGACGACCACAGAAAACATACAAAGTCCACACAGAAAAGCCAACCTGGACTCAAACCGGACGCTTTGTCACTGTGCTGTGACAGGGCTTCCCACTGCCCCACCGTGCAGCCCAGGCTCGGTTAGGTAAGACAGAAAAATGAAGTGAGAACAACTGGATTTAAACTGCGATGCCTTTTGCGATAATTCGTGAACATTTAAGTCTCAGTAACTCATTACGATGATCTGTTTGGAAACACTCTAATCTCTCGCCGACCGAGCCAAATGTTAACCGAAGCAGAAGCAGAAGTCTCCAGTCAAGAGCAGCTCTGGGGATGTTTCACTAAAATCCTGTTTACTCGAGTATTAACTGGAGAACTCACGCACATCCTCATGACTGCATTGTGAAAGATATCTGACTGTAATTAACGTGAACATTTCTGCAGCCTGCATGCGGGCTGTTTATCTTGGCAGCGTGTTACTTCATGAATCTGTTTCTTCTAAAGAGGTCTTTGTTCAAATAACTGATTCTACTTTTTTATTGCTGACAGTTAATCTGATGGCTTTTAAAGAGTCACAGCTATAATCCAGCTCCGTGCACATTAATGAGATAAACCCAATTGAAAGGGGGGGACATGTTTTATTTTATTACTTTTCTAGTTAGTTTTTAATTTGTGGGAATTTGTGAAGTAAGTTCAGTCGATACCTCTGCAGGACACTTTCCTCAGTGAACCTATGCACTGGTGCAATAATCCAAACCTAATGAACGATCCATCACTTCCCTGCCGTCTTGTTTGTGCTGGTCAGCCTCTTGATTAGTTCCCTTTGACCAGTTCTGAGCAAATCTGATTAATGAGGACCTCCGCTAATCTCGTTAGGAGCCCTGCTGTCCACTCTTATCCCGACTTTCACATGCACGGGCCCATATCTCTGTTCCAAAACAGCCTCTTTCTGATAATGCTTAATATATTGGTTTGGTTTTGTTATTATCGCCCTCATTGATCAACATAGGCAGACAGGAAGCAGAATGTAAATGGTCTGGCCCAGTCTGACTGCAAGTTAACATATGAGACAAGCATTAGCAGTACGGGGGGGTTCCATAAGCTTTGGTTTGCCATGCTGCTTTTCTCTCTTTATTTACATATCGATCAATAGATTCTTGCACAATAATGGCCCCAATGAGTCATGTGGGGGATACAAACTAGGCCTGTGCCGCATTTCATCTGCATGATAAAGCCAATATGACTACGGCTTCTTCTTGGAGTCCCCACATATCTGCAAATTAGATCCCCCACCGGCGCACACACACTCGCTCGCAAGCATAAATTCGCCTTCTCAATGAGTTGGCTCAATGACAGGTGGAGACTCTGTATATATTTATGCATTTCCTGTTTGTGGCTGCACCTGCTGTACTCATTAAAAATCCGACTAATAGCTCTCTCGATCCGGGATTTATTCCTTTCAGTTTCTATCATGCAGGTTCTGGTCTCCACCGCAAACTGCAGCCCGCATGAGCAATAACAGCACCCGCTCTGTGACTGTCCTGCCCAAACAGCCCATTAAACGTTAATCATGCGGGACCACACCTGGCTGCACCCACACACTCACACACACACGCACACACGCACACACACGCACACACACGCACACACACGCACACATTGCGATGTTGTACAGGTGTGTTCCTCCACAAATATTGCAGTTAATTTCTTTTCTTTTCTTTTTTTTAACCCCCATAAAGCTTCGAGGCAAAACACACGTGGTCTGGTGTCGTTGAAGGTCCAAGCTCCCTTATCATCACTGATAAAAACCCGCTCATAAGACCACTGACTGTTTTTCCTGTTATGTATCATTAACCAGCCCACTGCCAACAAACACGTTCCCGACACAAAGCAGAACCGATTGCCCATCACGCGGGCGGTGTGGAAGTCAGGCGTATGCTAAATCTCGAAGAATGGACATGAGGGATGCAGTGTCCCCCACATCAGCCCCAACAGGCCTCGGCGTCCATATGATGGAATAAACAAAATGAAAAGATTCTCTGTGAGACACATGGCTAATGTGGCAGTGCAAACAACAGTAATGATGATGGTGATTTTGCCTGATGGAGCAACAATCAAGGAGCAGTATAGGCAGGCAGTGTGTGTATGGATTGTATAACACAGAAAAGGAGCGGAGGGTGCATAATTAATGGACAAAAGTCTTTTCAAACACTCGCAATATAAACAGAGGCCCTGCAATTACTGAAGAGCCTCTTCCCAGATTTGTTGATACAACTGACAAGTCAAAGATGTTTCTTTAATTGTGGTAAAGTCAGAAGTTACAGTGGTGCGAAGACTCGCTATTTTCTTTCTGAAGGTTTTGTGATTGCCTCTTCATTACTCAGCACAATAATATATGTCACAATCATCTCATTCCGTGACATATATTAAAGTTTGGCATTGATTTTATGGGCTTTGTGAGTACTGTACACACACACACACACTCACACACGCACCCAGCCAGCCAGCAACAACTAATCAGATTTTTCCCCCTGAAAACATGGGAAGGACATGGATGTGCACAAAGACAGTGATACACAAGAAACCGTCTGCCTCTGTGGCCTCTCACCTTGTTGTCAGTGCATGGCCGGCTCTCTCACACGTGTCCTTTTCTTTTTAGTTTGCTTTGCTCTTGCCTCTGACTGTGGGACAAAAGTACCATTACACTCCATTAACATTACATGCAAGAGCAGATCACATTAGCAAGCTGACAGTTCCCTTGAGCTTTGTTAATCCATGGAACAAACTTTAGAGGAGCTCGTGCCTTTCGTAAGGGGCCCAGTTATAAAATCCAACACAGAGGTCTGAATTAGCAAATCAAGACTGGTAAATATATATCTTTAATGGAGTCATTGAATGGGTTTTGTTGGGTTATTTTTTTACTTGAAAAATCAAATAAAGTCATGAATTGTGATCATAATAAGGTCATAATGCTTAATTTCAAAGTAAGTAAGGTTTATTCATAGAGCGTTTTTGTCAGATAAAAAAAAATCACAAAGTGCTGTACATGAAATGGGTGCAATAAGACAGAACATACAAATTTCATAAAATACAGTAAAAATGAGAGAGATATTTAGCTAAAAGCTTTCTAGAATAACAACGTCTTCAAATGCATTTTAAATAAAACTTGTGGAATCGAGAAAACCATTGAATGCATTTAGAATAATACTCATAAAATTAATTTACAAGCTGTACAAGTCACTGGTGCGCTTTCCAAAAACATTTGGTGTTACTTATAAGATCAGTTTTACTTTTTTTCCCCAATTCTAAAACATACACTTTTTCTAGTGAAATTAGGCTTCATTCACACCTTGAGTGTGACATTTTATTAATGGTAGCAGCAAAAACTGTGTGAGGGGGAGAAAAAAAAATGTATCAGGTGAGGAAATCTCAGGGTGGCCAATAAATAACTACACCAGAGGCTTGACTGTCATATCTGGGCTTCGTGCTTACATCAGATCTGCTGCACAGATCAAAGATACAGACAAATGACCTAAATTGGTCAGTAAACAAATTTGTTCCAGCACAACGTGAATGAGTTTCTGCAGATAGCAGGGGTCTGTGTTTCAAACTATATATGTATATCTATATCTATATATATAGAGAGAGAGATGGATAAATAAAGTAGGTACTTACTTATTTATGATCCTCCTCAATATTGATGCTGAATCACAAACAGATAGATAGTCCAAAATGTTCACATCTTCAATCGTCAGTGTGACATCAGCTCTTCTTTGAGTGAATTAGATTAGGCAGGAGGAAAGACAATTAAAAAAAATAAAATAATCAATTTCTCTTCATCAAAGTCAGGCAACTTTTTTTTTTTTTTCTTCTTGGTCAGTGTTGAGGAAGAAGTTGAGCAGGTCCTTTGTGTTTCTGATCACAGTGTTGCAGCTCAGTGTTGCCTCCCAGAGTAATCCATTTGAGAGCCATGTGTGTCCCAGGTCCTCCCGCGTCACGTTATGCCTTTGCAATGTGCTGCGTCTCCAACGCCACAAACAGAAATGAATCTGAGCTCCGTCTGCTGCTACCTCAGCCCTCCCTCCCTCCACATATCTCCTCCTCCTGGGTCAACCAGCCTGTCCTCTAGGACTGAGGGTGGAGCCTGCAACCAGGAGTGGAGGGAGGATGTTACACATACCTATGAAGTCTATATATGAGAGAGGGAGGGAGCGAGAGAGGGAGGGAGATTACTGTTTCTGCACATGTGTTGTTGTGGTTAAGGTGCAGAGCACATACAGTATACTGTATGTTTTCTTTGAAGGTAAATGTGCATGCACCCTTCCAGGTTGGTGTGTGTGTGTGTGTGTGTGTGTGTGTGTGTGTGTGTGTGTGTGTGTGTGTGTGTGTGTGTGTGTGTGTGTGTGTGTGTGTGTGTGTGTGTGTGGCGTACCTCCCCTCCTCGGGATGATTTACAGCCAGCACAAGTCATTGATACACACCTCTTGTGTTTCCATCCATGCTTCGTTTTGCCCTCTTTGCCTCCCGTCTTCTTTTGTTGCTGGAGGCCAAAGGGCCGAAGCTCTCCACCTAACCAGGAATGCCGATTGGCTGAGTCAGCCCGACTAACAGCAGGTCACACCTTCAGTGTGCACACTGAAGGTTATTACAAAAAAGAAAAATATGCTGTCTCTCAATTTTATTGTCAAGGATACACACACACACACACACACACACACACACACACACACACACACACACACACACACACACACACACACACACACACACACACACACACACACACACACACACTCACGATGGTCAGGTAATATCATTGGTATTCAAAGCCTCCAGGTGAATTCATATATTCACACACATATAAAAATCCATGAAAGATTTACTCAGATTTATCTTGGCGAGCGGCTTCCTCTTTACTTTTTAAATCACAAACACTGTATATTTTCAACAGTAGCGCACATAGATAAAGGGTGTTTACGTCGTCTGTCCCAACCTGACGCTACACAGTCCCTGATGTCGTCTTTTTTTTTGTTTTCCTCCCGTCAGGTTCACATAAGATGTCTCCCTCAGTCAAACCTCTGTGTCCTGCTGCCGGGGAGGTGAGACAGTAAGCTCCCTGAGAATCACTCTAATGTAATTATCCTGGCTCCTCCGGTCTTAGCGGACGTTTTGTTATAGAGCAGTAAAGCAGCAAAATTAATTCACAATCCACTTTGCTCCCTTAACGGCTCCCTACGTGACAGCCGACGAGCGAGGAGACACAGTGGAGAGTGTCGGGGCGGAGAAAGGATATTAGCTGAACAAATGAATTCTCCTTGAATAAATGACAAAGCGATAATTAAAGATTATGATGAGAGATCCCAGTGGAAGGACAGAATCCGTTTGGAGGACGTATTAATCCTTGAGATGCTAAAAGTGTTTTTCCTTTGTGGAGTTTGAATGTTCTCCCTGTGGAGCTTCGGTTTTCCTCCCACAGTCCAACAATCGGAGCAGAATTTCCTGGTCGTGCGACCGCGTTGTTTCGCTGTGTCAGCTGGAGAAACTTCAATAGACAGAAGGTGGACGGTCGTTAAAATGCCGGTGTTTATAGTATCAACAGTTCTTACACATCACGTTGATGCTTAGAAGGACCTTCAAATATCTCAATCTACGACAGCGTTTTCCTCTGAGGTTTGGCCGGACGGTCTCTCACACGCTTAGGTCCAGCTCCCAGCGTTGTGCCAGAAATAAAAATGGCAGCTGTTTCCCCCTGAGAGAGTAAAGACCTTTTAAATTACTCCTCTCTGAGACTTCTTTCCTCAAACACACACACACACACACATACAAAAGGTGTTGAGAAATACTGAAAAACTTGCACTGATATCGGATTATTCAGCCTCAGACTCCTCGATGCAGAGGAAAGCGAGATGGGCAAGGTCCAGGAATATTTTGAATGCAGACCAAAAGCACCCACTCAATCAAGATCACTTTTCAGCCCAGCATGTTTGGCCGCATCTGTGGCTGTTCGAGAGCACAAACATGGTTCCTCTCAGCGCCGCCAGAGGAGCGATCGGACTTTACTCTTCTCTCAGACGGACAAGCAGCGCCGTGGGGGCTGTCCGTCTTCCTGAAGGACAAACCTTCAGTCCATCCCATTGGTTAAAAAGTGCACATCAGCACCTGGTCGGACAAAGCCAGCAGTAAAAACATAAAAAAAAAAAACCCTGGGAAACATCTGATGGAATCATTAACTGCCAGACGAGCCATGAATAACTTGGGATTTATCTTGTGGGGATCATGGATCGACATTGACACAGAAAGGACGCCGCGTTAGAGCACTCAGATTTTAAAGATGCAGTCTCCTGTTCGTATCAGTGTTCCCACTGCGTCTTCGCATAAAACGCTGCAGGCGTCGTGTCTCTTCTGTAATCTGAAACTCTCTTGTCAGTGACCAGCGACGAGACTAAAGAGACTGTAACACCAACACTTCTGTAACCTCCTAACTGTCTGTCTTTATATAATTAACATGAACGGGCTCTCGGTAGAGCGCATAGCATCGCCAGCAGGTTAGCCGTTAGCTCATACCGATGCTAACTAGCCTGTAAGGTAGCAACGGGGAGCGTCTCCATGGCAACAGACATTGATCTCATTGAGTTACCTCTCCTATCCGCTTTGTATGGGACATTTTTTCACAGTTTTTTGGTATTTATTCGGAAATGTTTGGCCGTTAACGTCCCAAAATCTAATGGATGGGTGCTTGAATGATGACGAATCATCCCTGAAGATTTCATGCAATGCGAGTAAATACTTTTTTTGAAAAGTTGGTAAAATCAGAATAAATAAATACACACAGACAAAAACCTAACGTTCCCCCAACTTTCATTGGCAAAAGGTAATAACAAATACAATTATTGTTTTTATTGTGAAGTTAATTATTGTAAAGTTTCAGCTTGATTCTCATCGTTAGCATGAGCAAATCTTCTGTCTGGACAGTTACTTTTATCCAACCTCCTGTTTACTGAAGGAGAAGTGCTTCGTTAATCTCAAATCCTTCAACTCTGTAACTTCAGTTAACATCCAGATTATAGAGCATCTTCCTTGAGAGGAACACAAAATCCAGATGAGTTGTTTCTCCAAGTAACAAGTTACTATTTATTTTCCGTTACTACGTAGAGGCTAATACTTTTTGATGTACTGTGATCTTTACTAATCTGCACTGCACTGCATCCTAATTGTGTTTTGTACATGTTGTTAATGAAGTGCAATGAAATGAAAATGTAAAAAAAGAGGCGTTTTAGAATGTATTAGTAATCGTGTTTCCACAACACTGATATGGTATTGTGTGTAGAGTTTTTATGACTTACCAAGTAGTTCCAGCACCCAAAATATTTGAATTATTCTGCCTCCAGCAGTGACAGAAATTTCATGTGAGGCACTCAGAGCGAGAATTACCTTTGAAAAAAATCAATGGAAACCTTTTTTTGGTTTTTTTTCCTGTAGCGCTCCCCCTTTATAGAAACTGCAGACTATTTATTTATTTAGTGGAAAATGTTCCAGTGAACACAGCTTGTGATTATTGTTGAAATTTGGATGTTTTAAAAAAAACAAAAGTATTAGTGTGGAAGCAGAAATCTTTTAGACAGAAACTTTACTGTCGTGGACAAGAAGCTTTAATTACATGCAAGACTGGACTTAATAACTGACAAATGTGACTTCCCTCATGTGTAGTGCCTGCGCCGTGATGAATGGCCGTATTGGAGAAGGCTGGCAGTTCCAGGGATGTTTTCCTGGGAAGAGATGTAACGCATCAAAGTGTGTTTACAGTGGGTAAAACTGGTGTGCTTAAGAACATCCTGAAGGACACAATGTGGTCTGCTTTATGGTTAACACACGTCCGCCTGCCAGCACATCTATTTCTCATTGCGCTAAATCCAAAGCGCCGTCCATGAAATGATATTTCCATAAATGTATGCGTTTGTTGATAAGTGGTGAACTAATTTGTCCCGTCATATGGGACACGCTGCATACGGTCACAGTGCGATACCCTCAGCCACTTTTCATGGAGGAGTACGGCTATTATCTCTGCGTGCTTTGTCATTCTAATAGCTCTCCGGGACAAAGATGAATAAGCTGAATGGCAGACCAGCAATTCTCGCTGCCAGGCCTGATATTAATGGAAGTCTGTGAAGATGGATCTGAGCCTCCACAGATACAGACGGCGCGACCTCGCCAAGTTCACAGCTGAGGAGAAGCTTCCGGGAAACCGTGACCAGTAACGCTCCTGTTATGTAGAAGTAGATTTAAATTTAGGTCCAGTGAATTGGGCTTTTTGTATTTTGTCTCCTTTCAGATCCAAACATTTGAATGTTGACATCGTCCAGTAAATTAAAAGAAAGAAAGGCTTGAATTTACGGACACGAGGGCTTTTTTGTTTAAGTTTGCATGTTTTCCCTGTGTATGTGCATGTGTGTGTGTGTTTTTCTTTTTCTTTTTTAAGGGTGGTCCGGGTTCCTTCCATAGTCCCGTTTGTCAGGCGGATTTGTGAATGTGAATTGGCTGAGGAGTGAGTGTGTGTGTGGTGGGGATTGTGTGATGGATTAACAGGGATGAACTCCAGTTAGTGGATGAAACAGGAATAAATGACCGATGAGTGACGAGTGCGGTTAGTCTGCTGAATGTGTATAGTTTTAGCACCACTGATTATTTTATCCTACATAATGTGTTGATTCCTTTTCACTTTAGTATTGAAAGTAGGGTTAGTTACTAAGGATCAGCGGCTACTTTCATACATTATCACTTACTGTTGTTTAGTTTTGCTTACCTGTCATATTTAAGATGTCTGAAACGAATACAAGTATTTATTGCATGAGCATCGTTTTTGGGACAGACGACCAAGTTGGATTATTATTACGGCGACTGTCAACTATAAAACCACCACGTCCCAGGAGAATATGGACTGGGAGTCCTGACACTCTGGAGGAAACATTGTTCTTATTGCCCATCTACTGAGCATGTGCAGGAGAAGTTTGCACTGCGGCGAATCGAAGAGCTTTTAAACCATGGGAGCCGTTCTCAAAGAGTTTCAGTGACTTTGACCACCATTCTCCTGTAAACTAAAAACAAACACCCAAAAAGCAAAGAAAGAGTTGCATTTTCCCTTAAAAAAAGTTGTCATGTAATCAAAGCCGAGTTCAGCTGAAGTTATTTCAGACTGTTGGAGGGCAAATGGTGGCGCTGTTATTTTGTTCTATTTGAGTCCATCGGTTGTTTTAAACTCTAAAACTGTCAGTAATCCCTTACTGCCAAAAATATTTATGTAATGCAATACTTTCTAAAGGACTATATAACTTGGATATTAATAATTGAGGAACGTGCAAATTTTTTATCTGCTGCTCAAGTTCAAATAAAAACTTTACATTTCGATTTATTCTGTCTTTCTTCTGAATCTGTACATCTACAGTCTGAACGACGTTGCCTTTTCTTCTTATCAAAGTGCAGAAAGATTAACAGTGACAGAATACAGGAATACAAGTATGCAGGCTACATGTGTACATGTGAGCCACTGGAGGGTTTCGTGATCTGTCTGATCCAAGAGATTTGAGAAGATTTACGAACAATGACCACATGAATCTTGTCTATTCCTAATGCGTTATATATCTGTGGTGGACGCGCCAGCTGTCAAAGTCACTCTTCTTGAATTTGAGCTCAGTAATAATGAAATGCAGGTTGTTGTGTTAATCTTTTTTTTTATATCTATTTCGGCAGTATTTTGCAGGTGACAGATCCTCTTAAACGCTGCTATCAACCAGTCAGTTTTAAAGTTAAAGGGGGGGGGGGGGGGGGGGGGGGGGGATTTCCAGTTGCATGACTTCCATGCAAACACTGTCTTCACAGAAGTGCAATAAAATATTAAAAGGCATTGATGCAGGTTGTATAAGCTCTCAGTGTGGAGTCAATGTAGAGTCATTGTATTGAAGACATTAACATTGATCAGTTAAGTGAATGTGTGGAAGGAAATGTTGAGGAAAACGAGATGAAACGCCTGATCGGTGCAGTAAACATGGACAGGGACATTCCCAGCACAGTACGTGTTCAGTATCAAGCCTGCACAGTGTGCATACATGTGTGCAGGGGTCCGAAGGATTGGCCTCTTATGTTAGGGTGTGTGTGTGTATATTTTCAGTCTGTCAAGAATTCCTACCTGTTTTTTCTCATCTGTGTTTTGTCCTCCATGTGGGTGCTCGCTTTATTGGTCTGTTTTTTCTCTGCTCAGTCAGTCAGAGTCCTCTTACTGCTTAGGTGGCAATGATGGATTGTTCGTGTGCACAGCAAACACACACAAAAGGCTCCGATAAGGGAAGGACAGAAAAGACGAGGCAACAGAAAAGAAGCGGAGGCACAGAAAGGGAAGGAAAAAAGGTATTGTGAATATCAGGAAAGGTCGGGACGCTTAAACAAGCCAGGGAACAATGCTTTCGTGGTTTTAAGTCGGCCGCAGAGATGCTTTCAAGACGTTTCATTTAAAGGAGACATATCATGCTTTTAAATCCTTCCTTTTTACATATAAATCATACAGTTGTGGTCTATATAAAGCGGAACTGCAATGCTTGGGTCTGAATTCCTCATTATTAGAGCTCCACAGGCCCCTTTTCTACCCCTTTTCTGATGTGCTTCTGAGAGCAACTCGTTTTGGGGCGGTCTCTTCAAATGCAAATGAGACACTTCATACCCCGCCTCCTCTCCAGGTTGCAGAGGTGACACTCGGTTCAACGCCACCCTGTTCGGCCATCTTTGTAGTTTGATAGAACAGATACAATTATCTAGCGGCGCAGAAACTTTATATTCACACATTATTTACAAAATGTCAACAACGGAAGATTTGCCCATCCAGCCATACATGTTGGAGCCAGAGTCTGACCCGGCGGAGCGAGATGAAAATGACGATGATGCACCTGCAGAACAACGTCTTCCTATGGATGTAACGCAATGGTGTGTTACTATATTTACACTAACTTCTCCATCCATGCCCACTACTACAATACTGCCTGTATTACAACGACTATTTAACACAGAAGTTACATTATAATCTAAAACGAGCACACAGTGCTAACATATGAAGACGGTGCAACTGCTAATGCTAACAAAACAATGACAGGGACGTCTTATCATCACACTTTTTAGCGTTATATACAGCTTACCGAAGTGCTCTGTTCGTTGTCTCCATAGATAGAAGGAACTGACCGCTCAATCAGACGAAGTCTTTCGGCAAATCCTTCTTTATACTGGCGGAGGTTGCTGAAGCAGTCGTCCTTAAAGTGCTTCGCGCACACAAAAATGACCTTACCCACAGATGTGGGTACATTTCTGTGAAAAATAAAACTCAACCAGGCACTTCGAAAAGGTTCTGATGCTGGGAGACGGTGTAACGAAGCTTGTGGGTTACTACATCCAACAACCGAACATTTCGACTTATCCTCTCGTAACTTCGGTTGGACTACAAAATCGCAGCGAGAAACAAAAATGGCGGATTGCTCGAAGTGTCGATGTCCTAATTTGGCAGTTCCGCCGGGAATACTGTGACGTCATTGTTCAAAAAACGTAATAGAGAATAGAAAAATTGAAACGGATCGCAAAATATGACCAAAACAGAATATAAAGATATCAACGGAGCACCTGAAGAGACTACTTTGAACTTTTCTGGACTTCTAAACACTCTAAATATACAACAACATGCATTTAAGGGCTAAAAAAGTGGATTTAGCATGATATGTCCCCTTTAAGGATGAGCTGTCAATCAGGGGAAGCAGCTACAAAAACAAACTTTCTGAGCTTCCTCTCTCTCCGTTCTCCCTGATCCAACATGTTTCGCTGCAAACAGAATGTGTAGGTACAGGAAAAACCGGACGGACTGAAATCCAAGCATAAAAGATGGATGAGAGACGGAGGGATGGTAGATATCTGCTTGGTGGAGAAAGAAAAGCAGACACACCACGAGGAGAAAGAATTAGAGGGATTAAGTGGAAGGGGAGCGGGGTAAATTAGGAGAAAAGGGGACACAATCTGTCAGTGTTTAGTGAAGAAAGATAAAGAAATGGGAACGCCGGTGACGTCACGGCCAAACAAAGAGCACGCTTCAGGAGCATTGTGCTCGTGGAGCCTTGAACGTGATCGTCCAGAGGAAAGAAAAGAGAGAAAGAAAGAAAAACCACTGTAAGCACAACGTGATGGCTGTGGGAGGCGGCGTGGTGTGTGTGTGTGTGTGTGTGTGTGTACACACAGAGCGTGAACATGAGTGAGCAGCAGCAGGTTTCTTTACCGATCAAGTTTGTTTAGAGGAGTGTGAAAAGTGAGTGCACAGATGGCGATGCAGATGTGGGGAATAGCATTAGAAGATAAACTGGCACTATATCAAGGGGTGCGTGTGTGTTTGTGCGTGTGCGTGTGCATGCGCGCACGCCACTTTCAGTGTCAACTAACACCCGGATCTGGACTCAGTGTGTGCAGAACATGATGCAGTAGTTGATACATGAACACACGAGCTCACGGAGGCCGCGGCCCGCGGCTCTAAAATGCTCCTATAGCTGGATTATTTAACATCCTCTAAAGAGGTGGAGCCGCTCACTGAGCGCTCACATGCTGTGGCTCAAACCAAGAGCCAGTCTTAAGTTAATTGACAGACTTCTGCATTATGTTATTGTTAAAGTGGATTAAAAAAATAAAAAGAATGAGTGATCTCTATAGTCTGCAAGTGTCTCATCTGTTACACCTGTGTTTTATCCTTGACACACCTGAATTGATCTGGGTTTCTTCTCCGGACCAGCAGATGTGTTTTTATACTGTAATTACTATGTTATAACACCAACCACAGCAGAAAATGGGGTTGATCATTTAAACAGATTGTGACAACTTTCACTGTGTTATTAAATAGCGTTGACTGTCTGCGCAGCATAGACTCCTTTTAAAAAACATCTGATAATTTAATACAGAAAGGCTTTCAATCAACATTGCATTGTGTTTTAATACGTCTTTGAGATCTTTATCTGCTGTGCAAATAACATTTACTAACTTATAGCTGAAATACATGCAGGGCATCTTGTTATTGTTTCATTACAACTGATTAATTCATTACCTTACATATACATACTCGAGACACTCAGCAGATGATAATAACTTTCCCGACTCTCTGTTGGTTCATTAATTCGTTCCAGACTGAATTACCTGCATTTCTTATTGTCATGAGTATTTAATCAGTTCAACAAAATTTATGCAGATCTATTTTCCCTTGATTTCTGACATTTTTGTGAAGAATACAGAATAGATTAGGGATGGAATTTGGCCGAGACATTTATGTTTACCGTAATTGGAATGGACTCCGGTTTCATCCCACAGTCCCGATGTGTAAATGTAAGTGTGTGTGGTTGTTTGTGATGGACTGGTGACCTCCCAGTGGCTGGTGGCCAAAGTTCAACTGAAATGTAAAGTGGTGTTTTGTTGATTTGCCACCTGATTTTATCATCAGGGATGCATTGGTTGATCAACAGACATTTGCATAAGTAAAGACAGCTTCATCACGTTTGGTTTCGATAAATTCAAATTGATTGATCGGCCCTGCATAATAACTGTGCGTACATTTTCCTGTTCAATTATTGAGGCCCACTGAATCTGACTGGAATCATAAGATTAATCTCAGTGCAGGAGCCCTGAGGGACGCCTGTGTCAAAATAATGGTTTAAGACCTTTTAGTTGATTTTGACCCTCGGTGGAATATTTCTTAATGAATTTGTCCTCGATCACATTACAATGAATAAACAGCGAACCTGGGCCAGGTGGTGTTCAGGCCAGAGTAATAGTGGGTTTCTTGGGCTCCGGGCGAACTATAATTGTGCTGCCACGTGCAGTCGACTCTGCTAGATCGATACTTGGAGGCGAAAGGGAGGGTGAATACACAATACACACAGAGAGGGAGGAGTGGGAAGTCAATGGCGGCACATTAACTGACTTTTGTTTGGAGGCCACTTATGAGGGGATATCCTGGACATGCAGCACAGACATTTAATGATCCGGTGCAACAGTTGGCTGCAGGTCTGCCTGAATGGATGAAGGAAAAGAAAATAATAGTCACTGACTGTGATAGACATACGAATCGATTAAAAAAACAAAACAAAAAAACCTATATTGAAGGTGTTCGCTTTGTAAAGAGTAAGCCTGAGGAGAAAAGTGAACCCTCCATGGAAGGTGAATGGAAACAACAGTGTCAAATCAAAGTACTTCCTGGCTGGAAATCCACTTTAAGTCCTTTGCTTAATGAGAACCGAAGGTGGAAGAAGGATTGTAGCCCAGATGTGAACGCTCACATACGAACAGTCACTGAAGGTTGGTGTTGTGCTTTCAATCAAAATGAGCATTTGCTTATTTGATTTCAAGAAACAACTTCTACACAAACTCTACGTTTGTTTGTGTGTGTGTGTGTGTGTGTGTGTGTGTGTGTGTGTGTGTGTGTGTGTGTGTGTGTGTGTGTGTGTGTGTGTGTGCGTCTGTGCGTCTGTGCGTGCAGGTTAGTATGTGCATCCATGTGTGTATAAAATGTGTGTTGTTTTTTTTCCCCCCACATGCCTACTTGTCATGCACAGACCCGTACGCATGCACGATACGACTGACGTCACGGTGTTAATGATGATTATGCCGATGGTGTTTATTTATCTGCAGTTGGTGGAAAAAAAAGTAGAAGGGGCTTGAATGAGTGCAGTGTCAGGGGTTGATACAGGAAAAGCGAGGGCCGAAGGGAGAGGGAGAGAGGGGGGAAAGGGGTGAATAGTTCTCTGTGTGAGGACTGAGAGAAAAGAGAGAGCCTCTTGTGGTGTGTTTACATGTCAATGTAGTTCCTCGTCTGATGGATCGTATCTGCGTGTCTGTGTTTTTTTTGTTTTTTTTTTCATCCGCCTGTGTTCCTAAGTGTGTTTCCTCATTGAAATACCAGGCGTCTCCACGCGGTCATTTAAGTGGGACCATTATGTCTATTATTTATTGAGTGCCATGCAATGCAGCTGAATGTAATTCAATTTAGTAACTCTTGGACACGGTCAGTGATGTCTGGCCAATGCCGAGAGGCAGAGTGTGTTAAAAGGCTGCTGGTTATTTCACCATTGTAATTCATAATGGCACGAACCCACCCGCCGCATGACAGCCAGTGTAAATCCATCTCAGCTGAATGCAGCTGTGGCCTGAGAGGAGAATACAACAAATCTGACGTGCTTAGTGGAAATTTAAGATGTGATATAGCAAGAAAAAAAATCAATGGTTCTTTTGATCCGTGCTTCTCTTACTTATACTGATCACTAATCAACCACTACAATCAGTCCAATTCTGGGATGTTAGGAAGAAGCCCAGTATTAGCTGGCACTGCTTGGAGGTATGCTTTGAATAATATAATAAGAACCGCTGTGAGTCACTGACTTGAGCGCTTCCTGATTTTAAAGCTGCTCAGCAGCCGATTGAATCATGCTGATTCTCATTACTTAAAAAGAAGGGTGGGGGGTGGGGTGGGGTGTGTGTGTGTGTGTGTGTGGGGGGGGGGGGGGGGGGGTGGGGGGTGTTCAAGGATGGAGGACACCCGGGCTCTGAGTGCTGCATCGGGAATGAGCACGCTGTTTGTTTTTAACTTTAAGGTCACGTAGTGGAAAATGTCTGACATAATAACCGGGGGCCATGAATTATAGAAAAAGAGATGAAGGTGAATTAAAGAGGGGCAGGTAGACGCCGGGCGCACATGAACACAAGACGTTCATATGTAAAGAGAGGGGGATTGGGCTCATCTCCCGTTACAGTCAATAAAACATTAAGTGTTGTCAGTCACCAGAGTGTTGGGAGGTGTCGGGTTGGTGCCCTTTACAGGGAGGCCATCCTCAAGTGGGGGGGGAGCTTCAGTGTGTGTATGTGGGTGGGCGGTTGTCTGTGCTGATTTCTGTTTGTTTAATAAAGCTCCTTAATGAGTAAAATTATGCTTAACACTTGATCTGGCTCTGGGTGTCAGCCTGTCCAAAAGGTGTTAATCTTTTGGATTTAGACTCCGTCGAGACGCTCCTGTCTGCTAATTCTGTTTGTGCTAAAGATGCTTCATCTTCACATTAATGGTGAACCGGTGGTGCCAGCGTGCTGTAGTGCGACTGTGTTCGTGGTACTGTTCCCACAGCCTCTCGGGGAGCGCGACCCCGCAGTTCCCAGGGAGAGAGGGCAGGACGGACTGTGGAAACCCAGCAACAGTCTCTGCCCCATCTCTCCTGGCACAGAGGTGTCACGTCCACTTTGGAGATTGGAAATTGTTTTGCGAAATGTCAAGAGGCGCAACAGACTCTGTTTATAAGTTTGGGGAGCGGCGGCCCGACGCAGCGGCTCGGCGTGTTGCTCTCCTTCCATCTGCTGCTGCTCAACTCCGGGCTTCGGCGTTAATGATGACGAGTGTGTGAAGGGGGCAGTAATGATGCCGCATCAACCGAGCCAAATGGGATGGATGACAAGGGACTGACAGTGGATGAACTGCTCTCTCCTACACTGCCTCCATGCTGGGACGATCCTTTGAAGACATGAGTGTCGTTTCTATCCGGCGCACCACTTAACACTTTTCATCAGCGAGTAAAAAAAAAAAAAGAAAAACATCAAAGAAACACATGTAGATGCTCTTTCATGGGCTGAGTCGATAGTAAACCATGTCTGGATCGCATTTGTTCTTTGTAGCTTTTCAGCGGATGTCCTGAGGATAATAGGTCGTACAGCGTAGAGACATATATAGTATATAATATGTATACATATATAAACAATCCGGCTCGACTCATGGGGTCACATGTTACCCAACATGCCTGAGTTATTTCATTGCTATAAATACAAACCGTGCAATTCTTTTTTTGTTTATGTCCAAACATTTTGTGAAGATTGAAGACATCTTGAAGCAGAGCTTTAAAAAAAAACAAAAAAAAACCTGAGTCGTTGATTGATTTCTGAGTGTGTGTGTGTGTGTGTGTGTGTGTGTGTGTGTGTGTGTGTGTGTGTGTGTGTGTGTGTGTGTGTGTGTGTGTGTGTGTGTGTGTGTGTGTGTGTGAATGAAGGTGCAAAGAGACGAAGGGGGAGATATACTTGGAGTGGAGTGGGTCTGTTGTGAGTTGTTCAGTGGAACAGAGGAGGAGTCGGGCCTGGTTTCTGTATTATATTTCCATGTAAATTGAACCGGAGTTAAGCGGAGCTGACAGGGAATGAAACGACCTGCAGTTTAAGCTTTAGTTCCACCTGCCTCGTGGAAACACCCCCACCCCACCCCGTCTTCATCGCCATCGCTCACTTTGCCAAAAACCTTAAAAACAAGTTGCTCGTTTGGGGATAATTTCCGTGATTTTGTGTAATCGTTGTGGTGATTGATATTTTGGGTTTGACTCACAGGAAAGTGTAGAAGAAACGTTTGCTGGCTTATATTCGCTGAAATAAAACACCGAGCTCCCTGCAGATGATTTGAGTGTGTGAAAAACGCAGCCATTACCTCTGGAGCTTCCAGGAAAGTGCATCTTATAGCAAGAATTTGGTGAAACTACAGCATGAGGTCATAGTAAAATCTGAAAAATGAAGCCATTTGTCACACACATTGCCTAGCAGTTGGGCCCTGCACTTTGTTTTTCCAAGATTAGGCAGCAGGACGACAGGAAGCCGAGACGGTGGAGCTTTTGAAGTGAAAGGAGTGGGGTCGGGCCAGGTGTGTGCACTCGAAGGACCGCTGAAAGAAACATCAGGTCACAAACGACTCTAATGCCTGAACATCGCCCTGAGTGGGAAAGCAACAGTGAGAATCACATTTTCAAAACCCATCTGTTCATAATATGAGAGACATATCACATAGTAATCAAACCTGTGTGCCTGCCGGCTGTACACTCTGTGATTTTGGCTTTCCCAGACAAACGGCGAACAATAGTATCTTTGATCTCTGCCTGAAACCTCTGGTCTTATGTCACACAGTGGGAGGGGGTCGCACATGGCCGTTGTCACGGTTGACTGACCGCAGACAGCCTGAAATAATTTTTCGACAATGTCGGAAATTTTCACAAAAGCTATCTCACGTCACGGCTATGAGCTGCACTGACTAAAAACCTGGCAGAAAATGGAAAGATAATTCAATTTGTACAAACGCGGCAACAAAGCAGTTTGCGGATTCCCTAACAATGAACCACCTTCCACATTTACTATCTCGGCCATTGACAACAAACTCTATTTCTATTGCACACAAATGCTACGAGAATAATATAGATTAATTTGCATAGATGATGTAGAGTATAATGATATTTTATTTGCACACGAGTTGTAGCAGCTGTTCCCTCTGATTCAGCGGAGAAAGACATCGTGTGATCAAACTTATTGTCAGACCAGACCCAAGCATATAAAATCCACAATTTAACAGCTAGTAAACTTACAAACCACTAAAATTACAGTCTGTCTGTGCTTTTCCATCATAATTTTACTGCCGATTGTAAAACAAACTAACCCCCAAAAGCTGGATTCCAGTTAGAAATAACAGTTATTTGCGTGTCATCCTTGCACGGGGGGGCCATGCTAATCTCCGCTGGATCTGTATCTGCACAAACAAAGTCACACAACTGTTGCCTCTTGAGCATTATCTCTGCTTGACTTTACCCATAAACCAGCTACTCAAAGACGGAGAGATAAAAACCATCGCCAGACTGTGTTTTCATATCTTCCTCGTCTCAGGTGGCTTTGCAGCGGGTCACATCAGGTATGTACGTCTCTGATTAGCTTCCCCCGAGGCCACGTGTGTTAAAATTGGCTTGTGCCTCAACGTCTGCAGCAAGAGAGGAAAATTCACCACGCTCACTTCTCTCATTACTACTCAAACGGCACTCCTTGGTTGTAATTTGTGGGTAGGGACCAATTTTCAGTTTATTCGGAACAACGGCGTCGAGTCAACGAGTCACTTTCGAAAGTGATTCCTGAAGCGACACAGACTGAAACGGTGCCAAGCTGCCACAGTGAACGCAGAAATACAATCAAAGTTGAGTTTTCTGGTGGATTTGTAGAAGTCTGTTTTCATCAAAAACTCTTTAGAGATGCTTGACCACCCCACCCCTACCCCCACTGGCACCCCACCCCACCCCCACTGCCACCCATCCAATAGGAGGCGGTCGAAAGAGAATGAAATCAGGGGAAAAAAAATAACGTAAGAGCCTGCATCTCCGTGAAGAGCTGCCGTTGAGAAAATGTTCCGGACAATAGTAGAAAGTGCTTGCCTGTCATGTCATGCCAACATGAAATGTGATGCAGTATTTGTCGCTTTGCAAAGTTTCTCAACGGGGTTCCATTTATTTTCGTTCTGACGTGTTTACTCTGTGTATATCTGGCGACAGGTGGGAGACGGTCCAGGCCAGATTGTAACGGCCTACGAGCCGAGTCGGGGGTCTCACTGGAGATTTATTACAATCAAACCACTTGAGCGTCACTGGGAAATATTCTTTGTTTTGGCAACCGGGAGAACACGCTTTTTTAAACTGGGGAAGGGGATGGGGGTGGGTGGGACAGAGCTGGAAATTGGGGGGCTGCCAAATTGTCAGCTTGCCAAGACGCTCCAGTTTCAGGGGGGCAGGTTTGTAATGACATCAGGCCAGTGTAATGCAGGTTGTCATAAGTCCAGCATGCTCGCCTTGATATAATGGAACTCTGGAACCCCCCCGACACACCCCCACACCCCCAAACCCCCCAGTACTCACAGTGAGGGTACAGATGGTGAAACATTTGATAGCATTTAGAAATAGAGCAGCAGAAAGAGAAAAAAAAAAGGGACGAGTGAGGGAAAGTAGGAAGACGAAACAGGGAAAATACTTGTAAGAATGGAAGGAATAGCACATCGATAGCCAATCGATCAAGGCTTTTTACCTCTCCTCCCTCCTTTTTCCACATCACTGTGCATCTGCCCAGCCTGCTGCAGCGAAGCAAACGCTTTTCTCCCCGATGAGAGACAACATATCGATGTTCTCAGAAAACTCAGCGAGCGGCACAAGCCCGCTAATTTATCATAAACATAAAACCCAACAGAAATAGCTCACAGGCTTCTCTCTCTCTCTCTCTTTCACATGATTGCCAAAAAGCTTTCATTGCCGGAGGGATGAGGCGGGGGAAACAAATTGTGTGAGATAGTTTGGGTAAAGTGAGCAAGACAGACAGAATCCTATTTGGAGACAATGCATTAATGCCCCCCCCCCCCCCCCCCCCCCCCCCCCCGCCCCCCCACATGCAGCACTCTCCCACACAGGGCCTGTGACAGCTCAAAGTAGCAGGGATGGTCCGTCTCCTCCAGCACAGGTGGAAGCACTTGCTCTGCCTTGAGTATAAACGTATGCAGATGTGCACACGTCAATAACAAGCATGCACATCATCAAATACATACCAGTATGCATGGAGCTGCCCGCGGGTAAAACACAGAGCAATGACCAGTTTTCTAGTAAAAAAAAAAAAAAAAGAAAAGCACACCAAAAAAAAAAAAAACAGGGATTGCATCAGCGCGTGCAGCTGTGATCAAACCAGTGGTTCTATTTTAACTCTGAGCTCAGAATGTGGAGCTGCTTTTCCACCTTAAAGCAACACGAAGGTGGCCGGGGAACTCGGCGGGGCCGGCGGGGGCCTCGTGACCCCCGGGTTCCACCGCCGTGTCGACCCTGAAGGTGTTTGTATTGCACGATGGTAAAACTCCGGCAGAGGTGACCGCTCGGAGGGTTCAACTGAGGTCGGTCCTCAACAGAGAAGAAACCAAAACACCGTGATGGAAACTGTTTTCCGTTGGCGATCAAAGATAGATGACTGTTCGCTGGGCTGCGAGGATAAGCATCGTAAAGTCTCTGTAGGTGGTCAAGTTGAGTTTATGAGACACGGGGATCACATCACATTCAAAACATAGATGAAATCATACATGATACGTTACAACGACAATGGATAAGTCCGTAGGCTGAAAGCTCCCAGGGCTGATTTAGACGTGATTCAGCAGGCATTTCTCGGTGGTGTTAAAAGCAGCTCCGTCAGAATTATCAGTGCTGCTGCTCCAGATAACGGCGCAAGCATGGGCCGGATGAATTATCTGATTGCTTCCATTCGGAAAGATAAAGTGGTGATGAAGTGCTTCAACCACTCACAGCCTGTGAGCTATCACTGCTTTTTTTTTTTTCCCCTACTCCCACTTTGCCCAGCTCCTCTCTCCTTTGCTGAGCATGCCGCCATCCTCCACCTCCCGTTCTGCCAAGCAAACACCGTCGCCAACTGTCGCCAAGTCCCCCTCCCTAATTTTTCCCTGATTAAGGCCGTCACTGCTGAGGAAGACGCTGGAAGTGAAGACACAGCCACGAGGTCACACAGCGAGTCCAGAACACACACACACACACACACACACACACACACACACACACACACACACACACACACACACACACACACACACACACACACACACACACACACACACACACACACACACACACACACACACACACACACAGAGTTAGGTCCAAGTAATAGGGAATAGCTGACTGCTGACGTAGCTTAATGCAGCAAAGCCATAGCTGCTGAGGGAAAAGAAGGCCCCATTACATGAGAGCGGAGCGGCCTGACTGGATGCAGCTGTGCTCGGCAGCGGCTGATCCGACCGTCGATTGATTCGAATCACCTGCACCCGGTCGGTGAGTCGGCGAACAGTCGGAGAAAGAGAAGGCCATGATGGATGTGGCACACGATTCATGGGCAAGAACTGGAGCACAGCGTTGCACAAAAATATAGATATTTTTAGTAAAAAAATTGCAGTTAGTAATTCAGCAGGGAATGCCGTGAACCTTTTGACTAAGCGCAGGTGAAGAAAAACAACACATTGCACTTGTTGATATTTATTCTTTTTATGTTTATTTTTAGATATGTTAAAGGGTTTCATGCAACTTTTGTCCATGCAACCTGAGAACCGACGCCACTCATGTAAACATCACTGAGGATGTTTTCTGAATGTTCTTTAGGTTTTTTTTAAAGATCACAGTAGTCCATGTGACGACAGGCTAAATCAATAGAAAATCCCCTTCTCAAGGTTAAGTGAGGCAAGTTCCAGTCTTGTGGCAATAGCAGTAGTTATTATGGTTAATGTTAGGACCCTGAGAAATGAGCCCGAAGTGATGGAAACCGTGTGTGTGTGTGTGTGTGTGTGTGTGTGTGTGTGTGTGTGTGTGTGTGTGTGTGTGTGTGTGTGTGTGTGTGTGTGTGTGTGTGTGTGTGTGTGTGTGTGTGTGTGTGTGTGTGTGTGTGTGCGTGTGCGTGTGCGTGTTAGAAAAAAAACAGACATTAGGAAACCAACTCTACAAATTATCTGAAACAAAGTAGGTCAGATTTTTTTTTTTTGCCAGTATTAAACACGCGATTTAAAGGTCAGTCACATCTCACGGCATGACTCAACTTCCCCACATTTATCTCCGAGAGGTGGATGAAGAATATTAAACAGCAAGAGGAAAGACGAAAAAACAATTCAGTGGCTGGTGAATCAGCCGGGAGCTGGAGGGTTGGTGGGCCTTAAAGAGGATGAAACTCATCTGTGTGAGTGAACATGAGCGTCGGGCCAGCTGTGTGGGGAATTAAACACAATAATAGCGTCTCTCCCAGCCTGGTCAGGTGGTGTGTTTACTTATTCATTAGACAAATTCATATCAGATTGTTGAAAGTCTTCCTGACGGCTCCAGTCCAGCCGAGGCCGGCGGGGGGGGACGCAGCAGCAGCTCGGGCGGTGAAGGGTGACGGGAGGGAGACCGACCGTGCAGTTCGACGTGCACTGATGAGGAGTGACGTGAGGCCGGCTGAGGTGAAGTGGAACGGGACGCGTCCTGACAAACCGTGCAAAAGGAGAAAGTCTGATTCCTGGGCTGGGCCTTCGTGTGCCTGCAGAGTGAAAACCACTGACATGAATGAAGATGGAGTCAAACAGCTGAAGACAGCCAAAACACACACACACACACACACACACACACACACACACACACACACACACACACACACACACACACACACACACACACACACACACACACACACACACACACACACACACACACACACACACACACACACACACACACAGCAATTCCCTGCACTCTCCGTGATTGCGTATGATTGTTGATTCCCTGTGAGAGCAGATATTTCTGCGCTCAGTATTTCAATGTGCAAACTTGGGGGAACGGTTTGTAACTTTCCCACCGAGCTGGACTCCAGACAAATTGGCTCTTCTGCTGTTCGACTGGGATGTGCAGCTACAACTGCAAGAGTCGGAGAGGCTCGCTATGGTTATTTGTACAATACAAGTGAGCGGGAGGTCAGTGCAGTGCATCTTACAGGACCCTTGTGTGTGTGTGTGAGACAGAGTAACTGGTCTTGTGATTTGGTTTTACCAGCTGAAACTCTTAAGTTAAAAAAAAAAAAAAACTTTTATATTTGTTCGAGGCCAGGAGTCAGATTCCTGAGAATCACATGAAAACAGTGACAATTACTGAAATGTTCCTAAATTATCTGCCGGAGAGTCCTTCATCCACTCTTTCCTTGCAGCTTTCCAGCCATGCAGCCTGCGTGCACACGCACACAAACAAATGACTCTACAACGAGGTGTTGCCCCCTAGTGGTGAAATGTGGGAAAAGCAACATGCCCATGCTGGGTTGCAGTTAAGACGTTGATGGAGCATGAAATTATAAAACAAACGGAAGGATCAGAGAGCCTCGTCTAACTTGGAGCAAAGTAATCTTTATCCCCAGCCAGACGGGAGAACAGAGTGTTTCTTTCTTTGAAGCAGCCGTAGAGGACCGAGATAGGAGATCTCGGCAGTAAGACGTTCCTTTTTAGTGAAGGATCTGTGCTCGCCATTGTCAGATTATTAGGTTTGATCTGCTCACACTGACGCTGGAAGTACATCAACACGAGAGTCTGAACCAAACACGCAACTGAAATAAAGCAGTTTATGACCGGCGTGAGCCGCTGCAGATGAGAAGCACCCTCCAGGAGTCGCACTTTTAGACAGTGTGGCCCTTTTTAAACTCAAATCCTTTCACTTACCTTATAGTTGGAAAATACTTAATGCATTAGTTTAAATAATATATATAAATTCAGTTTACATCCAGTAAAGCTGTATTTAATGTAGCCTAATTGTTTTGTAAGTTTTAACACTCATAAAGTGCTGAGCATTTTTTTTTTTACTTTAAATAGAATTTAAAAAGAATTATGATTTTCATACAGAAGAATCTGTCTCATTTTGGATTTGTAAGATTTGACTTTCTTTGAGGAATTCTGCACTTTTGAGTTTGTTTGCACATTATTGGTTCCAAGCTTAGATAAGTGTGCACAACAATCTGAGCTTAGTTTTGAGTTTACGTTTATATTTTTAAGCATTGCATAACTACGATTTATTAAGTTAATACAAGAGTCCTGATTTACCTGCAGCCCACTAATCCAGAGGAATTCATTCATGTTCTGTAAAGTGCCAGAAATGGTTAACAATTATAATTATTGTCAAAATGTTTTAGAGTTTTGTCTTTAAAAATGTTACAAAAAAATAAACTGACTTGTAACTTTGAATGATTTTGGTCTGTGAGACGCTAAAAACCAACAGCCTCTCACCACCGGGCTGACAAAAGCATAATGTAAGTATAGGTATTGCATCAGCAGCATTGGTGGATTCTATTGGTAGCCAATACTGTTTTTAATATGTTTTTCTATTTAATACAAAATCTCACCTCACCTGAAGTTTTTTTCAATTTTTTTTTATAAAGTATCTGTACATCAAGTCACTTCAGGTTTAAATCCACAGCAATTAACTGCAGGAATCAATAGAATTCAATGAAAAACAGAGATTAATGTAGATTATCATTTTATTAAGAGCTACGATATATATTATATATGCCCGCCCACAAACATGAAGAAACTAGTCCAAGTGTCACATGTCAGGAGAGCCAGTTCAACCCTGTGATATAACCAACACGGCAACATTCCTGACAGCAATTAGTTGATATATCCATCCTATGATCATACAGCGATGAACATAACAGCCAAAACAGTTAACATTAAACAAAAAGGACATCATAGAAGGTAAACTGCAACCTGCCAGTTCATTTAAAATAAAAAAAAAGTTCACCTGATAATTCAACAGTTTGGTTGATTGAGGCTGTAACATCGTCGTATTGCAAAAAATAAATACCGGAGTGGATTGCCAATGCTCATTTTAAGCTTTGTATGCGACTGTTAACAAGCATACTGGAAGCATTTCCACTAGACAAGCCTCATGTGACACTTTCTACACACGGATATGGATAAAGTGAAGCGCTCCGAATGCACAAAGAGCCGACTCTACGAAAAAACAGACGCGCTGGGTGATTCATCCCGGACACGTTTCAGCTGACGACTCTCGGAAGTGGGCGGGGGGGTGGGGGGAGTGTGGGGGGAGTGTGTGCTGCCTGCAGCGGAGTCAGAGCTCGGCGGTGAGCTGCCCGTTACTCTGGATGAGCCTCATGATGGTCTGGACCACCTCGGACGTGGTGCCCTGTCCTCCGATATCAGCTGTGTGCAACTGCAGAGAAAAACAACAGCGTGTTGAGGGGACGTTTCTCCAAACTGGATCTAATGGGCTGAATTAGAGGATGAAAACAAGCAAAGTCGTCATTCTCTGCAGTGTGAAGTGATAAAAATATTCCCACACAAATCCAATGATTGCTTAAGAGTGAAAACGGTGATATTTCAATGTGTTCAGGTCTTTTGTTTACATGTAAACAAAGCTTCAAGCCACTGAAAACAATCACCTCTGAAGTGGAGATTTGGGAAAAACTCTGTTTGCGTTTGCGTGTAGATGGGAGGAGACGGAGGCTAAGTCACAGTGTGTGACCTGCATTTAGTTTTCCAGGATTCTGATTGGCTGGCGTGGCTTTATGCTTCTCGGTACATTGCGGCCAATCGGTTTGTTGATAGGAGTTCTCAACAAGGTGTTTTTTTTTATGTGGGTTTGTGTAAATGAACCTTTCTTTTGAAAACATAAGAGGGGGGAATATCTATATAAATTTTATATACCAACTGTCCGTAAACATGGCTTCAGTTTGCATTCCACACTTAAATTTTAAAAGTCACACATCATAAAAAAAAACAACACTCTTTTACTGACATGATGTGAGACAAACCACACTAAAAGGGAATGTTCTGTTCCTGCTCTGCTCCAAACCAACAAATTGCACTTAAGAGTGTGAACACAGCCCTTCAAAACTCTGGAATCTGAGCTCAATTTGCCTCTGGAACTTTAAATCCACAACTCATGGTGCGAGCAGCTGCTCAGAGGAGGTGAGGCGTTTTGTTTTTTTTACAGAATGAAAGGCTCATTGTGAATGCTGATGCCACACAGTGAATCAGGCGACACACGGTGCCGGACGAGGGACGAGCCCCGCGACACTGAAAAGGACACAAAGTCGTTCTGTGTGACTGGATTGTGATACGCCGGGCCTCTAATCCCGTGTGACAGCGCGGTGGCCGGGTGGCCAGGTGAGGAGAGGAGCCAATCAGAGGAGGAGGAGGACGACTCACCCTGGTTTCATTCATCGTGGTCAGCACCGCGTTCCGGATCAGAGTTGCGTAGCCATTAAGCCTGGTGGAGGGAGAGCACGTTTAAAACTTTACCTCTCAGAGGAACTGTGAATTTAAAAGAGTCATATTGGTCAGAATATAAGACAAGCTTTTTTTTTTTTCTTCCCTGGGAAAAGTGAGGCTGAGTGCTGGATGCTGTTGACAAGCTACTCAAAAGGCTTTAAAACACAAATTGGCTCAAGACACTGTAACGAGGAAACATCTGAGAGGTTCTGCAAAGCTGCAATATGGGGCCTGTGTGTGTGTGTGTGTGTGTGTGTGTGTGTGTGTGTGTGTGTGTGTGTGTGTGTGTGTGTGTGTGTGTGTGTGTGTGTGTGTGTGTGTGTGTGTGTGTGTGTGGACCCATCCAAGTGTCTGCAACACATCACTGATACAAGAGAATCAACAACAGCTGTCTCGCTCCTCATGTTTTCATTTGTTTGTGGCGAAATCCAACCACCCCGAAGGTTATGATGATTTTTAGAGCAGCGGTCCTGACGTCCCTCGTCATGAAACCCTCAAAAACATTGATTAAGAGAGAACTTCTTCCCACATGACCCTTTACAGCCACTGGCACTTTATTAAACCTGCACGCTAAGCTGCTATTTATGGAGTTCTCGTCTGCTTTTAACACAATCCAGACCCACATTTTAATTTACAAACCTCTGAACAATTTTAACTTTAATGTTTTAGGCTGGATTCTTCTTTTTTTTTTTTTTTTTACACAAGGATGCATGTTGAGGGAGATGTCATCGTCCACTAGATCTCTCCAGAGCTGTGTCCTCTCGCCTCTCCTCTACATTTTATACACTAATGATTGCAGAATGTGCAGATTTTTAATCAAACCTGTCGTTGCCAGATTTGTAGCCAGACATGTTTCTCTTCAGCACAACAAACAGAAAAAACAAGGACGTGTGCATTGATCTTAGACAAAAGCTCCATAACAGTCCAAAAACTTTCATCAAAGGTCAGATGGTAGAAAATGCAGATATTGATAAAAAGGTGGGACTGCTCTGGACTCAAGAGAATCTCCACAAGAAAAAAGAAAGAGGACAACTGATCTGACTGAGGAAACTTTCCAGGTTCCAGATCGATCCGTCTCTGATGAGTTTATTCTGTAGATCATATATTGAATCTGTGCTGACCTTTTCTGTTCTCTGCTGGTTTGGTCTAAAAATGCACTAAGCAGTGTGATAAGCAGTAAGACCTGTGGGAGTGCAACCGTGCCGACAAATGGATCTGTACAACAAGATAAGAATCAAGGAGCCTGATGCCGACGCTCCCATCTCTTACATGCACAGTTCCAGTTTTTGCCTTCTGGCTTTCGGCTCAAAATTCCTCATATGAAGCACTCTTAATTCCTAAAGTCATTCCCCTTCTGAATACGGGACAGGGTGGGAGGAGTCGCACCTAATTTGATTTGAGGCTTCTCACAGGAGGCAGGAACTTATAATATGCACTGATGACACTTTAACAATGTTGATTTCATAGCCGATAGGCGTTTAGTTTATTTTACCATTCAACTGAGGGACTAATACTGATGAGGTTTCAGCACAGACACAAATAAAACCAACTAAACCTTCATTAAAACAAGATTTGGTGGGTCATTTTAAAACCAGGGTGGTCTTATATTCAGGTCAGGACAGAACTTTATGTGAAAACATCTCACTTGAGGTGATCGAGCATCATGCAGCTGGCGAGCAGCACAGCGGTGGGGTTGGCAATGTTCTTCCCTGCAATGCTTTTCCCCGTGTTCCTCGTGGCCTGAGATCAAAAAAATACAAGATATTTAATTGTAATGATAATTCCGAAGGCAAACATGATTCATCATCCTTCAAGCCTGAATGGCACCAGTGTCCGGACTCAGCAGCCAATACCCAAACACTCACCGTCTCAAACACGGCGTAGTCGCGGCCGTAATTGGCCCCGGGCACGAGGCCAGGCCCCCCCACCAGGCCCGCGCACACGTTGCTCACCACGTTCCCGTACAGATTTGGCATCACCATCACGTCAAACTGCTGAGGCTTGGACACGAGCTACAACCAGAAACGAAGAGCGCCAGGGACAAAATTCAGGGCCTGGAACCGGTCCGACATGGACGCGTCAGAAATGTGTCCGACCCTCACCTGCATGGTGGTGTTGTCCACGATCATGCTGTCGAAGGTGATGTCTGGGTAGCCAGAGGCCACTTCTTTGCAGCACTGCAGGAACAAGCCATCGCCAAGCTTCCTGTGGAAGCACGAATGTCAATGTCAAAACTTCCAGCACACAGAAACTCACTTTATTATGAAAGACTGAGAAGGTCGGGCCGCTTGAAGAGAGAAAACATTCTTCACAGAATCACTTACATGATATTGGCCTTGTGTACGGCAGTGACCCTGCGCCGGCCTTTCTCCCTGGCCAGTTGGAAAGCATACTCTGCAATCCTGAGGGAATTGTTCCTTGTGATGATCTTCAGACATTCCACAACTCCCGATACACTCTGCAAAAACGATGGAGAAGTTAGAATCAAGACAGAAAACAACAACTTTTCTGAAATCCTCTCTATATGAAGCACTAACGTTCCCAAAGAGCCACATGGAATATTAGCACTACTATTGAGGGCCGGGACTTAAGTTTTGCTCAATAAGAATTATCTCTTGATGAAAGTCTGATTAATAACATCATTTTTATTGATTTACTGTCTTTCCCCGATTTTTTGTCTAGAAATCATGAGTACATTTTTCTATATTTCAAGTTCAGCGAAAAAGCTAAATTAAAACTATATATTTTTCATTAACAGTCTATTTCTTCTCACTGTGAAACACCAATCATTGTGATGTAACAATTGCTAGCCCCAAACAATAATGGAATAATGGCCAAAAAGGTGAAAAACATCACCATTTTAGATGTAATAAAGGTAATATTAAGAGTAAATTTCATTTGATTCAGGACTTCCCAGTGAAGTCACACAATACGGCAGGTCTGATATCGATTGACATTCAAACTTAATTCAACTAGTTCATGTTGATAATAGTGTGATAACTTTGTTAAAGTTTAAGTGTGCAGAAATAACCGACATTCTTATTCTGTGCAAACATTAACTTCAGGCTGTAACTACACAAATTAAGTAAGATGTGACGTTTATTTCGGGAGGATGAAAATGTTGAAATATGCTAACAAAGCGTGTTTGGTAAGAAACCAACAGGAGCAGCGGAGAGGCCTTTAATTGAGCCCGTTTCAAGGCTGAGGTTCAGCGGGGAGCAGAATTGATTGTTTTCCTGTCGGGCCTGACCTCGTGCTCCAGACTGCTGTACTCTCCCTCTGTGTTCTCCCTGATGATCATGATGTCGATGTTCTTGTGACGAGTCTGAACTCCGGGGAGCGACTGGCAGTGCATCACGTTGGCGTAAAGGTCCAGGCTCGTGCTGTTGGTTCAATATGGATCGAGAGGGGAGAGGAGGAGGAAAAACAATGGGTCACTCGGGCTCAAAGGGCCAAATTATGGAGGAAATGTGAGCCCGTCTCCTTACTGAGGGAATTGAACGTCTGATTCAAACTTACCGCAGCACATTGTTTCTGGATTTGACGGATGGTGGCAAGGTATGCTTGGTTTCTATGTTACCTGTCAGGAGAGTTGCACAAGTTATTTTTGTCTGAGGTCTTATTGGAAATGACAATCAACTTCTTCTGTTTTTATATTCACTTTTTGGCACGGACGCACACATACAAGGGCAATTTGTGTACCTTTGAGGGCAACTCCATTCCGGCGGATGGCAGTGATGGCATTATTCATGTCGTCATCCGTCTCCAGGGCAGAGTTGACGTTCACCACCTCAAAGTCCACGGGCACACAGCTGAACCTGCAGCACAATGACAAGCGACAGAGTGGATGGAGCTCTTCCGTCTGTAGTTTATACTCCTGAACAGATTCCACGTTCAAGCCAACCAACCTGAAAACCTCTCTGACGTGACTGAAAAGCTCCGGGCCGATTCCATCTCCAGGTATGAGTGTGACAGTGTGTCTGCCTCCGTACTTTGCAGGAGGAGGCTGAGACACATTATAAAAAAAAAAACCTTTACAAGTCTGCATTATATGTCGAAGAACATTTAAAATGTTTTTTTTTTTTTAATACAGATAATTCAGAAATGACTTGCAACGTGATGATGAAGCTCAATAATTTACAGATTAAAAGGTATAAAGTATTGGACAACGGGTTGAAGCTGTGAGAAAAAATAATCAGATTAAAACAAAACTGAGGCTCATTGTGGAAAAATACAACTTTTACACAATTTTCAGCTGCATTGAAGTCATTTGTCGTGTTACAGTGGAATAAATTCCTGCCAGGAGACATGGGAAATGTGTATAAACAATGTTAATGGGTGGCAAAATGTTGAGCCAACAGCATGAAAGCAGCCAACAATGTTGAGGATCAGCAAAAAAAAGCTTTTAGGCAATTGTGAAATAGCAAAAATCTGCAGAGGAAAATTAAATTCCCAGCTTGAGATCACATCCAATCCAGCCCACCAGTGACTCTACATGGCTGCGATTACTCCGGTCTAGTAATTAAAATACGTTTTCTACATCACAACACAAGTTGTAGAAAACATTCCTTCTTGTACGTGCTGAACGTGACATGTGACAAAATGCTTCTACTTACTATGTTTCCTCCCTGCTGATGAAGATGGACAGCAAGAAAACCAGAAGAACGAGTTAGTTTGAGAGCTATGCAGAAGAACAAGATGAATGCAAACACAGTGGCAATAAAGCACCCCCAGAAAAACCACCCATACAGCACTGTGGTAAAGCTTAAGGCAGGTGAAAGTGCCCTTTAGCCATCGATTAATACAATCAGGAAGGGCTTGAAGAAGGAGAGATGCTCCATCAGTTCACAAGATTTAAAAAAAAAAAAAAACTTGAAACCATTGCTACCAGAAAGATTTTTCACAATACTGCATGTTTTAATGAAAAAAATACAATTCTTACCCAACCACATCCAAACTAAAACTAACAGCCACACCACATGAGATGAAGCGTTTAAGGAGAAACAGAAGTCTTAAACCATCACCATTATATTAGCCATTATAATTCAAAGTGTATGTCTGAGAGAAGAAGCCAGAAAGTATTCTCAGTCACCCCTACCAATAAAACAACAATAAGAAGTAATGTTGCCATGAGAGAAAAGAAGTTACTCAACTATTTTGAACTTGAAAAAGTGGTATGCAAGAATGGTTAAACAAAATTCACATTTTGATGCTATTCATATGGAATTAAGTATAAAATAATTGATTAAGAAAGTGTAGGAACAAAAAGAGATAAGTACAACCTGTGGCGTTTCACTTTGAATTATCAGATTTTGTTTTGAGGAAGAATCTAAATCAATTAATCTATTAGGCTACCTAATGTAATATGGTAATATGTAATAACAAGCTTCTCCAACAATGTGACATCAGTGATGAAGCCGTTTTGCTTTTTTTAAATCTTTACTTTATCCTCTTTTTTGTGCATTTCTTTTTTATATCTTTATTGCATAATCCTGTAGAGTGTGGAGCATTTTGTCTGAAAGTCGCAAATCTAAATAAACCTGCTTTGCACACGTATAACTGAGTGTTTCTTACACACGATGCGTGTGTTAGAGGCAAGTTGCTTCTTGAAACATAAATTAAACCGGAAAGTAGACAATGTTGCCCAAAAACAACTTGAATCATTAATTAAAGTCATCAGAGGTCAATGTAATGTAATGTAATGTAAAGATAAGTCTCTGTGTTTGACAGTTTGATTCACTCACGGTATGTCCAGTATGATTCCTGTGATTAGTTAAAGTCGTTCCAAACACCTGAAAAACACAAATACACAGTATGCAGTGATGAAATCTAAAATCGACAGTGTGTATTGGGAAAAAAATGCTTTAGAACTTTAGATCCAGCAGAGAAACGCAGAAGACTGTTAGCTTGCTAACTGTAAAGCATCCCACCAACGGGATGACCTTGTGCCGGGATACGATAATAAAGCTCGGATTGAAGTGACACGTCGAGATTTGCACATGTTATAATCAAATTAACGCGTGTTTTCTTACTTTAACTGTAGTTCCAAGACGTCCACCCCAAAAGGGAGCGAAGATTTTGTAGGCTGAGAGAACAGCACTGTGGGCAGCCATCTTGGCTCTGAAGCAGAGGAGAGTGTGCGCGAGGAGCAAGGAAGCGGCGCGCCAGCTGCGCCATTATTTAATTTAATCAATTATTTTTATTTTTTTTTAACATTTTAATCATCTGTATGTGACGTGAGCGTTTTGCTACAATTTGAAAATATAGAATAGTAAAACAGATGCAATAAAAGAATAATATATAGTCTTTGGTCACGTGATCGCTCTCGCGCAGACTCCGTGCTGACAAGCCGGAGTTGACGATAAATCCGGAAGACAAATGACAAACATTTCCCTCTTTTTCCCTGTCAATTTCTCAGTGGTTTAACTTTCGCCGCGTGTATTTAGCACTTTATCCAAGGATTGCAGGAATCCAAGGCGTCTCGATGGGGAAACAGCGTAGGAAAGAGTGAAAGTCGGTGCTCGGTTCGTTACCGCCGAGACGAGACGAGGCGGCAGTCAACGTGGAGCAGACAGGTAAACATCTGTACAGCTTTTATACAAGTAACATCAGTACAGGTAACATCTCTGCAGCTTTTATACAAGTAACGTCAGTACAGATAACATCTGTGCAGCTTTTAGATGAAGACACGAGTCACTCATAATGTTTAAATGTCATGTTCTTCATTGGTCATTTATCTTTGCAGGGCCATCTGGCACAGGCACTATAATAAAACAAACACTTCTTTGCATGTGTCATACATTTGCATTTATTGCATAGCAAACGCAGATAAACACTTAAAAGCAATCATCGGACTGTCCCAATAATTTCACGTTATTTGCTCTGCATGTTCCTCCTGTCTTGTTATAACTGCCCCTTTTGTAGAAGTTGTTGCAAGTAACAAATTTCCATCACTCCCATTACTTTAATTATGGAATATTTCTACATACTTGTACTTTTTCTAATGTATGGGAACTTTTTTTTTTTTGCATTTCTGGACGATTTTTTTCGAAAACGGTCAACGTCCCAAAATGTAATCGATTGGTCCTTGGATGATGATAATCGTCCCTGAAAATTTTCATGCAATTCGGTTCGAGTAGTTTTTGCTAAAAGTTGGTAACATACATTTAATGTTCATGTACTTTGTTGTTTGTCTGAGAAATGTGCTTTGGACAGTTTTTCTGCTGAGAGAAATGAAATGCTTGTCCATGACAAAACAATCATACGCTCTGGAAAAGTAACCTGTTCTTTAAATGAACTCCTACGTTCCTCTTTAATTTGACGACACGGCTCACAGTCAACTTCTACGTCTGATGCTGACACGTTGGCAGGAGTTTGAGTAATTGTACTCGTATTGCCTCTTGGCCGTCCTAACGGAGCTGCTTTTTCCTTCTGCAGGTCTGTGAGACGGCGAATCATGAGATTAACAGGTGAAGTGACCTATATTGAATTGAACTGGTTCTCCGTTGCCGTCCCGGTGATGCTGAGGTTGTTCTTCCACCCACGGTGTGACAGGTCCTCTTCGAGCTGCGGCTGTGCTGCTGCTGGTCGGCCTCACCTGGCTGTTGGCAAACACTTTGTTCGGAGGGGACAGCGGGTCTTCCGTGCGCCATTTCTTCACAGGTAAGAACTGATGGAGTGAAGGAGTTTATAATAAAAAAATAATGTTTCTGCTCGTGTGTGATCGGTGCATTTGATGTGTTTTCTGCTCAGGTGCAGGCGAAGAGCCGACACCTTGTGAGTAGAAGAAACTCGTCATCACCTCTTTTCTCTCTCTCTCTCTCTCTCTCTCTCTCTCCTTTTCTTCTTCTGTGCTCCTTAACAATGTGCCGTGTGTTTTAGCTGAGCCCCGCCCCCGGAAGTATAAATGCGGACTGTCGGCGCCCTGTCCTCCGAAGCATCTGGCTTTCCGCCTGGTGTCCGGCGCTGCCAACGTCATCGGCCCCAAGATTTGTTTGGAGGACAAGATGTGAGGCCCGGCGCGTCCCCTCCCTCCGTCTTCTTCTGCGTGTCTGTCCCCCTTGCTGTCGCCTTCGTTCAATGTCTCTTTTGTTAATTTTGTTTTCAGTTTCACTCTGTTCTGTTTTTGTTTTGTTTTTTTTCCTCTGTGCTCTCACAACAAGTCTGAGGAGCTGAATGCAAGTACTGTCTCAGTCTGTTGGTCCCTCATGTCTTTGGTTTTTGTCTGTAGTTTTGGCTCCTTCATTCATGTTTTGGTAGTTTTCAAGCATCAGGTATTTAAAAAAAAAAAAAAAAAAAGTGGAGAAGCCCTGGGTTAAGCTTGTTTTATTTCTGTCTAACAGGTTATTGAGCAGCGTGAAGAACAATGTTGGCCGAGGACTGAACGTCGCTCTGGTGAACGGTAGGAGTGTTTTACTTCAGTTGCCTTCATAATCTGTTGTACTCTTTTCTCTCTCTCTCTCTCTCTCTCTCTCTCTGGTATTTTAACATCTTACTGCTGGTTCTTTGCTTCAGGGGTAACAGGCGAGCTGTTGGAGACCAAATCTTTTGATATGTGGGCCGGAGGTAATAAAAACCAGACTTCAATGTTTCGTATGAATTTCCCATCTGGTGCTGCATGTGGCTTCGCCGTGTCTTCCCCGTTGACCACAGTGCATGGCTGGTTTGATGTCCACTTTCAGACGTGTCCGACCTGTTGAAGTTCCTTCGGCCGATTCACGAGGGAACTCTGGTGTTCGTGGCTTCTTTTGACGACGCTGCGACAAAGTAAGAAGTGCAGCATGTGGTACAGCGCAGCACAGCCCCCCGTCTGGTGTCGCACTCACTCCCAAACACAAGCTGAACACATCTTTTATAAAAATCATTATAACTTCGAGTAAACTCGATGTATTTTAAATGGCAAAAAGACGGCAGACACCACGTCCTACTTGATCAGCGAATCCAGAAGCTGATGCAATTCAGTTGGTCTCACTTAAATTCTAAAAGAGTTTTAGGGCAAACTCTTTTAGAATTTGCCCTAAAACTTTCTATTTATTCCACTTTTAATAATTAAACATTAAATTCAAATCTTAAGGGTAAATCGTCGACATTTTCTTGCTGATAGAAGCTTTTTTTTTTCTTTTTTCTCCCGTTCCTATCAGGATGAATGACGAGTCTCGGCGGCTGTTCGAGGAGCTCGGGAGCACAGCGGTGAAGGAACTGGCCTTTAGAGACAGCTGGGTGTTCGTTGGAGCCAAGGGCATCGAGAACAAGAGTCCTTTTGAGCAGGTATGTCCACGTATCATAAAGTGAAATCTGGTGGGGGGGGGCTGACTTGTGATCAGCTGCGTGAATGTGACGCTGCTCTGCTTCTCCTGACGCCCGCTCCGGTTCCCTTTGGCTCATCAGCGTATGAAGAACAGCAAGAGCAGCAACAAGTACGAAGGCTGGCCCGAGTCGCTGGAGATGGACGGCTGCATTCCCCTGCGGCCGCCGCTGGAAAGTTAACTCCGCCCGGTACTTTCTCACCACGCAAACAACCCGTAGACAGAGTGACTGTTTGAAGAAAAAAAAAAAAAAAGAAGATAAAACGGAGTGAAAAATAGCCACGGACCTGCTGAGACCAGAGAAAACATTCTGGCTCCGGGGGCAGGAAACCTCCACGTTCTCCCTCTGGTGACAGAGACATGCAAAGAATGTTTTGACTTGATGTGAAATAATGCTGGAGCCTTTAGAGAAGTCGTGAATAGAGATCTGTGAGCCATTTTATTTTTTATTTTTTCAAAGCATAAAGTTGTATTTTAGACGGATGAGGGGAAGCTGTAAAGTGAAATAGTTTGAAGACCAAAGTGCAACGGTGATCGACGGAGAAGGTTTTCCAAAGATATTGTAGGAAGTGAAAATGTTTTGTGCCTGCAGGATGACGACACTCCAAACCTTCGGGTTTCACACTACAGCCTTCGGGAAACCGAACCCATGTTTGTAGGAGGGGCGGTTTAGATCTTCCTCTGTAGTTTGAAGTCCGTTGGTGGAAGGATTTTATATTTCAAATGCATTTTTTTCATTCGGTAAATGATATTTTTAGTGACGTTGTTATGCCTGATGCATCTGTTGTTTCCTTAGAACTTGATTCACAGCAGTCGTTGCTTACCACGCGTTTACAGATTTGTTGAGACAAACAAAGTCAAGGTCATAATCCTTTCATTGAATTATTTATTTTGATACTCTGACAGGAAATACAGTGGCTCTATCATAACGTGGCCAACTGTTTAAATGATGTCTGGGGCTGGCAGCCATCGTCTTTTAAATAGTTTTGTTTGAAGATTACATGTTTGGTTGTGTTTGTGTTTCTTCTTTTTGTTATTGTTGGATTTATTTTTTTGTGACTTTTGTAGGCAAAACCTGTAGGAAATGTAAAGAGGATCGTTATTATTATTATTATTATTATTACTATTATTATTACTACTACGTTTGAATGCCATATGAGCTGCCTTTGTCTGGATTAGAATGTTACAAAAAAAAAAGTGTTTGTTTTTTAAGATTACAGTCCGTGTTTGTATTGTGACATCTTTAAAAAAATGAATAAAATAATGTGACCACACTCGTGTGTAAATCCACTAGGGGGCACCAAAGTTCCAGGGCTGAGTGGGGTTACTCAGTTCATTGTGCTCAGGGCAGTTCTGCCCCGGTTCTGCCTCCCCCCCCCCCCTCTCAGAAGCTCGGGTGGTCTGAAAGATGTTCAGGATCTCCGCTGCATCAGCGACGACATAGGATCGCGATAGTCGGTTAATTGATAAACAGGAACATAAATATTAACGTTACAATTTCATCGTTACGTTGAAACATATTGTGGTGCCTTCACGTGTTCACACAAAAGTTGGAAATCAGAAAGTCCTTTTATTTGTCAGTATTTTTAGAGTATTTTCGCTCTATTGCAAAACGTTGACGCTTTTTAATGAAGAAGTCAATTCAGTGTGTATAGATAGATAGATAGAATGTTGATCTTTGCTCAGACCTTAAGATGATGGCGTCATAAAATCTGTAGAGGGAAAAAAAGCGAATATAATTTCAGATAAAAATCAGAATTTTTGCTTACATGATGGAACAATTCTTGACTTGGTAAACTGTAAATATTGCTAGCCGAGGCTAGTTGACTCTTTTCTAGCTGTTGGCAATTTCAAATTGTCAACCCGAAACAGCCAAACTGAAGCAAAGATATTGTTCGATGTTACATGTGAATTTTAATATAATTCTCTGTGACGTCTCTTTAATTTTGGGCCCATTATCACTACTAAGCAATTAAAATAAAACACCTTTCCTTTGGTGCTCCACTGAGACTCATCCAATATGCCGGTGATGCTGAACGCATTCCAACAGACTCCAAGGCGTTTAAGTATTTCTATTAAAATTTTCACCTCATAATTCCATTTTGTGGAACTATATGACCATAACTAAAAACAGTAAATACATTTGTTTAAGCTGACTGCTTTTCATTGTTGCCCTTTTACTGCTATATTGTTTTTACTGTATTTTATTGTTTTATTGCTTGCACTTGGTTTTTAGGGGTCTTTTTTAGTCCTGTTGATTGATGTACGTGTGTGTGTGTATGTATTAGATTATATATATATATATATATATATATATATATATATATATATATAGTTTCTTTATTATCGTGGGGAAAAGCCAGGATTTCCGAGCAGTCCCTGAAGGCAGCATTAAAATCACATAACACGCCGTGGAGAAACACACGTGCGGCGGCGCCCTCTCGCGGCGCGGCTCGCTCATGCCGCTGTCGGGTTTTGTTCGTCCTCTGGATGGTGATGAGCCCCGCGGCCAGCAGTGAGCAGCAGCACGGGCAGGCACCGCGCGCGCGCGCTCACTTCATACGCGAGGAACCTGCTGAGAGGCCGTCGGAGCCGCGCGCTGTAAATTATGTACATAAGTTCCGCTCGTTTTTTCGCCTCCCCGGATTACACGTGAATGGCCGGTCGCACAACTCGGAGCCGCCACACCGAGCAGCGAGTGGGAATATCCGTAAAAGCATCGTCTGAACGGGGCGGGAGGAGGAGGAGTGGGGGGGTGGTGGTGGTGTGGGGGGGTGGAGGGGACACCGCGAGCCCTCCGTCTCTCCGCCGCACGCACACCGACCGACCGACTCGACGGCTCCGCCGGGGATTTTAAAACGTAACACAGAGCCGTCGTCTCTCTCTCTCTTTTTCTATTTCATTTCTTTTTTTCCAGCGGGTGTAAATTAATTGTGTAGTTAGTGTACAGCTTGTGTAAATACGCCGGAACGTCTGTACAGAGATAATAAAGATCCACTTATCTGAGGACAACAGCTGCTTTTCACATAAACATGAGCCGAGGCGCTGCGAGCTCTCGTTCGAGGTGAGTGATGTTCATTTGTTGTTGTTTTTTTATTATTATGAGGGATCGTAGTTTTACACGGGGATACCTATGGAGTGTGCATCCTCTCTTGTGATTGTGGGGTAAATCCATTGAACAAAACAAAACAACCCCCCCAGTCAGGTGCAGAAGCCGCTCACACACCCACCATCCGGATGAATTGATGTTTCTGTTTGACTCCGTCACTCCTGCCCTGGATGGCAGATCGTACTTCGTGTCTTTTCACCGTTTGCACGGCGTTTCTGGAGTCAGCTGAGCTCCCCGGCTGGCCAATGGCCGCACTTCATGGTGCCTGCACATCCAGGCACATCCATCACTGCTGTGTACATGCTGGAGCCTATAAATAACGGACAGTAATTGCTTCATGACCAGTCACATCATAGCAAGGGGGGGGGGGGGGGGGGGGGGGGGGGGGGGGGGGGTAGTCATGATGTGTTGCAAATTTAAAAAGAGAGAAATCACAGTTGTTTATGGTGTGGATAAATTATTCATACAGCTCAGTATCTCCTGCTCAGCAACTGTATTGATTTCTTCTATCAAAACAAAGCATCTGATCCCTGGGAGAGCAGTGGTGGTGTACTCACAACATTAGAGAGGATGCTTCCTCCCCTTAAAAAAAAAAAAAGAAAAAGAGCTGACGGGTGCTAAAGTAATGAAATCAACACTCATGCTGATGCTCCCATCTTCTGTCAGGTTTAGAAAAAAAAAAAGGTCCTGGGTTGTTGATGTTGAGCAGCTCCTCTGGTAAAGCCACTTTAGTGACATGTAATCCTGATTCATCATCTGCTGATTAAGGATCGGCTGCCCTCACCTGGATTAGAGGAATCCTGTGGAATCGGCCCGTCCTGCACGTTTGAAAGGACTGAAAAGAGAACAAAAAGCAGAGGGTTAGATAACACATATTCTCTCTCTCTCTCTCTCTCTCTCTCTCTCTCTCTCCCAGTGAACAGTACTCTGTGTGTGCTACCTACACTTCACTCTCCCATGCTTGACCTGGATCAGACAAAAGTCCCTGTTGTGGGTTTTTTTTTTTCCTGCCTTGAGTTTCCCCTAATGGGAAGAGAACAATCATTGTGTTTGATTCTGGTGGTCGGCATTTGATAGTTTTCATCACATTTCAAAACAGGGAAGCAACATGTGCCGGACAAATTGTGCAGTCACTGAATTGGGGGGGGGGGGGGGGGGGGGGGGGGTACTCTCCACCACATTGTCATATTTCCTTGTAAAAAACCCTGAAACCCTGAAAAAAAAAGGAGACGTGATCATGTTTATTTCATGACAATAACTCAAGATCGAAAAGTTGCACTAAGCAACTGAGTAAACTGAGTTTTATCAGGAATCCAGTCACATTTTTTTATTTAAATACATTTTAAACATATAAATTGCCAAATATATGTAAAAAATTACATATATTTTCTCTGTTCGAGTCTGTTCGCCGTGAGAGTTTTTCCAATATTTACATTTGACATATAGTGGTAGTTATTTCAACTGTTTTTAAAATTCTCACCAAAGTGTGATTCGGGGAAAAACGAAGTCTTGAACTCGCCTTCAGTAACATCATTTAGTTGAACTCTTTAATTTATTTGTATTTCACGGAGCAATCCTTAAAGCAGAGTTGTCAAACTCATGTCTACTTCAGGGGCCACGTACATCCAAAATCTCATTTTGAGCCGGAGCGGTAAAATAGTGCCACATTAACCTTTAAATTCAAACTGTTAAAGTTTTTCTCTATTGTGATGCGGCGAACACGTCATGAAATGATCTGTATGGGCAGAAAACCAAACAATTACTACAATCTCATCACGAGGCCAATTCTAATGAAACCCTCTGGTGCAAAATGCAGTGAAATGACCCGACAACTTCTCCAGTGGCTGTTGCATTCTGGGTGTTTTTTTCTTCTTCTTTTGTTTGTTTTCTTCACTAAACTCACCCTGACAGCGGGACTTTGAGGCTCATGCCAGTTCGCTTATCTTTCACAGCAGCATCACCGATATCTGAGGTCTCAGTGTCGTGAGATGTGTTAAAAATCTGTGTTTTCTTTGAAACTTTTTGCAAAGTTGTTCTGGGGTTTGGCCGGACTGGAGCCTCTCACGGCCCTGATGTTTTACGCCGACTGTCGTTTGCCCCTGGACGTCATGAGAATCGTGACAGTCGGAGATCGACGCCTTTCTGTCTTTGCTGCAGCAGAAGTTCGTTCTGGGAATGTTCCCCTCCTCCAGAGATCCGTCCCGGTGTGACGGGAGTCTCTTAGACCTTGTAGACCTTGTAGACCCCCCCCCCCCCCCCACACACACACACACACACACACACACAGGCAGGAGAGGGAGGTGTGTCCGTCATCTAAAATCAAGCAAAGCTCTTCCTTATCTGGTTTTTAGTTTCCAGCCAAATGAATCTGCTGAATGTTTTCAGTCTTTGCTGACTCCATGGTACAGCCAGCTCCTTCAGTCCACTGATCTGCAGACTCATAACATGCAAAGTACTGCAGCTGGCATTTAATACTGGATTACAGTGCAACACACACACACGCACGCACGCACACACGCACGCACGCACGCACGCACGCACGCACGCACACACACGAGCTAATAATATGCTGTAATAACTTCCTAACTAAAGGGTAATTTAGCGATTTAACTTTTTTCTGTTTTACTGTCATAATTTAAATGAGATTTAAATCCTTCCTGCCTCGCAGTGAGAATAACTCCTGGTTCAATTCCAGGCGCGGTGGTGGCCTGCAGGTTCTCTTTGTTGTGCATTTTGGGTTTTCTCCGCTTGTAAGTTTGACAAAGTGATGTCAAAGCTCGACGGATATTTAATTAATATCATTAAAAATGCTTTTCAAGACATTTTATGCAAAATTTAGATTGTTTATATAGAATTTCATATGTTTCTGATAAAAAATGTGTGTTCGTTGATTTAAAAAAAATACAAAAATGTCTTTTTATTATGGCTGAATATAATAAGTAGTATCAATTAAGATACCAATATTTTACTGTACTATTAGAATACTATGGAAATACTTTAATTATGCCAGAGGGAAATGATCCAAGTATAATGATAATGCACACAATACAATAACAATACAAGCGATATGAATCACAGACTTATTTGACGTCGCTGGTTATTGTGTCTGCTCATAAGAAGTGACCGAACTGAATTAAACGCATTGAGATCTTTATTTTACCGAGACGGAAAACTTAACATGTTGAGTTGTAATAAATAGTATCTGTCACTAGAACACTTTTTGTTTTTAACATAATGTTCAAATGAGACGCATCCTGAAGCCTCTGCTGCTTCCCGTCCTCAAGAACAGAAACTATTCATTTGATTGTTTGATATTTTAGCAGTTATGAAAATCAGTTGTTTGAACTTTAAAGTGTTTTCACCTATTTTAGTATAAAATCACTCCTGCGTCAATCACAGCGGTGTCGATGTTATACATATTAGGTATTCATCGCCTAAAAGAAATGATTCGTTTTGAGGCCAGATGAATGACCTCAATCAGCCATGGAGTTTAAAGTCTGAACACACGAGGATGAAAAGGCCGTTAAATTCTGCCTTCTGCTCCCGGATCTCGCCGTGACGGCGGACGAACCACCGCAAACCGTTTCTACATGTTAATGTAATCACCTGGTGTTTTTAACCACTGAAGTCATTTCTCCTCCTCACCTCTTCCTTCTCCTCGCTCCACGACTGTGGTCGCTGTTGTTCGGGGCGGAGAGATTCGGCTTATGGCTGCTGCTTTCATTCACACAAACATTGGCACATATTTTATCAAGCAGAAGCCCCCCCCCCCCCCCCCACCCCCCACTGCCCCCTTTTCTGTCTGTGTCACCCCCACCTCCCGCTTTATCTGCCTCTTGTTCTCTTTCACACACACATTTTTCCCACCCCTTCGCTTCGGCTTGTTGCCCCCCCTCCCCTCGCTCCATCCCTCCTTCTCTCTCTCTCTCTCTCTCTCTCTCTCTCTCTCTCTCTTTGAAACTCTACTGTCCGCCTGCTCCCACCAACTGCAATCCCTTCCTGTCCCCCTCGCCACTTTTTATTCACTCTTTTCATCTGCATGTCCCCCTCAATTGTGAAAACATGGCTGCCTGTGCACACACACACACACACACACACACACACACACACACACACACACACACACACACACACACAGTCCGCTGGCCTTTCTTTTGTCTCCCTGTCTAGTTATTTTTTAATCCGAAGCATCTTTATAACCATCAATATGAAGACATGAATGAAAAAGTAAACTCAGCTTGCAGTGGATTTGGGGTCTTGTGTTGCTGTCGATTGTTTCAACGTGTGTTTTTCAGCCTATTGCAGAAAGTTTGCGCTCAAGCTTGGAGCTTTGCTCACAAAAAAAGTTCTGGGTTGTGAGAAAAAGACATCATGGAGTCAAAGATGTCACACTGATTTTTGCTGCACAGATCAGGCAGCTGCAGGTGTCCCGTCCCCCCCCCCACCACCCTCACCCCCACCGATGCTGGAGCCTTGCAGAAGCCCAGAGGGCAGGGCGAGGGCGAGGGATGTCAGATGCTCAGCTCCCATGTACTCCGACGGTGACGCGAGGACTCGATGCGGGCGGGCGTGCTGAAGCGAGATTTCACCGTCGTTTTTTTTTGTTCGTTCCGACTTCAGTTCACCTCGCTGGCCCGCACAGTCGCTGCTTGGCCATTTGGCTGGTGTCAGGAAATTCCTCTCAGCATTCTTTCATTGAAAGGGGACATGTGGTTTGGGCGCGAGTCACAGTTCGCTTTTGATGTGTGTGTGTGTGTGTGTGTGTGTGTGTGTGTGTGTGTGTGTGTGTGTGTGTGTGTGTGTGTGTGTGTGTGTGTGCGTGAGACAGAGACAGAGACAGAGACAGTGATGGGGTTGAACGTGTTTGATGTACTGTGATAACTCTGTCCGGTATGTGGCTTTCATGGGAACTCCTTGCCCTGGGGACATGGGCGAATAAGCTCCTGTTTAAAGGACAACTTCCCTCTCTTTATCGACTGTTGTTTTGCCCCCTCTACGTTCCCCACATCCTGTTGGCCTGCACCTTTCTAGACCCGCCGCAGACGACAGTAGTGAAAACGGGAAACTTTCGTAGCGTTTTGGCCGTCCGTTTTTACACGACACTGAACGCTTCTTGAGAACGGTCCCCACGGTGGGACTTTTCAAACGTCCGTCGTCGTATAAAGTTTTTACAAACGCTGCGCGTGCGCATCATAAATAGTTCTTCTGCACATGTGCAAGTAGATGGACAATAACAACATATTCTCCCGGGACCCTGTAGTTTTAAAGTGACAGTCACCTGTAATAGCAATCAAATAACTGTTATTTATTTTTATTATTATTATTATTATTATTTTATTATTATTTATTTTCTAATAGCACTCAAACTTAATCGTCTGTACGTGCCCTCACATTGTTAATGTTTATAACAACAGCACCCACTAGTGGCCCTACAGGAAACCTACACCGTTTCCGTGTAAACGGACATCGTTTTCAAAACATTGTCGCGTAAACGCAAAATCTTCCTGAAACGAAAGCACAAAAGCAATGAGTTTCCACTTGAAGAGTTGTCGTATAAACTGGGCCTAAATCTCTTAACAAGTTTCAGGATTATAATTCACACTCACTGGCTCTGAATGCGTTGGATTTAGACAAACTATTTTTTTCACTTGGTAAAATACTTGGAATTAAGATCAATGTGGTGATTATGTTTCTTGCATCATGGCTTCAGGAGTGGGGTGTGCTGTGGGAGACTGTTTGCTCAATTGTAATTATACTTTGTCTGTTTGAGCTTGTGTCTGAGGAATGTTGCTGAACTGGAACACTTTCTTGTTCTCGAGCAGCCTCTTAGCAGTTGGTCCGATATCAGCGTATTGTGTTTTAATTTGACTGACAGCTCCTCGCATTGGATGTCACTTTAGTTTCCTTTAAGCTTGGAGACAAAGTGCGTGACGTGCGTGTTAATGACCATGTTATAAAAGAGATAATAGTTGCATTGAAGCACTCAACAAGTCCCCGGAGTTCCAGATTGTCTTCGGTCAAATTAAAGATGGCGTCCAGAGTTCCTGCTGTGACATTTTTAAAGCTCATTTCAGTTACTTACAGTACACGTGTGGTCCTTGGGTTTACTTGTACCATCATAACCTGTGTGCATGTTAGTGTCCTCCTGGCTCTTTCACAGTGGCTTTGGCTTTTATATCCATTATTATTAAATACACTTCAATATGACTCACTGCAGTGCTACACAGCATCACCCAATAATACATTTAAACTCAAAGGTTGCTTTGAATTAGAGGTAATTTATTTATTTGTTTATATAGATTGTTTACAGGGGCGGCACCCATGTCATCATTTTGCAGGATAAATGTGGTCACTTAAGAGATGGAGAGTCAAAAGGAGCCTAAATACTTCTTTGAGTATTTTCACTCTGTCTCAGTCTGTCTCAGTCAGTTCAGTTTCGATAGATAGATAGATAGATAGATAGATAGATAGATAGATAGATAGATAGATAGACAGATATGTATTGCTGATATCATAACTAATCCATCCCATTTCACCAATTGTAGTTCAAATTAAGCAAGGTCAACTTGAGGTAATCTGCAGTTCAGATGAGACCTTCAGAGGCATTGTTGAATTTGGTGTTACCTAATATTCGGAGCCTTTTTGTGTTTGCATATCTGTCCTCGTCCATGCCAATCTCAGAGATTCTCCTGATCCCTTCCCCACCTCTCCTCGTGGATCCAGTCGTTGTTCCTGCCCGGTGCGTTTGGAAATACCTCTCACAGCTGCACGTCTTTGTGCTGTCGTGCGGTGGGTCTCCCAGGCAATGCCATTCACCGCGTGATCCTTCACCGTGGGTTGCAAACCTGAATTGGACAGTGTGGTTTGACCCTCTCAAAGGCGAAAAAGGCCCGGCGTACTATGTGTGTGTGTGTGTGTGTGTGTGTGTGTGTGTGTGTGTGTGTGTGTGTGTGTGTGTGTGTGTGTGTGTGTGTGTGTGTGTGTGTGTGTGTGTGTGTGTGTGTGTGTGTGTGTGTGTGTGTGTGTGTGTGTGTGTGTGTGTGTGTGTGTGTGTGTGTGGCTTGACCCGAGTCCGAGGCGGCTGCAACCGGAGACGGTCCGCGAGCGTTTGACAGGGACGCCTCTTGGCAGCGGCCCGTCGAAAGTTGCACATGTCCTGCTGTAAAGTAATACGTGTTGAGTTGTAAACTAATACACACAAAAAACAGTTAATACCCCGAGCTGTGCGACATTTTTTAACTTCCCATTTAACTGCGCCGTTGCTCTTCTTGGAAAGCTGCATTCCTTCTGCACTGTGTATGTTGTTGGTGTCCATTAGCACGCTCTCCTCCTGTGTGGTCGGATGCCCTCCGTCGTAAAAAAAAAAAAAAAAAAAAAGAAACGGTGACTTTCGGCTTTATTGCGTCTGTTATTACCTCATCTTCGTCTCTTGGATACTGTCTCCGGAGTAACTTCTGGCTGGCCAGCGTCCTGATGAAACCACTCGGGCTTTCATTGGGCTGAGGAGACTGAATGCTAATGGGGTTGTTTTAGAGGCAAAGAGAATAATAGAAAAAAAAAAAAAGGTCCCATGAAAATGATGTTGAAACACAGCCACGCCAATATACTCACAGATAAAGAGAGTGAATAGTGTTGCAGGGAGATGGCAGCGTCAGAGGAACCTTGTGATCAGTTTCAGCTTTCTCCTGCCAGCAAAATCCCGAGCGTCTATTTGAAACTTCACAGCGTCTAATGTCACCCTGCGTGAGGGGCAGCCTCACCACGCCGAGCCGGCTGACGATAATCACAACCTTAGCTTGTGTATATTTATGAGCGCTTGGTTGCAGATGTGTGTAGAAGTCACTCCCGTACAGTTCACCAATCCCTCCGTGTATGAATAATTCACGGTGAACCGGCCCATAGTTCATCATCCATATTTAATGCTCAGGATTGCATTCTCCTAACCGCGGCTTTCTGTTGGCTAATGGAGCCGTTGAACACAATTTAGGCCAAGCTGATCGACATGCGCTGGCTGATTTGTGACGTTTTCTATAATCATTGACCAGTTGTTGTCTATTTCTAATGCACTATAATCAAAGTTTTGTTCAGCAGAAGTTCTCAAGCAGGTAATTCCTTGAGGTCTTATTGACAATAGCCTTCAAGATGTTTACAGATGGTAAATGTTTTATTAAACACAACTTTTCTTTAGAGCAGGAGTGTCAAACACATCGTAGTTCTGCTCTATTTCATCTTGAGTGAGCCGGACCGGTAAAATAGTGCCATAATATCTGTTAGATATACACTTTAATGTTTGAATTTGTTGTGTTTAATGTGTAATGTTTACATTTTTACAATTCACTATAGATATATTAACAGTGATTCTCTTCCATGAATGAATATTGAAGCCGATTCTTTCTTGTCTTGCAGGTTCACGTGAAGGTATACATGCAGCCGTCTGAAGGAAAAACACTGCAAGCTTCAGTCGTCTCCTGGTTTAGTTAGTTTGAGCCGAGAGACGCATGAGGTTTCCTGGATTAACGCCGTGCACGTCGGCCCTGGACTAAATGGCAGGAATGGTGAGGAGAAAATTGCGGACAGAAACGGTTGGTTAACGGTTGGGGTGTGACCCCACGACACCTCGGTGAAAGCAGCAACGGTAGAAACACAAACGAGGAGGAAGACGAGAAAAAGTCGAGAGTCTCCAGTTTGACCAAAGACAGCCCACAGCTCTGGAAGAACATCCGGACAAACTCGAAGGAGTGAGTGGGTGACCACCGAAAGAGAGAGAGACGGGGACTGACGGAGGAGGAGAGGTTCGGAGGAGGAGGGGGAGGGGTGGAAGAGGCCATCGCCTATGGCTACTGACCCGGGAGACCCCACAGGTACCGAGGACTCCTCGGAGAAACCTGATGGACAGAAGGAGGAGGACACGGAGCGGGAGGGCAGGGCCGACCCACCGAGGGAGTCAACACGCAGCGCGTCCATGGACGGCCCCTCCTCCAAGACTCCCCCGGGGAGAGCCACTGGAGGAGGGGGTGGAGGAGGCGGAGGTAAGGAAGGTGGAAGAGGAGCGGTCTCCCATGGTAGCGAGGAGACCGTGGTCAGACCGACTCCCACGTCCCCGTCTCCAGCGGATACAGGTCAGAAACGCCTGAGGAGGGAGAAGCGCTTCTTCAGGAAGAGCGTGGAGATTTGCGAGGAGGACGATGACGTGGTGGTGCCCCCCGACGTGCCCCACAGCGCCCCCCACCTGGAGCTGCGCTCCTCAGACTCGGTCTTCAGTGGGACTGCCCAGCAGCAGGGCGCCGCTTCGTCCTGTGCGGCGCTGGGACACCACGACCCATCCTGCCCCACCTCCGGCCATGAACCGGGCAAAGACGCTCCCTCGTCTGTACCCAGCCAGAGGGGCAAAGAGCGGGACCGCGAACAGGAGGAGGAGGCCGAGATGAAGGCTGTGGCCACCTCCCCCGGAGGACGCTTCCTTAAGTTTGACATTGAACTCGGCCGAGGAGCCTTCAAGACCGTGTACAAAGGCCTGGACACCGAGACGTGGGTGGAGGTGGCTTGGTGTGAGCTTCAGGTAAGACAAATGTTTGGTTTTAGTTTTTTCTTGAATATGCATCTAAAAATACACATCCTGCATCGGTTTGCACAGTTTCCTGGCACAGAGCCCTGCAAGGGAATGAAAAGTGGTTTGAAGAGCCTTGAGCCCAGTGTGGCTCTTTTGAGGTTGGGAAATCTCAGCACGTTGTCTGCTCACTATTCACACTGTGTGACTGAGGTGAAAAGGAGGAGCATCGCTCGCTGTTAAACACAAAGGAAAGTTGGAAGATTTTCCTTTTCTTGGACTGATATGAATAATTGAACCACAGGCAGTCGGCGTGTCTGTCGACTCCTTGTAGAAACAGAAATGCCCACATTTGTCTGAGTTCATTGAAGGGAATTGTATTTTGATGTTTGCGTTAAGAATATTGTTGCCGATGGAATGAAATCAAACAAGAACCTGTGGGAAATGCATCCCGTGGAGTTTGGAAAAGGTTTAATTCATGTCGATTAGTCGTTTTACTTCTTTGCCACTTTAAAACATGCAGTCTATCTCAATCAGGAGTATCAAACTTATTTAATTTTTTATTTCTTAATCTAACAATTGCTATCAATAAATTTGTACAATTTCAACATAAAGCCAATTTGAATGAAACAAAATACTTACTCTTATAGCTGTTGCATTCTGGGTGTTTTTACAAACTGACCCTGACAGCACGGCTTTGAGGCTGATGCTAGTTTTCTATCTCTCATGGCGGCATCACCGATGTCTCAGCTCGGGTCTCAATGGTGGTTTGCGTCCGCTTCTCTTAAGATTTTATTTTAGAAAACCAGTATTTTTATTTTTTGGGAGATTTTTTTTTTTACATTTGCTTGGTGGTTTTGGGCCCACAGGCCTTATGTCGGACTCCCCTGACCCCTGACTAACTCGCATGTTGCCAAGTATTCCATTAAAACATGCGTACGGGCCAAAGCTGCCATACTCGGAGCCCACTCGTGTCTTTCATGCGTCGGAATGAAAGTGAAACGGTCACGTGAAGGGGAAGCTCTGAATGGGACGCATTTTGTGAACACAGCAAAGAGGAACACTGTTGTTGATGTTACTGTAAGAAACCCTTTGTCATGCGTTCACAATGCGGTGGGAGGAAAATGAAGTGCGATGGATGTATATTACCACAGCATTGCCCGTCTTTGCATGCGGTGGTCAAGTGGATTTGAAAGTAATGGGAAACATTGTTGTGCGGTGCGAGCTCGTCATGTGGGAGCCCGACTTGTGGAGGAGAGAAAGCGCCGCATCCCTCTGTCCCTGTGGCCTCACAATGCCGAGTAGTGTTGTGATAAGCCGTCTCATTTGACTGCTGGCTTTGTGTGAGAAAAGTCAGTCATGTGTTTGGTTTGGAGCTAATTCTAAAACAAGAGCCCCGGACTAATCCTTGAGCTCAGACTCAGTTGCGTTTGTGTTGGAACTCCATCGGTGTGTCGGCTTCAGGTCTACAGTTGGTTTCTGCTGCTTGATGAGTCACACCGGCGCAGCTTTTTAAAGTCTGTCGCTCAAGAGCTGTCACATCCCTCACAGGATCACCTGGGGTTGTGCAGATAGCACACCTCTCACTCGCAGTAAAATCATCTTCTTTGACTCGTGAGTGAGGGCAAATATGAGCCGGAAAAGCAATGAGGGCAGTAGAAATCAGACATCAATTCTGATTCTGCTGCACATAATTTTAGTGTTGTTTGTAAAAAGCAATTGATCGAATTAAATTGACTGAAGGAAATCTGTCTGTTCACCAGCAGAGAATCAAAATTTCATTCATAATTATATCAATGTGTATAATTGCATTTCGTACTATGAACAAACAGATGAGGTTCTGAATAAACGGGAACTCCAACACAGGCACAGCAACACCTCGAAGAAAAGGGAAACGGCAGCGTGTGTGAGAAACAAATCGACAAAGACACAGGAGGTGATTGGGAGAGAGACAGAGTGGCAGACACCATGAGCCATACACAGGATTACCATGGAATCCCCCCCGCAGAGCAGTGCAGCTAATGCTAAGTTACCACATGGAGGGGGAGAGACACACACACACACACACACACACACACACACACACACACACACACACACGGGTATTACACTGCAGCCTGGTCACACGCCTATCGATGGATCCAGTTCCACATTCAGGACAACATTCTAGTCTCCCAGGCACATGATCTGTCCTATTTAACTCCACCTTACCAGGGCTTGTACACAGTGTCAGTGTGCAGTGGCGACAGTGGAGTCAAGAGAATAACAACACACTGCAATGCTGCGATTAGAACAATGAACCTGGATAATTTCTTTGTCATTATTTGTTTTCTGATAATAGATGGGTAATATTTCAAATCAAAGAAGTGATTCAGTGTATTCATTTAAAGAGTGCTTTGACTTCTTTGTTAGTGTTCCTTTTCTTTTCTTTTTTTTCTTTTATCCGGATCACATGGATTCGGGACAGGACATGTACTCTTACTTTAACGCCACACCTCCATGTTTGAAGGCGCTGGCTGCCGCAGCATGATAAACAGCGTGTAGATAGCTGGTCTCTGCACTATTCGACGTGCAGCCCGCTATCCTGTGAAAGTGCAGCCTGGGAGCGCCATGCTTCTCTCCCCCTGTGTCCATAAAGACAGGGAAGCCAGGGGATTAGCTGTCCAAATGCAGCTTGAAAGAGTGGGTAATTAAAGTTCACAGTGCGGACACCATCGCTCTCTCCACCCCCCCCCCCCCCCACACCCCTTTTTTTTTTTTTTCCTGGGAATCCCACACCCGAAAGGGCAGAGCCATATATCTCCTGTCCTCGGCTCACTCATTTTCCTTTTAACCATTCGTCACACTAAATGAACATGTTCCCATGTATCCTGTCCATATTAGATTTCAGTTTTTAAGCCGTCGCTTCCTCTCTGTACGTGTCAACATGTGTCACTGTATGTATCTGCCTTCTCGGCCTCCCGCGTTCCCTCCCACCCTCTCCCCCCTCCTCTCCCCCATCACTTTTTGTCTGTTTGAGTGAGCATGCAGAGTGATCCGGGGAGTTGATTACAGTGGGTGCCTGTCGGGCGGGGACAAAAACCCTGCACAGACAGCATAACTCGGGCGGCAGAAACCAGACTGGTTCAGCCCAGTCGTCCCAGACCGGTTCAACCCAGTCGTCCCAGACCGGTTCAGTACACAGCGCACGGTTTTCACAAGTCCTGCAGTTCTGGAGCTGATCATATCACGAATCAAACACTTTGTGATCCGTGCCAACATTCTGCAAACGCTGTGCCAAAGTTCCTACTTTGTTGTCTTTAATAATCCCGAGGGCCAGCTGCTTTCACAACCTGCAGCAAAAACCACAAATAACGTAGAAAAACAAGAATAAAAGAGTTTATTAGTTCTGCATTTTGGCCGCATGAGAGACGGGATCAGCCCGGACAGTTTTCTTTAAGGACCTCAACAGAGTCAAGTCCCCTCATTTCTTTCTTTCTAGTGAAGTTGCCCAATTTTACGAGTTTCATAAGGTCATAAGGTTGAGAGGAGAGCTGCGTGATAACTTTCATGATTATCCTCGTCACATCATCAACATTATATAAATATCTCATCAGATGAAGCCCTACCACTCTACATTGTGTTGAAAACAGATGTACTTTCCCTTCATTATTTTAACTTTACACCAGACGTGTCACACACATTTTAATTCAGGGCCACATACGACTCAGTAAAATAGTTGTAAAATAACGTCATGAGAACCTTTCAATTTAAACTTCAACGTTTTGTTTTGTTTTGTTTTATTTGTTGTGGCCCAGAGTTTACATTTAAAAAAAATTTCAAAACCAAACAATTTAAAGGAAAATTTAAACAAAAAGCCATTTTTGATGGAACCTTCTGATGCAAAATACAGTGAAATGCATTATTCATGTTTTTAAAAACTCACTCTGACGTGGCTTTGAGGCAAATGCTAGTTTTTTAACTCGAGTCTCATTGTTGTGTCGTGTCTGCTACTCTCAATACATTTGTTGAAAAGCCAATGGCTTCTTGGTTCGGCCGGATCTGAGCGTCTTGCGGGCTGGTTTTGGTCCCACTGGCTTTATGTTTGACGCCACACCTGGTGACACAAGCTCAGATGATAGAACAATGAAATCAAGGATAACTGCAGTATTAAAAGAAACTGCCCTGCTTCTGAAACACTCGTGGTGAGAACCGCAGACACACACGAGGCTTGAAGAAGAAAACGGCAGTGTTATTTGAAAGTACAATTCCAGTGTTATTTCACTCTGTCACTTCATCATTGCAATGTACTTTTCACTCATATCGTGCAGCATTATGGAGAATTAATTTTAAGTTTCCCACTCATGTTAGTAATAAAAGCTGCTCCTGTGACTCAGTCTATACTTTGATCAAAGCTGATTTTTTTTTTTCTTGATGAGTTGCATAATCGTCAATTGCTTTGCAAATAATAGAGGGAGGAGTTGTGAATTAAGTCCTGCATTTAATGATTATATCCGAGTAAAGCTTCGGCGGGTAAAGCATGTTTGCACTATTGATGGCTGACTGAAATTAGTAGAGGCCATATTGATTCCAGGAGAGCTGAACCTGATTGGAATCGACCAACACAAACTGGCCAGACACATTTTTAACCAGTCGGCCGCCACCGTCCCCGGGGCGTCATCCTCCCACTGCAGTCTTCATTATCTAACTGGCAGACGCAGATTCGATTTCCATTGATGGTTTGAGACATTAACCATAACAGTGCCATTAACTGTCCTGCCTGATTACACGTCAATGAATCTGAAGCACTTGTGGTCATCTAATTATTTTGACACGATTAATATCAAAACAGGGAGTTTTAGTCAGAATCAAACAGACTTTTAAATAAACTAGTCAGGTGTTGAGCAGAGTTTCTTGTATGCATGTGAGCGTTGTTTTTTGGTTGTTGTTTTTTTTTGACCTGCTGGATTTTCCACACTGGCTCTCTAACAGGAAACATGTGTACCGGTTAGTGAACTTGGCCCACTGGCCCAGAGTTTTAATCTGGCGTGCAGGTCAGCCCTTTTCCAGCAATCTATCTTGTTAGTCTTAGCTGTTGTAGCTTACAGTAATCTAATCCCAGCCACCCGTCACCTTGGAGTTTCAAACACCGACATACTTCCTCCTCCACCTTGATGCTGCATACACTCAGGTTGTACAAATACCTTCCCACAACAAGAGCGAGCCCACACTTTTAAGTTATCCACGGGCCGAGTCAGCCAAGTTTATCCCAATCAGTGGTTCTTCAGACCAGAATGTGAGCTGAATATATTCTGTGTGATACCTGATACCTAAGCAGTGTTTACCAAAATAGATGTTTTAGAGCTCACGTGCCTGGGCATTCATGACCCCGGGCCTATTGCCATCTGCCGAATGTGCCCTGTAAGCCATATGCAGTCCATTTACACTGGTGTTTTATGAGGCGACTTCGTGACATGGAGCCTGACCTTCTTCTTTTACAGATGTCTGATCCAAAAGAAAACAGACCTAAGACCTCGTGCCATACGTGGCCTGACGCCGCTCACTAAGTTCAAGTACTTATTCTACTGCAATGGAGGCCCTGTGGAGCAAGATTTGATTATAGCTCGTTGTATGATTTTACCAATGTGGAAAAACTAATGGGATTATCTCAATTTAGGAGGATTTAAATAATTTATATTTTGCCCCTTCCAATTTAGTTATAATACAATTTTATTAGCTCCAATAAACTACAGCCTCAAACCGTCGAATCAAGAATACTGTCAAATCTTTTCAACAGTAATTGAACATTACCTGTCACATTTTAGGCATTTTGGTTGATTTGAGAAATAATTCAAGTCACAACACAGCAGAGACGTCGATGTGACGAGACGTTTATTATATCGTTGAAGGATAATATACAAACATAAGTCCACATGACATTATGAATTATTCACCCATAATTATAATGTCAAATGTATTAATTGTCTTGTCAAACCCTTAACAACTTCCAACGGCTTGTTTCATTGCAGAAAGTTTTTTATTCCTCCTTCTATCGTTGTGGATCAGTTGGGAATTGTATTGCAGAGACGTTGCGTTGGATTAGAAAAACATAACTTATTATACAGACTACAGATTCATTAAAGCAGTGGTGGACATGACAGCTGGAGTTCAGGATTAAAGATAGTTGTTGTCTTATAAGCATTTTCTGTGTGACAGTTCATCTGTTATATAGCACCACATCCTTCCATTATGTTTAGGATGAATAAATACAAATCATTCACAAAAATAATAAGAAAAACCTGCTACAGGCACTCGTGTGAAATATTTCCACAAACAGCTACGAGTAGGTGACGTCATAACACGTCAAAACAGTTTGGTATAAGAATAGGTGGTATGCAGGTTGGGTGTCTTTTACAACGCGTCCTTGAAATAACAGGAGGACAATGCATCATTGACTTAAGAGCTGGTTTTGGTTTGTCAGTCGAGACGTCATGTTCCAGCTCATTTCCCAGCCACAATTCACAAAACTGTGTTATAGGTAAATTATACAGAAATCAATGACATGCAAGTCTCATTAAGACTGAGTCAATTTGCAAAAGTACAACATTACTGGGTATAAAAGTTGTCCTTAAGAGTGGCTCCTCAGTTGAAAGTTCTGCAACGAACTTTACCAACAAATTATAGAGCTGTGTCCGAAAGTTTTCCTTAAATTCAAATTACAAAGACTTTAAGATTCAATACAAATCTGCTCAAAGGAAAGAAAAATCTATTAAAAAAAAGGCCAAACTTGGATGCTGGTGTGGCTGCATTAAAAACAATAATGCCTTTCTGCTGGATATCACTGTATGAGCTCAGGAACACATTTCTCGAAATCAGTCTGTGAAGAGGGAAAGTTAAAGCTGCATCGTGACAAGAATAAGCCAACGTGTTCCAGGAATGCTGCTGGTTTCTCTGGAGCAGAGCTGCTTTAAAAGGGAGAAATATTTTGGGGGAAATCATGAATGTCTGAGAGCGTCATGCCTGATGGGATGAACTGGTAACGCTGAAGTGTGCCTGAACATTTTAGAGAAATAATGAAAAGAAAACAGTCTTAATTGATCCTTATGGGGAACTTATTTATCTGCATTTGACCCACCCTTTCTATAAATAACCTTAAGTACACGTTGTATAAACTGTGATGGCGTGAGGGTCAAGATCCTTGTTCTGGGACTCACAAGCTCGCTGCTCTCACTGCGAGGCCGCCACTGCCCCGAACAAAAGCTCCAGTCCAGGACCTTTGAATATTTCCACCACGCAAGACGGAACCAAATACTTCGTCTGTCCATTCATCGCATTCTCTTTTCATTTACATTTAACACATCGTCTGTTTCGAGTGCATTGGATGGAAGAACAACACGCCCGCGGGCACACAGATGCATGTAATTAGTTTTCCCATTTAAGCCACGCATGCTTCTGCTAGGAAGCTGCAAAGACTGTTTCCACTGCAACCGCAGCTCCATTAAAACCAGTACAGTCAATTTGAATATTCAACGCAGGGATCAGAATAACCAAAAGGCACACTGGCGCATTCATCTACACATGTTTGTCAGTGTGGCGTATTCCACTTATTTGTCTCTCCCACTTTCTATTTGCTTAATTCTTACGCCCTCGTCTATGTGACCAGATAGTTCGGTCACAATTGTTTGCTATATTCCAGCTGTTTTCATGAGCCGATCTGGAGTAAGACGAATATACAGTCGCAAAACAACTTTAGGTTATCGCTGTCACTCGTGAGTTTAATGTGTTACTCCCTCACACTTGTCACGTCACTGTGAGTCACACTCCTGCGTTTGAGAATGACACTTCTTAAATGGGATGTTTCATTGATGCCTTGAATTTATTTGCATGAAACTGCCTCTGTTTGTGCAAAAGCTTTGCTGTTGGGCGGTGGGTTTTGTGCGAATGCGTCTAGACACAGCCTCACTTGAGTGAACTCTTTGTGACCCCGTGCTGATCCTCGGGCTATTCGATGCAACACTCAGAGGGAGACAAAATAAATGCTGAGGAGGCAACATGCAGCAAGACGGGGAGGTAGAGTGATGCTCTGAGTAATGAGTGAGACAGACGACAGAGATGCTCACGCATGAGGAAGGACTTTCTGGAAATATGAAACGCGCCCGACTTTTTGCACATAAAACATAATTGCGGGGAAGAGAGTGACAGCGCCGAGTCCCGGTGCATGTTTAGACACACCTGCACACCGTCAGGTATACACGTTTCACATACGAATGCATGCAGAGGGTAACAGTGGCAGCTGGTGGTAAAAGAATGAAGGTATGAGGGCAGGCCTCGACAGGGCAACTCTCTCCAAGCCATAATAGTCCAGCGAGGAGCAGCTTTTTTTTTTGTTGTTGATAGCACTTCGCTGGTTGAGAGGGGAGGGGTGAAGCCGTCGCTTTCACTTCCATTTCCATTTCCAGAAAAGGACACAGCCGGCATGAAGAGACTGAAAGGTCTCCGGAAAGATTAACGACCCACACAGATGAGGAACAGGGTCGTCTGCCACAGGTGGAAAATGTAAGGAACAAGGATGAAGTGGCAGAAAAATGCGTCACATCAGAGGGCATTCCGTTTATTTTTCGTCCAAATATGTGCAGTGCGCCGCCCCCCCCCCCCCCCCTTCAGGGGCTCGGTGTAACGCAAAAAGCTCAACATCAATAGAATCGATCAGTGGAAAGTCAGTGTTACGATTATTTCTATTTATAGTGTGCTGAGGTCTGCTTGTGACACGAGGATGGCTGCCCATCCCACTCTCACACATCGGTTTTCTCCTTCTATGAAAATGTTGCTGTGAAGCAAACATACAGATTTCTGTGCAGTATAGGGGAACAATTATATTCTTGTCTTTGAATCAACCAAACCTGCAAACTGGCCTGCTGAGGAAATAGTACAAATGTTTGACTCTGAGTCGAACCTTCAACGGTCTTTTCAGAGCCAGCACTGAATCCGCACCGCTCATATTCTCTTCACGGTTCTTCAGCGTGATCCAGATGGACGGTTTTAAACAGCCAGAAATAAAACTGATGAAGTTTATGCACATTCTTTTTCTCCACACAGGATTTTGGGTCCAAAGATATGCGAAGGGAAAGTAAAGTCTTCTCCAAGGCCTTGAAATCGAGGACGTTCAACAAATAAGTGAAACCGAGTCTCAGTTTAATGACAAAAGAAAAAAAAAAACATTTATCTTCAAAGCCTGGATTAAGGTGAGCTCTCTGTGTCTGTCTGTGGCTAAAGCCCCATGCACAGTCTGCTCGTTTCAGGCTTTCGGGTAAAGATCCTGGACTGAGCTTTTATACCCCCCAGACAGGGAAGGTTCAGAAACTTCATGTAGATTTTACACACTGCTTCTTTTTTTTTTTTTTTTTTTTTACTGCAACTGTTGGAAATTGGACTCACTCAAACATTTGTACTATTTAGACTTTTAGTCACAAACTGATGTTTCATTTCTGAAAATTCATTGGCGTAATAACATTTTGAAAGCCAAAACCACAAACTGGCCTTTCAAACTTCATCACTTAAAAAAAGTATTAGCGTCTCAATTTCGAGTCCCCATGTTTTACTGTGCAGTCTGCTTTTCATTCCCACCTGTAGAGCACAACAAGGTCATTCAAACCCCGCAGACGTGAATTCACTTTTTAGTCGTCCGATCGGGGTCAACTTTGTGATTGTCTTTGTGTATCAGGTCACCAGGTCAGCGCAGGTGAAGAGACCACAGCCGCGAAAAGCTTTGTCATTCGTACATATGGATAAAGCAGACAACAACAGTTGCTCTCGACAAGTCTAAAAATACACACTGACTTTGCAGAGAGAGCCAAGATTTAATCAGCTGTAAAATGTCTTAATCATCTGTGTCACATTTGTCTTGTAATATCTTACACCTCTTTCATCATGTGACATTTTTAAGAGATCCATACACTACGAACAGGGGATTTAAAGCTTTTTGTGGGAATAATGTTAATCGTCCGTAGGAATTATGGGTTTAAGAAAACAAAAGAATCAATGCAAAATGAAATCGAATAGAAACAAAGAAAGGAACATAAGCAATCGACATCTACTTTAGTTCTGCGGGAGAAATCAGCTCAATCCAGCCGAGCATATGATTCCTATATTTCTGTTGAGAAAAAAAAAACAATCCCATGCCCAGCGTGTTGAACAGAGGGATTAATCTTTGCTTGTCTCTGCTCCTGCAGCAGCTTGATCATCATGTCAGTGAATCGGATTCCTACATTCTGTCCGCCATACTGGGGATGTGTGGCAGATGCAGTAGAAATGTTTTATAAAGCTCAGGCTTGGGTGTTGTCTTAGCACTTCTGCAATTCTACATTGACATTGCCATCTAGAGGCAGCAGCTGGCGTTGCATCTTTAACATAAATTGCCCTCATGTCTCGGCCATGGATGATGTTTTGTTTTTTGTTTTGTATTGTTTCAACGGAAGTGTAAAGCTTCGGTATTGAAAAGCCATTTTTTGATTTGTCAGTAAGTTTGTCTTCTCTTCACGCCTCAGGACCGCAAACTGACCAAGGCAGAGCAGCAGCGCTTCAAGGAGGAGGCGGAGATGCTGAAGGGGCTTCAACACCCCAACATCGTCCGGTTCTATGATTCCTGGGAGTCGGTGCTACGTGGGAAAAAGTGCATTGTGCTCGTCACTGAACTCATGACATCTGGAACACTCAAAACGTCAGTACCACCTTGTGTCTTTCTACATATTTATTTCACTCACAATCTTTTTCCCATATTCTCTGATTAACATGCATTTGATAAGTCATCTTTTAGAGGATATCAGGGCACATAGTGATGTAAAGCTAGGCTATACTACAAGGGATTATCGAACAAAATCTGAAAACTGTTTTTGTAAATGGTGTTATTTGAATAGGTGTTAATTCAATTCAGTAAACACACACAGACTCACAGGTTTATATTCTTTTCTTAGACATAACCAAACCACAAACTGGCCCTGAAACTTGTCGTATCTTAAAAAAAAAAAATAATAATAATAATTTGTGTATTTTAAGTCCCCATGTTTGCACTCATCAACCTTCACAATAACTAGCCATTCAATTATTTATATTAATGTTCTAAATGGGGGTACAGGTATAGAGATTGGTTTATTTCTGATTGGTTACGGCTCAAAAAACGGAAGAAAACACAGATTATTAAGATAAGAAAACGTGTTTGATCTCACACATGAGAAATTTTAATCATGTAGGTAGAAATGAGAGTGAAAGACAATCAGTGAAATAAAAATGTAGAATTTGTTTCAGAATCATGAAATGGTGACTATCAAAATACAACATTTGACGGATCTATACACTCAGGACTTATTTTAAGTATTTCATCATCTACTGGCACTTGCTAACCTGCAGGGTTCTACTTATAGTGGCTCGTACAATCAACATGATTTGACACTGTAATTATTCAGGAAGTTTGAAACAAGTCGCCCCTAGTTTCCAAGAGGTCGAAGACTGAGGCACTAATCAGTTGATTATAGAATTCAGGTGAAGTATGTTCACTCATTACTGGGGTTTTTCTTATGTTTACGGCTGATTATGTTATTCTCTCTCCACAGTTACCTGAAGCGCTTCAAGGTGATGAAACCCAAGGTCTTGAGGAGTTGGTGCAGGCAGATTTTGAAGGGCCTTCACTTCCTTCACACCAGGACTCCACCAATTGTGCACCGAGACCTCAAATGTGACAACATCTTTATAACTGGACCCACAGGATCAGTCAAGATAGGCGACCTCGGGCTGGCCACTCTTATGAGGACCTCCTTTGCCAAGAGCGTTATCGGTAAGCTACAGCAGTTTTTAGGAAGAGTGTCGGACTTTCAGCACACTGGGGCGCCTTGGTCAATCACTATAAATACACTTTAACTGCATTCAGCACCGTGCAGTATTTTACTGAGGGCCTCAGCCACTTATGGTAGGCCTCATATTGACAGAGTCGTTCTAAAATCCATGAGGGCTGCACTTAGTGTAAGCAAGGACTGAAAATAATGTGGCCGTTCCAAGCCAACTTAAGCAGCGACTGTGAAGCTTAACTCAGGAAGCAAGTGCAGGTTTGCCAGAGAGATTTTTATCAGTGTTTAAAGTGAATCAAAATACTTCCGCTGGGCATGTGGCGCGTCTGTAGATAATGTTTTCCTCCCAGTAAATGTACCATATAAGTTGTGACAGAGATAAATTTGCATGTGGCAGTTTACGACTTGTGTATGCTCACTGTCTGGTCTCATCAGGAACTCCGGAGTTCATGGCTCCAGAGATGTACGAGGAGCACTACGATGAGTCTGTGGATGTTTATGCCTTTGGGATGTGTATGCTGGAGATGGCGACTTCAGAATACCCCTACTCTGAGTGCCAAAACGCTGCTCAGATCTACCGGAAAGTCACAAGCGTAAGTTCCTGTCGTCACAATGCTCTGAAACAAATAACCGAGACATAATTGATTGGCTTTTGTTTGCTTTTGTTTTTCAGGGTATAAAGCCGGCCAGCTTTGATAAAGTGAATGACCCTGAAATCAAAGAGATTATTGAAGGCTGCATTCGTCAGAGCAAAAACCAGAGGTGAGCACACGATTTAGTGCACTCTATCAAGCAACATCGCTTATTTAACATCATTCAACGTCAAGGAGCTGGTTTCACCGTCCTCTACTTATCTTGTGGCAGACTCTCCATCCGAGACCTCCTCAACCACGCGTTCTTTGGGGAGGACACGGGGGTCCGGGTGGAGCTAGCCGAGGAGGACACAGGCACCCAGGACTGCTTGGCTCTCCGGATTTGGGTTGAAGACCCCAAGAAGCTGAAGGGAAAACACAAAGACAATGAGGCCATTGAGTTCAGTTATGACCTGGAGAACGATAGCGCCGAGGAAGTGGCTCTCGAGATGGTAAGACACAGGAATAACTTAATGTATGGAGAAGGTGAAGAGATGTCAGATATGTTAAAGGGAAAGTCTGGGAGTGGGTTTTAATGATTTAACTTTGAGCGAAGGCCAGCTGGGTAAAATCCTTCAGGCCATTATTACTCACTGCAAGCTTGACTGTGACCTAAATTCCCTTCATATCAACCTATTAATTACTCTCTCTCCCTCCCTCTAGGTGAAGTCAGGCTTCTTCCACGAGAGCGATGCCAAGGTGGTGGGAAAGTCCATCCGGGACCGAGTAAATCTAATTAAAAAGTCAAGGGAGCGTCGACAGCAGCAGTGCTCACAGCAGCAAGGCATCGAAGAACGAAGAGACTCCACTCTCACCTCCCACACCTTCTCACATCCATCGTGCCCTTCTTCCCTGGTGCAAGTGGCGGTGGGACAGACGGGAAGAGGGGAAGGAGGAGGAGGAGGAGTGCAGGAGTCCGAGGAGCTGCCTGAAGTGGACCAGCACGTCAGGCAGCAACATATTTTCAGTGGGACGACCCTCAGTTTGCTAGGTGGACTGCACGCTTTATATATTATATATGTCAAAAGAACATTATGATTTTGAAATGTGATTTATTTATTTTTTTAAGGGGAGAGCGTCGGGTCTGCCAGCTGTGAATCTTATGCAAGTGGACAGAGCCAAGTATATTCCCAGCCAGGAGAATCATACTCCCACTCCCAGATTAATCTCGCTCCTATGGCGTCCGTAAGTCTTTACTTAGTATGCATGCATCAATGCATCACAAACTGATTATGTTAACGTGGTCCTGAATGAATGTACTGACAAATTACATTGTTGATTGAGTGTTTTCTTGCACTGCAGAGCTCTGGTGTACTGGCCCATCCTCAGCTGCTTTCCATTGGTGAAAGTGGAAGTATTCCTAACGTGCCTCTTGGTCAAAGTGTTAGTTTGTCCAGCATGACTATAGGCCAGAGTGGAGGAGGACCCGTTGCTCAGACCTTTCTTCAGCCCAGTACTATGGTTCCACAGGTATCACCAAGTGGACCACAACTATATCTTCAGGTGAAAAGGGTACTTGTATTAATGTGACAGATAGATTAACACCGGGGCGACTACAGAGGTTAACATTGTTATTAATGGAGCTACAGTTCCACTACTCTGTCATGTTTTGGCTCTTTTCCTCTTAATTTCTGCAACTACAAATCATCCTCATAATTGTCTCAGATTGTCCACTTTACAGGGTTTCTCCCAGAGAGTGAGCTAATGTCTCGGATAAATTGTACTTTAGTTATTTTTACTTAAAGTTTAGAATGATCTGAAACAACACAGTCCACATCGGCTATGAAATACTGTGGGAAACCCTGTTTGTTTACAATGTCTTACAATGTATTGATAATTGATTCTCCTTGCACAAGCTAATTCTTAACCTAATTTTTCTACTACTTTCTTTCCCCTCTTCTCTCGACACCAATCATCATTCTGTCATTATCACTTAGCAGTCACAAACATTCCCATCAGACACATTTCAAACAACCACCCCTCATGGCTCGATGGCCCCCCCACAGTCATACATGCCCCCTGTTTCACCACAAGCACCCTTTAATGTTCTCACTACAGCCATGGCAGTCAGTGATCCTGCCGGACAAGCGGGGGCCAATGTGCCTCACGCTCAGCCGGCCCAACACCCCGCCACGCCCATGCAGCTCGCTGACATCATTCCCCAAGCTGCACCCCAACAAACACAGCCTGTCATGATCCCTCAGCAGACTATTGTCCCACAACAACAGATAGCGATGGATCCGCAGACCACCACCCTTCAGCAGCAGCCACTACACCAAATGGAGGCCCAGGCCACTCTGCTCGAACAACAAGCTAGTGCCTCTGTGCCGCAAACAGAACAGCATCAACAGAGCCTTTCAGCTCCAGCTATCCAGAACCATCAACATGAGCCTCAGCAGCCAGTGTACGTACAGCAGCCGGGCCCACGTGTCCAGCCACCTTCTCAGCAGCATGTGTTAACGACACAAACAGGTATGGAACAGCAAGCTCTCTCAGGATCGCAGCTGATGGAGCAGGTCCAGATTTACAATCAGCCACCGGCCGGGGACCCTCGCGATCAGACCATGATACAGTCACAGCTTTTACAGCAACAGCTTCAGCAACAACAGGCTCTGTTACAACAGCAGCTAGTGCACCAGCAGCAACAGCAACAACAAGCGTCAGTGTTTGAGCAACATCAACTCTATGTACAACAACAGCTTGATCAGCAGCAGCAAAATGCATTGCTTCAACAGCAGCAGGCGCTTCAACACAAGCAACTGTTGGATCAACAAGAGCAGCAAAGTCTCATTCAACAGAAACAAGAGCCACAACAGCAAGGGTTTATACAGCAGGAGCAAATGCAGCATACACTTCCACAGCACCAAGTAGAGCAATCTCCTTCGCAACAACAGCAAAATCAATTATATCAACAGATGGGACAGCAAGCTGGAGCACAAAAAGAACCTGAGATGCAACAACAACCACAAATTGTATTGCAGCAGCAACTTCAGCAGACTCAACAGCTAAAGGAGCAACAGTTGCAACAGCAAGCCTTGATGCGACAAATGGAACAGCAACAAGCGCTAATACAGCAGCAGTTGATTTTACAGCAGCAACTCCAGCAGAAAGCTCAGCTGCAACAAGAGCAACAAGTACAGTTAAAGCAGCAGCTTGAGCAGCAGCAGCAGCAAGCTTTGTTGCAGCAACAGTTGGAACAACAGCGACAAGTCTTGTTCCAGCAGCAGCAAGCGGAGATCATACAGCAACAAGCCCTGATAAAGCAACAGATTCAAGAGCAGCAGCAACAGGCAGCCATGATTCAACTTCATCAAACTGAAAAACAAGAGGCTGTCCATCTTCCACACAGCAACAGTGAACAGCAGGTTCAGCCTCAGCTGACTGATATGCAGCACGTGTGCAACCCACAACTACATGCCGCACAGCCCACGCCTCATCCCGCTCAGCAGCAGGCAATAGAGCAGCAGCAAGCAGCAGTGATCCAGCAACAGGCCTTTGTCTCCCAACCGCAACACCACGCGTCTGTCATGGAACCTCGGATTTCAGCTGGGTCTCGGACGAGTGCTGACTCGATTCAGACTCATATCATCCCTCAGGCCACGGTCCCAGTAACACTTCAGACTGCACCGATCCCTGCGCAGATGTCTGCCTCTGCTCCAGCTCAAGTACTTACTCAGCAAAGACAAAGTGAAGTTAACCTCCAGGGCCCTGTCCCAATCCAATTTTTAACCCAGACCACAGTCCAAGCGCCGCAATCAACCACAGCTCCGGCTACAACCGAGGCCCTGATACCTCCACCTGCCTCAGTGCTCCAAGGACAGACACAAGTCATTCAGACCAGGCAAATTCCCATGCAGACGAGTTATCCTGGGCCTGCCACTTATCCACAGAGTCAGGTAACTACTCAGCCAATAATCCAGCCTATACACACAACTATAGCTCAAACCCACCAAATACATGGCCAGGTACCACAAACTGACATTCAGATGGTCGGCCATCAGAGCCAAGCTGCTGTTCAGCCACCTGCTGCAATTACTGCAATTCCCAGTCAGATCCAGCATGAGGTCCACATTCAACAAAATGCGCAGATGCCAGGGCTCATACAGCTTCAGCAACAAACTCAAGGCCATCCACCTAGACAAGTGCACGCTCAGCCTGCGGCTGGCCTTTTGAATCATCAGCACGTCCCTCAACCTATCCACCAAGGCATGAAATCTGTACAGCAGGAACAACAGCAGCCGGTTCTCCAGTATCAGCAGATGATTGTTTCTCCTGGCACCACCGCAACTGTCGGAACCAAAGCAGATGGTCTCAGTTCAGTAGTCGACCCCACAAACTTTGTGGCCCCGCCTCATCCTGTGCAGGCAGGACAGCCCTATGTTTCTGGACAAACCGTGCTGCATCCAGTCCTTCAGGCCCAGCAGCAGCCTCAAGGAAGTCCTGCTGACCCGTCAGTCATTCAGCCCATCTCGCTTGCCATGTCTCATTCTGCTGAGCAATATCACCAACAGCTACAGACACTCTCTCAAGTGCAGCAGCAACAGCCATCGCAGCCTGCCCCACAAGCCCAGTTACCCGCACAGCACTTCTCCGCTCCCACCCAGCAGCCACTTCCTCTGCAGCAGGCTGGGATGACCCTGGATGACAGTCAGCTTCCCCCACAGTGTCCACCTCCACCACATCTGCTGAGCCAACCCCCTGCACAGTTAGGCCCCGGTAACACGAAGGAATCTCAGAGCGTAACGCTGCCGGTCTACACTCACCTGGCTGCAGGCGCCCCTCCATCTCCACCGCACCAGGCCAAACAGATGCTGCCGGCACACACACACACACAAACTAGTAGTCAGGCCCAAATACACTCCCAAACGCAGACACAGGTTCAGACACAGGCTCATTCTCACACTCAGACGCACACTGACACACCTGTTTCTGAACAGCCTGTCCTGCCCCAAGCTGCATTTCCTGCACAACAAATGCCCCTCAGCCCATTGCACACTTCATGTCCTCTACCATTAATACCCTCCCTTCCGTCCCTGCCATCCCACTATCCTGCTGCGACCCCTCCTCCAGAGCTGCCTACATCTCCACCAGCGGCCCAGGTAACTTTACCCGGGCAGGCTGACTTTATACCCACCTCCCCTCCGCCTGTCACTACTCTGCAGTTGCTCGATTCTAATGCCCCCAAACTACCCCAAGCCTCGCTGCAAGACTGTGACCTTTCCCTGCTGGGCATTGCTCAGGTACACGACCTGTGAAAGTTTGATATAACAATTAAGAGTTTATTTTTTTGTTGCATATTGACAGAATGAATGAGATTTGCTATTCGTTGGATGCTATTTTGGATTCATGTAACCTCACTCTTTAAAAAAAGTTATTTTCTTATATCTTTTCTTGTATTAGAATATGGCATGGAGTTTTCAGTTTTTCCCTCTGTGTAATTTCCTTTTTGTGGGCGTACATGTCACTCTGTAGGATGGTCCATATCTGACAAGTGCAGAACATCATTCTTCATCAGGGTATGTCAAATATCACAACTGTCTTATACACACTTTACTTTTAGTTCATGATGGGAAGATTAAAAAAAAAAGAACAGATAATAGTTTGTATATTAATGGAGTTTCTCAATTCACAAAAAAGAAAATTAAAGAAGAAAATGTATGATTTTTGCATAGTGAACTGACTTTTTTTTTCATCTCTATGAGGACTATGTGTTTATAGTTAGTTATTTATGCATGTTACCCTCAGATCTGCTCCAGGTAATGGTGAGGACACTGTACAGCTCCTGGCTAATGGAAAATTGGAGAAATTGAAGGCCCAGAGAAGAGCGTCTTGTCAAAAACCTGAAAAGATTTCACATCAGTTTCAACTGAGCATGCTTCAGGTGACACAACATGCTGTTTAAAAGTATATGTTTGCGTCAGGAAAAGTACAATTCCAAATTTAACAAGTGTTACAATTATCTTACTCTCTAGGTGTCTGGCAGTGGAGACAATATGGTGGAATGTCAGTTGGAGACTCACAGCAACAAAATGGTGACGTTTAAATTTGACACTGAAGGGGACGCACCTGAGGACATAGCCAACTACATGGTAAACACCTTAATGTCACGTCATTGCACACCAATGCCAACATTTGTCAGTAGACATACTAATGATTGTTGTTTTGCTGCACTTTGTCTGCAGGTGGAGGAGGATTTTGTTCTTGACGTGGAAAAAGAGAAATTTGTTGAGGAGCTCAGATCAATAGTTACAAAAGCCCAAGAAATTCTTCAGACGCATTTGCAGGTATTTTGATTTATATCCACCTGGTTTTTCTCATGTTTTATTTTGCTGTTGGAACTACAAGACAATTAATCTGTATTATTTGTCCTGTATTAGACTGGATCCACTGATCAGTTACACGTGAGCACCCCCAGTAGTTCAAGTGAGTTTCTGAATGTAGATTTTCCTATATATTAACAACATAAGAACGGATATAACTAGTTTGTATACCTTATCTTGGTAAAGTGATGTTAACAGTCTTTATAATTTCTCAGTGGATTCGGTGCCTCATTCCTCACCGGTGGGACGATGGCGCTTCTTTATCAACCAGACCATCCGCCATAGAGACTCTCTTTCCGGCCAGGGAGCAGGTACACCAACAACTGCAGTAGACACACTGACCACACAGTCCCTAAAAAAAGAAAGAGGTGAGCTCTGCTTGTGCTAATTTTACTGCTGTGGCTTAATATCTAACCAGAGGCAGCAGACTAACACAAACTAACTCACTATTTCTCTCTGTGGCTATAGAAAGTGAAGGATCCCAGAGTGTGGAGTCCTTGACTGGAATTTCCTCCCCTCCCTACTCTACTCTTTCTGCCACCTGCCCCCCAGTGTCTTCTGTCTCAGCCCCCACCCCCATGGCTCCCCCTGCCTCTGCTGTGTCTGCTCCTCACACCACCGCCTCTGAAAGCGCCTCTGGACCAGCCTCTGCCCCTGTTAATGCCTCAGGCGGACTTGAATTGCCAGTTCATACCTCAGCTTCTGAAGAGCGAAATCCCGGTGCCCCTTTAACCACGGCTGTACCCGCTGTAGCTAACATGACCATCTTGACAAACGCTCCCGCTGTTACATCTCCCACATTCACCACAATTCATCCTGATAACCACGCCTCCCCTGGAACCAGTGTTTGCTCCTCTGTGGGTCAAAGTGTAGGTGACACAGTGATTCCTGCTCAGCGACCATGCACAGATCAGTCTCCAGCCTCCTTTCATTCTCCTCCTCTTGCTACAACAATGCACTCAGCCGTGAGCCAGCTCGGCATAGAGCAGCAGCCGCAGACTTTCACCCAGGTACCCCAGCAACCTCCACAACCACCTCAACTGCAGCCACAGCTGCAGTCTGCATTACAGCAGCAGGTAACAGCAGGGCAATTGCAGGCAGTACAGCTTGAGCAACAGATACAGCAGTCAACACAAAACCAACAGCAATCACTAGCTTCAGTTTACCAAGAGCAAAACCCGCTGCAGCAGGAACAAGCACTGCAACAGTCTCTTCAGCAACTGCAGCAGCAACAGCAGCAGCTAATGCAAAAGCAAATGTCCCTTCAGCAACAGTTACCTGAGGTGCAGGTGTTGCCTCAACCTGGTCATACAGAGTTGTTACAACAGTCTGTACCTCTACATCAGTTTCTTCCGCCTTTGCCCGCACAGCAGACCCAACAACCTATACAGCAGCTATCATCACAGTTTGCCCCACAACTGCTGCAGCAGGTCCCAACCCAAGCAGCTGTTGTGTCCAAACAGCAGACTCAGATCGATCAACAACAGCAACAACAGTTAAACCTACAGCAGACCATTCAGTTACAGCAACAACAAATTGTGCAACAGCAGCTGCAGCAACATCAGCTGCTTATGGGTGCAATGGCCATGAATCCAGAGCAAAGCCAAATGCTCCCTTTGTCAGTTAGTCAACAGTTTCTTCAACAGAACTTGAATGATGGGCCTGTACCACAGCAACAAATTCAACAACAATCCCAAGTGCCTGCGGAGGCAGTGCAGCACGTACAGTCACAGGCACCGCTACAGCACGTTGAACAGCAACAAGAGGCAGCAAAAGCTGTTGATACATCCCAGAAACAGCAGCAGTTTCCACTGCAGAAGCAGTCCTCTTTACAGATGTCAGAGTCAGAAGTATCCACAGGAGAGACAAGCATCACAGAGGACACAGGCAGCTATTCTGCCACTTTTCACCCTTCCTCTGACTCATCGCTGCCGCCTCTCCATCTGAGCACAACTGAAGCCCCCTTACCGGCCCTCTCACTCACCATGTCTCCGTCTCCTGCTCAGCCGTCGTCTGTGGCTGAGTCAGACAGTGAAGGGCCCCCCAAAATTGATTTCGTAGACAACCGCATCAAGACGCTGGATGAGAAGTTGAGGAACTTGTTGTATCAGGAGTACAGCAGTGGGGCAGCGGTGGGTGGGGGAAATGCCTCTGGACCAACATCAGCAGCCTCCACGTCAGCGGGAGGTGACGAGTCCTCCGAGCCACAGTCTCTCCACTTCTCATCTTTCCCCCCACCTGCCTCCTCCTCAGATACCTCCCCCCACTCCTCATCTTCCACCTCGTCCTCCACCACCTCCCGCTCCTCCTCCACCTCCCCTGACCCAGAGAGGGGCAGAGGGCTCGAGGAAGCTTCATGCATGGAGCAAAACTCTATGGAGTCGGGCCCAGTGGAGCAGCAGCCTGGCCCATCCTTCCCCTCCACCTCTGCCACGTCCACCCCGCCTACCTCTCTTCTGCATCCCAGTCAGGAGGAATCTGCTGGGGCGCAGCGCCCGCCTGTACCAGGAGAACCAATCATTCTTGTGAGTGACGTGACAGTGGTTTCTTTCTCGGTTTCGTCCATCACTGATTGAAATAATCTGTATTTTACAACTTAGAGTTATGACTCCGTATTTAAACGTGTCTCCACTCTGTTCTTTTTCAGCTGTATGTGATTATTTGTAATATTTCAGTGTTCATGTCCCCATTTTGACCGTCTCAACTCCATGCAGCTACTTTTAACTGTCTTGATTGTTCTAGGCTGTACCCCCACACTCTGACACCAGTGCCACTGGAGACGCATCATGGCCCCCCAATCAGCATCCGATCCCCCTCCGGCATGGACAGCAGCAGCACAATGCAGGAGGTGGATATTTTGGCCTAAACCTGACATGTCCTAGTATCAGAAATCCTGTTAGCAAGAAATCCTGGACTCGCAAATTCAAAAACTGGGCATGCAAACTGCGCCACTCCGCCAGCTTGTTCAAGAAGCCCAGAGTCCAGCAAGGTAGCGTCCTCTTAGGGAGCGAGAGAGAGAGCGCGAGAGAGAGAGAGAATGAGATGTTGGGGCATGAGCCTAAATCTAATCTCTAGTACTCTAGTTTTAACATAGTGAAATAACTTCCTTAACCCGCAAGAATTAATAAAAGTTCATGTCTAATAGCTGTTAATGTCTATTATGGTTTTGTACATTGTTTCTTTAACATAGTTTTCATATAATTTCATATAGTGTTGACATCACTACATACATTGTTGTTATGTTATGGTTTTCCTAAATTCCTTTTTTTTTTTGTACTAAATTTCATTTTCTTGCCAATCTTTCTTTTGCATGAGTTACTCACTCAAGTGAGGAGAGCAGTGGCGAGTAGAGGATTGTGGGAGATTGGCACAGTGTAGGAGGATGCTGGCATCATGAATCTGGTTCCCTCCCAGTGCAGATTAAAACCCAGAGATGCCCATTCCCAAAGAAAATCCAAAGTCCACAGGCACAGCCGGCAGCATCTCACCTCCACCTGCTGGATATTTGTAGACACCCCCTCCACCACCACCAACTCACATCATTGCAGAGATAAGATTAATGCTAAATGGCTAAGATGACATATAAAATTGTACAGCGTTGCTCTTATCGCTGTATCGCTGGAGTTGAGTGCACCTGCTGCAATATTGCTTTATGATGGATCCGCTTCACTTTTAGAGGATGCTGGATCCTTTCTAGTTTTAGATTTCAGTCCCTTTTGGTTCATTTTGACCTCTAACGAGCTGCAGACTTCTGTCAGATGTATCATTGGTGGAACTAGTTGCTGATTTCCATGTTGAAAGCTTTTTTTCATGGCTTTCTGAGCTGTGGAGGCACTTTAAACTGTCTTTTTCTTGTGGAGTTTGTTATCCAAAGCTTTGTAATAGAGTTGTGTGATCTTCAGTGATACATGTCTTGCTTCCATGTATGTTCTGTTGAAGCTACAGCTGTGGATAGGTTACACTGTTAGTTGTCAGTGTCAGCTGTGTCTTGGCCTGGTGTAATTCTGTTTCTGCTCAGTTGGTGCACTCTGCTTCTTGATACTCATTTTGATGAGAGCTGTATGTTTTAGTGGAGATTTTGAAGAATAACAGGGGTCTTTAAACTATCGTCAGGTCACCTTGGACATAGGCAGGCTTTCCATTTGGCTAAGTTTCATCATGCTGCTAAACATTCTACCCATCCTGCATGTAGTTGTGTTTATGTGTTTGTTATGTGTAGCAGTCACGTAGATCCTCCGCCACAGGAACCCTTGCATGAGCATGTATTTTATTTTCTGCACAAGTGACTAATAATGGACCATAATCTGTAAGTAACCCTCTGTATCAGATTGCAGATCTGTGTAATTTTGTTTATGTTATATTTAATCCTTATGTCCTGAATTTCCATGTACACAAATATCAAACACACTGACCAATATCACTGCAGATCTGGACACAGATCTCCAGCTCATATTGGGCTTTGTTGTCTGGTATCTGAGTGCCAATAGAGAAAGAGTGAGAATGAGAGTGTGGATGTGTGGGTGGGTGGGGTACACTGTATTTATTAACTGTCATTTCACAATCTGCTTTTTTTTTTATTATTCTTTTTTTATTTAATGGCTTATTACAGTTTGCTTTTTGATGAAACAACCATTTACCACTCCTCCCCACACACTCACTACCTCTTTCTTTTAAGCCCTTTTTCATCCACAAAGCCTCACTTTTTCTTTTGTTTGATTTAAAAAAAAAAAAAAAAACATTTAATCCCATAACATGTGTTGACACATTTCAGAGACTCTCATGCAAGCTCTGTAAGTCTCAAAGATGATGATTTGTAAATTTGGTGTGTGATTTTTGACATTGTGCCTCTGTGCTCGTGCCCCTTGTCTGTCTGTGTGCACCTGTACGTCTTTTGCTTGTTTTTGTCTCTCTGTCATTTTCCATGTGCTCTTTATACACGTGTGTTTGTGCTCTTGTCTTTGTGTCCTTGTCTCCCCTTTTTGTTTTTCATCCCTATCTCTTTATCAGATGGGTGTTCTAGCTCTCAGGCAGCCAGAGAGGAGAAGGAGACGGCGCCTCTAAATCCACCGCAGTCACGTAAAGGACGATTCCAGGTGCGACTGCTTGTACCGATTGCACCTTTGTCATTAACTTAACCTCAGTGGAGGCTACACATGCAGCAACTGTCTCTTACGTGTCTTTGCCATCAGGTGACTCCTGTGCTCCAGACCTCTTCCCCTAAAGATGTGCCATCAGGTCATGGTAGCAGTCACAGGAAAGTGGGACGCTTCTCTGTAACCCGAGCCGACGCCAGGAAAGGAGATAGGCAGACCGACAGCTCCCCAGTGTCTCCTGATCTAGAGAGGGAGAGGAGGAAATCTCGGGCCAAAGAAGGGGACAAAGACGATAGTAGAAGGACTCCATCTATGGCCCACCTGCCTCGTGGTCTCGGGCACAGCCACTCTCCGCTCGGCAGCAGCGATGACGATGATGAGAGTGAACTGGAGGATGAAGAGCTGAGAAAGGAGCTGCATAAGCTCAGAGAGAAGTGAGTCAGCGATGGCAAAGATTATTTGTCTTGTGTGTTTCTTTGATTTTCTTTAACAAACTCCTTTCTCTCCAGGCACATCAAAGAGGTGGTTTTCCTTCAGGCCCAGCAGAACAAAGAGCTCCAGGAGCTGTACAGACAACTCCGCTCGCTCAAAGACCAGAGGCAAAGTCTGCCTGTCTCCTTGTCCCGGACCTCTCCTCTGCCCACGGGACCTCCTGTCCTCTCCCCTCGCAGGCCCCGGCAAGCCAAAACCAAGCTGCGGCCTCGGCCTCACTCTCACATGGACAACAATGGACTTACACACTCCGGTAAGGCGTTTAATGACTTCTTTCTTCCTCGCTCTCTTTATATATTCGTCGCTCTGTGTGCCCTTTGTATGTATGTGCTGTTTAGGGATTCAGCAGTCGGGTAGTTTCTTGGGTAGTGAGCAGAGCAAACTGTTACAGTACTGTAACCCCGAGCATCACAGCACACTGCCTGCTAATAAAAGAGGTTCCTTCTTCCAGGACGGTGCTCAGTGGAGACAATACATCCTCGATAACACACAGGGGTTTCACGGCTCATTTTTCCACAGATCACAGTCCTCTAAGGAAAAGCACATTCACAGATGAGCTGCACAAACTGGTCGATAATTGGACGAAGGAGACTGTGGGCCCTGCCCCGTCCAAGCCTTCTCTGAATCAAATCAAACAGATTCAGCAGGAGCTGGGAGGCTGGAACCAGTCAACAGAGGTAAGACGTCAACTAACACAGTCTCACATTCACACATGCAACACTGCAATTCACAAAACATTCTAAATTTATGGCCACATAGGTAATTTATCTTGTATCAGTAATGCCGTTGATGATGCTTTTTGATATTTTCAAAGAAAAACACAGCCTTTATTTTGATAGTATCAATAGATGATGAAATGAGGTTAGACAGCGTTGAGTCAGTTCTGATGAGCCGTTGCTGCTGGCAGAATGCTGCAGAGCCATGAAGTGTGGACACTTTCCAGAAGAGCTCTGAGTGGTTGTCTTTCTTTCAGTAACGAGTCTGACAACAATCGGGTGACACAGGCGAGATGCTTCCCTGCAGCAACATTCAGATATCAGCCGTGAGAAGCAGGGTTTTCTTCACCCGTCGAACGTTAAATGTGATATAAAACTTTCAGATAGGCAGATTTAGGAAAACAGATTTTACCTGTGTTTCGTCTGAAGGTTCTTTTATATTTGATGCTTGTATTGAAGAAACTATAGGCAAAAAGTGGAAATGGGTTCATCGTGGCTCAGTTAGAGTGGGTCGTCATCATATCCCCAGGGTGAAGGCTTGATTCCCCGCCTCATAGCTCAAATGGAGGTTGTACACTTTGCATTGCAGCCATTGCTTCTATCTGTAAGTGTGTGTATGAATGGCTGAACGTGACCAACGGTGTAAAGTGTTTTGGTACTGCTGTTCAGGATAAGTGAGGTTTATTACCAGAAAAACAAGATTTGGGTAATTTTTCATGAATGTCATTTATGTCAGGAGCAAAGCACAATAAAAAGCCATTGTGTTTCTTTTTCTGTATTCTTTGCTGTTTTGATTGCAGGGTGCTCCACCCGGTTGGTTTCCGGCGGCTCAGCTAAACCCCCAGGCACAACCGACCCCTGCCAGCTTGCCTGGGGCAGCCCCTCCACCAGGGGGCGGAAACCTGTCCACCCTGCACCCCCCGGGACCAGCGCCACAGCAAACGCACATTGCTCCAGTGCCACAGATGCAGCAGAGTTTACACCTGCATCCCTTGCAGCAGATGAGCTACCAAACTCCCGCCAGTCGCCAGCCGACAGCGCAGCCCCTGATGCAAACAGCTTCTCCGTCACTGTCACAGACACAGCCCGTCACCCAGCTGCCCCACCCGCCACCTCAAAGCCAACCGCTGCTGCCTTCCCAACTGCCCTCATCACCAGTGTCTGCGGCGGCGTCTCTGCTGCCCGGCGATGGCTCCGCTGCACCCGCAGACAGCAGCGCGACTGCTGGCGGGACGTTTTGCTCCTGTTCCTCGCCCTCCTCCACATGTTCCTCCTCCTGCTCGACTGCTGCTCTACCTTCCAGTGCCAAAATTCACCCAACACCCCCCACCTCGACCCTTCCTCTGGGACAGAAATGAAACCGAGCGAAGTGTGAGGTCAAATGAAGGTCCAAGAGATGGAGATACCAGTGGGTCGGGACGTGAAGTGGATCCACTGGGAGTATTGGTTTTGTGTATGCGTGAGAGTTGTGACTGCAATGAATATATGAGTTCCAGTGTTACTTCTGGATGAGGTGGGGAAATGAATGTGAAAGTCAGATGGTAGTGTTTAGTATGTACAAACTGAGGGTAACACAACAGCCGGGGTCTGTGAACCGTGATGCGTTCGGATGTTGAGATGTATAAAGTCTTTAATGTATGAGTGAGTGCATTTATGAGTGTGGTTGAGTGTTTATGGATTATCTGAGTACATATCACTTATGTCGTCGGACGCAAATTAACAGTCATGTTTTTGTTGGCAACCCTCCTCAGCTGGACCTGAAATCTCCCGAGGCCGAGGCGATGGGGACAAAAATATTTGACAGTGTTGACATTTTTTTGTTTAACTTGTCAAAGCTCACAGTGAAAGGACTATCAAGTTTTAAAAAGTGCAATTAGTAATGGTCATCAAAATTGATCAGCACGTATTGTATTGATTTGTCTTGTAAGGCATATGATATTTTTGTAGAAGCACAGTGACGAATACCACGCTCATACAGGATTTTTCAGGATCTTTTAAACATAGGCCTACAGCACAGAAAGCTTCAGTGGACACAAATGAACAACGGCACCCGAGACAGACTGACCCCAGTAAACCTGATCCGGCTCCCTTTATTACCAAGAAACCACCAAATACATCACAGCAGCACAGCATGCGTTCGATTTGTATCGTTCTTTTGTTTTCTCAACTTACAGGATCAGAGTTTTTCCCGATGTGATGGTGAAACCTGCCATTTGAGCTCAGAGCGTAACCAGACACACACTCAGGCCAAGACTGCATGACCTACACCACGTAACTCGTCTCGCCTGAGTCCAAACTGCTTGCACCTACGTCATCTATATTGAAGAATCTCGTAATTTATTATCAGTTACCAAGGCTAAATTTGCTTGTCGTGAGATGTACTCTCACATTTCACAGTTTTGCTGTCAGGTTGCAATTTGCCCATTGAAATCTATCAGTGTCACGCTCAGAGGAGGAAGAAGAAAAAAAACAAAAAAAACTAACTGCCAAGTTATTAATGATTAACGGGAAACCATGTGGGTCAATCCCACATTGCCTTTTAAAATTACTATATTTCGTGAGCGTGTGGGTGTATATTTTTAATGTGTGACAAAGCTTTGTGGTCGTCCCATGGTATACTGCTTTCATTCGAATGGAAATGTTCCTGCTGCCCGTGTTTTGGACTGAAAACACAGATGAGATCTTGGATCATAAACTGGTTGTAGGTGTCCTGTTCAACACTGTTGTGTGATCCTCACTTGCCTATTTTTCCAGTTTTGTTTGGCGTTGCTCAAATTCTTTATTACAACCGTGAACTGTCGAGCCTTTGAGCGTCGCCCGTCTGTGGGGACTGACCAGAAGCTAAAATGTGGGCCAGGACTGTGCTTCGTGCACCCTCCTAAAGGTTTACTCAAGTCGAAACTGTTTTCCATTCCTCGGTTTCTAAAAATCACATCATTATTCGATACGCGGAGTAATACATCAGCAGACAGTATATTACTGGTACAGCAGTACATTTCGCCATACACACATTTGACCATTGATGGTCGGGAGTTGATGCATTTTTGGTGTAAAAGTAGCTCGTAGTCAAAGCAGCATTTCTGTTTTAGGAATGAAAGAGGGATTGACACTGAAAACCAGAGATTTTACGGAAGGTAAAGACCACTAAATGTGATAAAAAATACTTTTTTTTTTTTTAAAACATGATCAAAGAGAAACGGCCCGTGCTCCATGGTATGGCTGCTCAGAAACTGCATCATCTAGAGTATGAATTCATACAGTTCTCTGTTTTTGTTGCTTTTCAAGACTTCCCACATCTTCACAGAGATGTAGTTCATTATTAGTAAAGGTGAGATACTGTGCTGTCACGTCTGATACTAACATGTATCTAACAAGCTACAGCTTAATGATCATGACTCATGATATGGAGCTTGCTTTGTCCTTGAAGTGTTACCAAAATGTTATCTAAAAAAAAAAAAAATAAAGATTATTTTTGTATTTTGGAATGAGGTTGTATAAATTGTAAAAATGTGTTCTCATCACTATAAATCAGAGGTTATATGAAACTAGAAAACACTGGTTTTCATCCCTGTTTACATGGGACTCCCTGCTTTGATATACCTCCTGAGTCCGGACTGGTCCTGGTCGTTCAACGTCACATCCAGATGATTTGTGAACAGTTTTGACTTCTTATTTCAGCTTTCAACCACAAAAAAATGATATATTTTGTGAAGATGTCGGATGGACTAACCTGCCTGCTGAGCTGCAGGACAATACAATATATAGGAACACTAATGAAGCAAAAATCTGGGGAGTCCCAAAACGGCATGACTGAGAACCAATGATGAAAAATACATTTGGGCAAAAAAAAAAGTAATCAGGATATATATAAAAAAAAAAAAAAAAAAAGTATGTTGCTGGTGATTTAGCCTCTGTAAATTGTAACTAATTCAACTGTTGATTTTATTTATGTTTTGTAACTAATCAAAATAAATGATGTTAAACATCAGATTACAATTTCGTGTTTGTTTGTTGGTTTTTTTCCTCCTGTTTGGTGGCGAACTACAATTCAGAGATATGAGCGCTGCAGAAGATTGATAGAGGGACAAGGTCATCTGTCAGGTCGGGTTGGACTCTAGCAGACATGTTTTGGCCCATGGGCCTTGTATGTGAAACCAATGAAGAATGTACCTCATGTTGCTGTCAGTGTGTGAGACTTAATACTTACTGATTTCTGTGCACTGGCCAACAATTAATCATACTGGTGAGAATAATTGCATAACAAAATCAGCTTACTACCGTCTGAAAATTATTGCAAGAATGAAAGGATTTCTAACCAAACAAGAGTCACAGAAACTTGGATGTGTTTATTTTCAGAAAGCTGGATTGTTTCTTTGATTAATTGTGTTGTAATTGTGTGTTTATAGGCTAAAGAATCTGTTGGATATCTGCAGCTCATCCAGAGTCCTCAAAGGATCCACTTCCAAATATTGCTTCTTGCATTATCAGAGTTATAGTCGGATTTAATTGAAGAATATAAAACATCCAGACCCCCGAGGTTCTCAGAAAGTGTTCTCAGAGTCAGAAGCAAACAAGGTGAAGCAGCTTTTGGTTCCCACCAGTGGAACAAACTTCCTGCTAATCACTTCTTTTTTATCAGGCCTTGAAATACTATTATTTGCTCAGACATTAAACAAGAGATTTTACTGATTTTAGTACCTTTGTCTTGGTATGGCTTTCACTTTATTCATTCTCCTTTATGTGCTGTTCTTAATCACTTTGTTTTAATGTTTTTCATAATCTTAATCGTTTCAGATTATATTATATTAAAATTTTCTAATAAATATTTGATAGAGTAACACTATATTTCCATTAATTTGTACTTTTTTCATTCTACTCGTGTCTTCTTTGTAAATACATGTATGCGTATGTGTGTGTTATAAGTAAGTAAATTATGGTTACAGTTTGTACTCGTCTTCTACAACGTTTTTTTTTTAAAATTCTTCTCCGCTTTTGATTGTCGCAACTTTATTGTCCATGGCTCGGCGGACAAACAGGGAACAACGGTCTGACGTTCCTACCTTTGAAATGGCGTTGATGCGGTTCAACGCTCCGTTATTTGTTGTTATTGTGCTCGCTTAGAAGCGCTCGGGGTTTTCACTTCTTGGGTCCAGCGGTAACTTGTGGACTCAGCCTCGCAATTTGGGCATTAAAAAGTTGATGAACAAAACAATGTGGTGAAAAGAAATTGTTAATTGACGTTGCATAATAAGGCCGTAAGCCTCGAGCTTGCGTGGGGATTACAACGGCTTTCGGACGCTGGGCCCAGCCGCGGCGGCACATCGGTGAGTTGCGAGCTTCGAACAGATCGACGTTGTTTCTCAGAAAATTAACTTGCTCTGATGCAGGCTTTTGGTGTTTGTTTGTGAAAACACCTAACGCAATCTTAGCAACTCGTTTGGGTGATCACTTTTACGAAAATATTTTGATTCTGATGCTAACACGATAGCTTCCGTGCTAACGGCTAAAGCGTTAGCATTACAATATTCCCTGAGCGCGCCGTGTTTACAAACATCGTTACTGACGTTACTGATTACTGCTGTTTTACATATGCATACTGTTTCCGATTTTAAAACGCATTTGTTGCTTGTTCATACATTTTGTTTAGTTTGCCTATATTTAGATGGTTTAAAGATTAATGGTTCGAATTCGATACGTTAGCTACTTGCTCATGCAGCGAGTTGACTGAACTTTTTTTTCTCTTGCAGCTGTTGTTGGTTTATGTGGTTTGTTTGTAACACTTATCATTTCCGTGCCACTTTTGCATTGGTGTCATGTTTCCTCCATTTCTTTGCTCTCTTATTGTATCTTTAACAGGATTTCAGCAGAATCCCGGAGGTCATGTGTGTCACCTGCAGGGATCTGGAACAGAAGTGACTTTAAGTTCAGTTCAACAGTAACTTTGCTTTATTACTGAAGAGTTGAAGCCTTTTGGATTTTACCACACAGCCTGAACATGGCTTCAGTGCCAGTGTACTGCTTGTGCCGGCTGCCATACGATGTGACACGCTTCATGATTGAATGTGACATTTGTCAGGACTGGTTTCATGGAAGGTAGGTTATTTTCACTTTTTATTATTTCCACTACATTCCGTATATGAGGAAACATTTGTGTGTTGTGTTGCATGATTGTTGATGTAGCTAAGATGTGGTCTTTGGAAATAATAAATCGGTCATGCACGTACCTTTTCTGTCTAGCTGTGTTGGAGTGGAAGAGGACAAAGCAGCTGAGATCGACCTATATCACTGCCCTAACTGTCAGGTCACCCACGGCCCTTCTGTCAGTAAGTTGTTACATTTTAAGTTTAACTCTTAGCACTGTAAAGCGGGATTGTAGTTCATTGTTTATGATCATTCGCTATGTCAGTATTTTTCCTTATCTCTACTGGTTCAGTGCGTAAACGCAGAGGAGGCAATAAGCAGACAGATGGAGGAGCCGCTGTGGGAAGAGACCCGAGTCGGCCGGTGAAGACAGGCAGTCCACAGTTTGTTCGCGAGCTACGAAGCCGCACGTTCCCCAAGTAAGTGTCTCCGAATGACATGCAACAATTCTTTAACTGGTTAACTGTCCATTATACTCTTTACCTGCAGGATGTGAGGTGAACTATGTTCAGTTAGTGTTTATTATCCTTTTATATTATTTTTCTCACTCAATCTTTCTATATTTTTTTTTATCAAAGTTATGTTTTACTGTAATTGAATCATCAAATATTCTCAGCTGACATATTTCACTTTCGTATTTTATCACTCATTCACATATCTGCTCATGTGATTTTTACCAGTGCGGATGAAGTCTTGCTGAAGCCGTCAGGCGCCCAGCTGACTGTTGAGTTTCTGGAAGAGCATTCGTTTAGCGTTCCTGTCATGGTACTACGGCGAGATGGCCTCGGCATGACTCTTCCTCCATCATCGTTCGGCGTCACTGATGTAGAGCACTACATCGGTAAGACCCTGGTACACAAAGTGTTGCATTTAAAGACATTGATCTTACACATTTGCGTGTGCAATTGACAAGATAATGGTATTTTAAATCATTGTGTGTAATTAAAGGAGGATCCTTAATGACTTGTGTTTTAATTGCAGGTGCGGATAAAGAGATTGACGTGATTGATGTGTCTCGCCAATGTGACATGAAGATGCGGTTGGGAGACTTTGTGGAATACTACAACAGCCCCAACAGAGACGGAGTGCTCAATGTGATCAGCCTGGAGTTTTCTGAGACCAGGTACATAGAGGAGATCTTCTCTGTGCTGATTGTTCTTTGTGTCATTATTTGTTTAGATTATTTGTTCAAAACTTTGTAGTCTTTAATGAGACGTGTTGGACTTGTCTCAGGCTCTCAAACCTGGTAGAGACCCCGAAGATTGTCCGGAAACTGTCATGGGTGGAAAACCTCTGGCCTGAAGAATCTGTTTTTGAACGTCCTAACGTGCAGAAGTACTGCCTCATGGGCGTGAAGGATAGCTACACAGATTTCCATATTGACTTTGGAGGGACGTCAGTGTGGTACCATGTCCTGAGGGTGAGAGAGAGCACGTATTCAGTCATCTTTAAAAAGTTTCTGTTCAGTGCTATAAACTTCCTCTCTGTTTCATTCAGGGTGAGAAAATCTTCTACCTGATTTCTCCCACTGCGGCGAACCTAGCACTGTTTGAGCGCTGGAACTCTTCATCAAGCCAGAATGAGATGTTCTTTGGGGACCAGGTCGATATGTGTTACAAGTGTTCTGTCAAACAGGGAAATACCTTGTTCATACCAACCGGTAAGCGCTCATGAGCAAATTTCAGCTGGTTTCCACTGATACTCAAAAACTACTAAAACTGTTAAATTCCAGTTGCCAACACTTTTTTTTATTGCTGCTATTACAAAGACAATAATTTGTTGTTCTTTCAGGGTGGATTCATGCTGTGCTGACTCCAGTGGACTGTCTGGCCTTTGGAGGAAACTTCTTGCACAGTCTCAACATTGACATGCAACTGAGGTGAGTTTTCTCTGCTCTATTTTTGTGATCATCTGCTATACAATCGATGTTTAATGCTATTTACAAGGGGATTTTTCTGCATTGCTGTTGAGATTCAGAGTTTTATTATTATTATGTAATCTCCACGTTGCTGCAGTTGTACATTTGCTACAATCTTGTTTTAAGTTTTTCTTCAAAATGACTCATCCTTTATCTCTAAGAAGTAAATCTTATCAGTTTGTTGGATTCATCATGAAAGTCTGACGGTTGTTGCTCTTCTCATTTATAGAGCATATGAAATAGAGAAGAGATTGAGCACAGCAGATTTGTTCCGCTTTCCAAACTTTGAGACTGTGTGCTGGTATGTTGGAAAGCATCTCCTCGATACCTTCAGAGGTGAGAAACTTCCATCGGTCTGATACTGGTCATGTTGTGTTTTTATACTCGTACTTTAAATGGCCTGTGTTTCCTTTAATCACTCCCGCTATGTGTGTGTGTTTATATTATAAAAGGTTTGAGAGAAAATCGCAGACACCCAGCAACGTATCTGGTTCATGGAGCTAAAGCTCTGAACAACGCTTTCCGCGGCTGGACTCGAAAAGAGGTGAACTCTTGCTCGTGATTTTATCCGTCCATATTTTAGTCATTAATTCAGGAGTGTAGTAGTTCAGACATGCTGGTACATTTTCTTATCATTTCAAGCCTGTGCTAGTTTTCCTCCCCAGTCTTTTTACAAGCAAAGATGATAGCTACAGGGTGTAGCTCGATATATGATGTTTTTGTTGTTGTTTTTTTAAAGTGAGAATGTTTTGCTATACACGGCCATTGAAATTGATCAATGTCTAAGTTGTGGCTTTGTAAAGTATTTTGCAAGATGTTATATAGTTGTCTTCCTACATTCAGGCTTTACCAGAGCATGAAGTGGAGATTCCTGAAACCATCAATACTCAGACCCTCGTCAAAGACCTGGCCAAGGAGATTCGTCTGGTTGAGGTAAATACACTTAAAGGTTTTCGTCCAAGAACATGTGGAGTTCTTATTTTATTTATCACTGATATCTAATCAATCAGACTTTGCTGTTTTATGTCAGGACATCTTCCAGCAAAACATTGGTCGCACCGGACCTCAGTTCCCTGGTTCCCCACTGTCCAAAGCTCCTCTGACCGCCGCCCAGAATTCTGGACGCCCACCTGGAAAAAAGAAAGGAGCCAAACCCAAGGAGGTGATAGGGGGTCTGGGACCCCCGGCAACCAAAAAGAAGAGTCAGAAAGCGCTGCTGAAGGCAGAAGCAGGAGAAATGGATCTCATTGAAATCCACACCAAACATACACTGAAGAAGTTTCAACCTGGAAAAAACAAGAACAAGAATAAGGTGTGGAATGTGTAAACTCATGTGAAAAAGGGTTGTTGTTTGTTTGAAATCTAGCAGTTTTTGTTTCTAAACCTTTCACCCTGGAATAAATGTTGTCTTTACAGCTGGACTTGCCATTGGAGGAGTTTGAAGGGAAGCTAAATAAAAGCAAACTGAAACTTGTGCTCACCAATGGCAAAATCCAGGGGTAAGCTGCAGAGTCATCCGGAGTGTTTCGTACTTTAGTGACATTTTAGTTGTAATAAGTCTTGAGGGGTTTTACTTTCTGTCTCTGGCTTTAGTAAGAAGGATGGCAGCAGAAATGGTGCAGGAAGTGCTGGAAGCTACAAACATCTTGCTGGAGACGGCTCCAGTTTGTCCGACCTGGAATCTGACGACGAGCTGCAGATTGACGAGACGCCTCCCCCGCGTCGCAAGGCTGCCGGGCCGAGCAAGAAAAAGAAATTAAGTGGTAAGATATCACCAGTGTTACGAATAAAGTAGCTTTCCCAGGTTATCGATTTAGTGTTTATCAGGATGGTGGTTTTAAAGCCACACTGACACTGAAAACGAACTCTTTCGTACGTTCAGGTCTTCCCCGGAAGCTGCCGAGAGCAAAACCCTGTTCTGACCCGAATCGCATCAGAGAGCCAGGAGAGGTGGACTTCGACATTGAGGTGAGATTATGATGGATCGAGCTGTCGGTTCTCACGGAAACGTTTCTGAACTGTGAGATCTAGTTACATGGTTCATTTCATATCGGTATCAGATTTTCACCTCTCGTTCATTGTCAGTGACGTATCAATCGTACACAACCGGATCTATCATGAATTTATAATACGTCATAGATTATATATTTACCAGAAAGTGACAAACAGTCACACCTCACTACATCCTCTACTCTTACTGCAACGCTCACTTTCCATGTTCATACAACTCACTCTGTGCTGTGGCAGAATCTGCAGAGGGGTGTAAGGAAAGAAGGGTGAGAAGGTTTGTGGTGTTGTTTGACTGCTGGCCCACTTCACAGGGATTAAAAAAGTCCCACACCAGGCGAGTGATTATTTTCAGATCGCAGTGTCTTGTTCTCTGTGTTGGACCGTTTACAGTCGTAACCTGGGAGTCAAGCTGAGCTGCAGCGCTGAAGAAACAGAATATATACTAACTAGTTCAGGAAAATTCTAATAATTAACATCAATACCAGTATACTGCGACAGCCTTGGTTTAGATTAGATGAGGACGTCGGTTGAAACATTGACTCTTTTGAGCTTTGCTGGTCAAACATTCCACATCATGTTCGCAGTGCTTCACTGTTTCCTCTCAGTCCATCGGGTTGTATTTGGTTTGTTCAAACTAAAATACAAGTTCAATTAAGAATTGTATTTATTTTTTAATCTGAATGATTTGGTTTGCTCTTTGATTGTCTTCTCTTTACTTGTTTCCAGTTTTGTAGCTTTCACACTTTGTAAAGCGACACAAACAACTTTTAATAAAAGCGTTAATTGAGAGGAGCTCAAATGTATTTGTTGTTAACAACCAATAAGTATTGTGACTCGACAAAGGCTCATTTATCAGACCAGGCTGGTTATTACCTCTATAAAGGTGGCATTTCTCTGGTTTGTCTTCAGGAGGATTACACCACTGATGAAGAGGCTCTGGCTGCTCATGGAGTGAAGGGTGGGGCAGGAGGCATTCTGGACTTATTAAAGGCCAGCAAGCAGGTGGGGGGATTGGACCCTGCAACTCTCAGGTGAGATCGACTAAAATGTCAGTGGCATCGAACCACTGAGCTCATAGGTTTTGATTTTGAGATGAATGGTTACTCAACTATGTGCGTCTCACAGTGAGGAAGCCCCAGCTTCTCCCAGCACCCGTGACGCCATCCAAGGGATGCTCTCCATGGCCAATCCGCCGTCCTCCTCATCCTCGTCCTCCTCTTCATCTCCCTTGTCCATCTCCGGAGGCCTGACGGAGGGCTTGGGTGTTGTCAAAGAGAAGGGTGGCAGGGCTGTGTGGGTGACAGGAGGGGTCAAAAAGACAAACCCGGAGAAAAAACCTGTCGTCCAGCGGCCTGGAAAACGACCGATCAAACGGCCAGCGCGTCACCTGAGCGACGACGACAGTCCGGATGAGCAGGAGACTCTGGGAACCTGCTTCAAAGATTCAGACTATGGTGAGCTGCTGTACAAAGCAGTTACAGTAGAAGCACAGGCTTTAACTAGTCGTTCTGTTGATCCAAGTTTTGTGATACTTGTCATTTTTTCCTCACAGTTTACCCATCCTTGGAGTCTGATGAAGAAGATCATGCCAGCAAGACGAAGATGAAGCGGAAGAAAAACTGGGACGACACACCATGGAGCCCAAAAGGTACGTGAATTCAAACGACAAAGATGTTTTCTTTTGAGCATCCAGAAGTTGATCTGAGTACTTTGCTTCCTTCCAGCCCGAGTGATGCCCACCCTTCCAAAGCAGGAGCGACCTGCAAGAGAAGGAGCTCGAGTGGCCTCGGTAGAAACCGGCCTGGCTGCAGCTGCTGCCAAGCTGGCTCAACAAGTGAGTGTGTGAACAGAGAATGTTGATCTGAGAAGTAGGTATCCATTTCAGGATGTTCAGCAGAAACAATCCTCATGTTTTTTCTGGGGTCGGGCGTTTTGTTCAGGAGCAGCAAAAGCCTGCTAAGAGAAAGTACACCAAAAAGCAGCGTCCTCCTGCTCCTGTCGTCACTCCTCCCCCTGTCCCCGCCGAGCCAGCCCCACCCTCCCCGACACCGGCACCCGAGTCCGCGGCGGACGACAGCCCCGACAGAAGGATGGATTATTTCTCCGCTAGTCTGTTGGACCATGAATACACAGCTGGGCCTGGACCCTACGGCCCCGGAGGCCCCAGAGGCAGCGGAGCCATGGCACCCGGCGTGTTCCTCACTTCACGAAGACCCTCCCTGTCTCCGCAGAACAGCAGCTCGCACTCCGCAACGTCCCCTGCTGGTTTAGCCAGCCAAGGCGCAATGGGAGTTGGGCAAGGTGAGCAATGAGCTAATAAAGTACCTTCAACAACATCTGGCATATCTGTGATGGTATATGTCTAATATTTCTCTTTACTCCAATTCAGGGAAACGTCCAAAGAAAGGACTTGCAACAGCAAAACAGAGACTCGGAAAAATCCTGAAAATTCACCGCAATGGAAAACTTCTCTTGTGAGAAACGATGGACATGTGGCTGTAGACTTAGTGTGAGTGAAGCAAAGGCCTTTGTGAAGTAGGTCTGAAGGAAATAGAGATAGTAATCTATATTTTGTACTCTAGGAAAAAAATGTTTACTGTTTTCACTTGTCATCAACTTTATGTTGTCCGACACCAGTTGCTCTTCCCGATCCCACTGATCCACATCTGAATTAAGGTACTGACAGAGGCACAGCTGGGACCATCAACAAAGCACCCGAGAGAAAAGATTAGTTCCATCTGATATTTGACACTGACAATAGGATTTCGGGATGAACAATCATTCAGAATTTTATACATTTTACTGTTCATCACACATTTTTTAAAAGGGAAAAAACAAATCTAGTTGAAGAATGTGTAGTATTTGTATAGTCCTCAGTCCCGTGCTCGAATACTCCTGAGGATACTGACACACACGTTTCTAGCATTTTGTACCACTTTACTTTTAGGTGGCATAACAATTAAAAGACATCTGTGAGCACTTACTGAATCTTTGCGCGAGTGAAACAGTGCGCAACATAAATTCTTTGAAGAAATTTGTCCCCGGTGTTTGCACAAGACGTTTTCCCTCCCAATACTGTAGCTTTCAGTCAAGGAATCTATCACCCTAAATTAATGCCAAGACAACAACAGTTTGATTTTATTTATTCATTTCATATTTATTTCACAGAGCAGCATCTTAGTGTCGCTTCTCCTGCTTTTATGTTCTTCCCACCTCACTGTCTGTCCTCTGTTTCAAACCACTTACCTGTTAAAGAAAGGAAAAAAAAATTATCCACTGTTTTGTTAGACTTTTTTACCGTTTTAGGTTGTCATTGTAAATATTTGTAATATTTGTAATTTATATAGCTACATTGGAAAACCAGAAAAAAAAATCTAAAATACAGAGACTAGTTTCCTGCATGTTGCCACGGTTTGTGCTGTAGTTGTGGGCAGCATTCCCGGGTCACATGTAGAGATGTGCTTTCTTACCATAGAATGTACTAGTAATCCAATGTGGAGACAGAGGTGTAGATTTAACTGTGTGAAAACATTGTGAAGTTGCAGGATCTGAATTTTGTAAATAAATGTTGTAATTTAAGTTCTTTTATAGTTAAAAAAAACTCAAAACTTTCTTAACATAACTTGTACATGATACATTGCTGTATTTGGGGGAAATATCTGAAATAGTACTTTTTTTTTATATTTGTATGCAGTAATGGTCATGTTAAGTTCATGTTGTCTTGTTAGTGTAATATCAGAAGTGTGCTACAAAAAGCCCATGTTAAAGTTCATTCATTTAGTTTTATATTATTGTTGATATTCACTCTTTTTGTTGACGTGTACTGTGTGCTTTAAACATGATGTTTAAATACGACCTGGAAAAGATAAAAATTTACCCTGGGCAAAATTTCCTTTTCTTAATTGAATTTTTTTCCAGGACCTCAGAATCGCCTAAAGTGTTGTTTGTGTAGAAACTGATTTGCTCAGTCAGTTACATTCACAAATCTACACATAAATCTGTCTCTATATTTTAAACTTTTTCTCTTTGAGCTGATGGGACATGGTGGTGAGCCGCGTAAGAGCCAGTTTAATTTGGTGGGGCCCAAACTTACTCAGGATTGTTGTATTTTTAGTACGTTAATTACTGTTTTTACATAAATCACATTGAAATATGAATTATTTTATTTCACCTTTTTTTATATATATATATAATTATGGCTTGTGTTTTAAAAATAAAAACGGGAAAAACATTTGATGTATTAAATATTTTATTTTGAGATATCCTTTTGAATTCTGTGTGTGCATAAAGTTTTAAATTTTCCAGTTTATATGCAAGGACTCATTGCTGTTAAACATATGGCACAGGGGCCCATGGGATGATGTTGCAAAGAACACACTGACTGGGTTTTTTAGTTTATAAAAAGCATCAAATGTTTTTGGTTTATTTCGTGGGGATAGCAGTGTTTTTAGTAAGAGTAGCAGACGTGAGACGACAAGGAGACCCGTGTCTGTAGGGGGTAGTGAAACCAAGGTAACTCATTGATGAAATATTGTTACTGTAAACTGGGGTGTCAAGCAGAAGGCCTGCCACCCAAACTCAGCCCACAGGAGGCTCCAGTGTGATCCGCCAAACTACCAAGCAAGTTGTTAACATTTCAGAGAAAACTTTTTTTTTTAAATTTCTTAAAAACTCAACACTGAGATCTGAGCTGCGATATTGGTGATGCTGCCATCAAACTAGTATTAGCTTCAAAGACATTTGTAAAAACATGCATAACAGCTATCAGAGAAGTTGTTGTTTTTTTTTTTTTTTTATTTCACTGTGTTTTGCACCAAAAGGTTTCACTACCGACCGGCCCGCTCAAGATGGAATTGGACTGTATTTTGCCCCTGAACTAAAATGTGTTTGACACTCCGGGTGTAACTCTGTAAGGGTAGGTTTGTGAAAACATGCACAAGAACATAATTATTAATAATAATGACAAAATGTTAAAATTGCACTTATTTCTCTCAAAAGGTCTTGGCAGACATTTGCCTCCTTTTCAAGTGCTTTCAGTGGCTTCATCAGTATAACTTGGATAAATGACGCTGACCTGACCTGAACTGATTTAATTGCTTTGAGATATTTCTGACATAAGGGGAAAAATAAAATCAAGTGTATTTATTTAATGCACCTGTTATTATTCTATTACCTATAGAAGAGGATTAGGGGCACCGGGAAAAAAATGGTTTTAAATCCTTATCTAATTCTGATTTTAAAGTAAGAATTAGGACCATCTAAAAAAAATAAGAAATTGTCCTAATATTGACTCACAATCTCAGATATGTATGTATGTGTATATATATATATATATATATACATATATGTCGAGGTCCAGATGGAATCCGTCTGGCCCAGAATTAAATACCAATCACATTTATTTAATTCAACATGTCTTAAAATTGGTAGAAAGAAGTAAAACTTTCCTAATCCTGCCACTTCAACAAAATATTCCTATAATCAGATTTCATAAGTAAAAGTACACTCGGTACCTTCGGTACTCGGTAGAGCGCAGACCTTCACTAACGCCACATTTCTTATCGGAACCGAGTGAGCATCACTGGCACGATAGATGTTAGCTCATATTGATATTAACTAGGTAGGTCAGGTAGCTACACGCATTTCGGATGAGTTGTTTTTGCAAAACGTTGGTGAAATACATACGTTCAAACCAGCACATATATAAATACACAGACTAATGGCTAAGTTACCAGGGTATGGAGAAGATGCAAGGCTTTCTAGGAGATGTGTCAGTGTATTACTAGAAAATGTCAAAGGAAATTTTGTGTGACAAGATGAAAGGAAATAAATGGGACATTTTTTCAAAGTTTTGGGGAATTTATTCGAAACGGTTTGCCGTTAACATCCCATCGGGTGAGTAGATTTTGTGAAAAGTTGGTTACATACATACATACAAACCAATAAATAAAATAAATACACGCAGATGAAAACATAACCTTGTCGGCTCCCAATGAGGTAATTATCCTGACTATACTTACAGTAATAAAATTGTTTAGTACTTGTTTGTCTCGTCTTTTCATGTACAGTACAAGCAGATCATTTCCCATTTGTATATTGTTACATAGCTTCATTGTTAAAAAATCAACATGTTCATAAACTGTTTTATAGTCTAATGAAATTCTGTTTTTGAGAAGAACTCTTGTTGTCTTTTAAGTTCAACATGGAATTCCAATCTGGACCGGGTGGCTCCTGGATCGGGCCACATTCAAATCTGGACATCGACATAAAGTATATATATTTAAATAAACGACACTTCTTGTGTACATGCTTAAACTTAGTAGTTTTGTAACATTAAATGCTGATTAAAGAATTACTTGATTGCTATCAGAGATTACTAATTGGAATCTATCTATCTATCTATCTATCTATCTATCTATCTATATATTTAAAAACATTATTAGAAAGTATGTTCCTTGTGTTGAATAATAGCATTCCAGGTGGAATTCAAAAATAATTTTTTCAAAGGAAAGCAATTTAAAAGTTCAGGGGGGTGTTAATGTTTGAAACCTGTAAAGTAAGAACAAATGTTGAATATAGATGTGTCGATTTTGGGAGTGAGGTTATGGGATGGACTTAATGATGAGCTGAAAAGGTGTCATTATCTGTGTGTTTTTAAAAAGAGTTTAAGATGTAACATAATTAAAGATTATGCTGTGAATTGTTCATTTGATATTTACTTCGAACTTCTAACTAAAACTGCCACTGTTTGATTTGATATTAAAGTCTGTTGTGTTGCACATGTGATCAGCCGACTGGAAATACCAGTTCACCATCTCCGCGTCAAACCGCGCGAGCATTGTTTTCCTACAAGGGAGTGCCCCGCGTGAAGGCACGAGCAGGTACTCTCGCGAGATCCCAGCTGTCCTACCGCTCAGTGCAAGATGGAGAAGCGAATGTAACACGCATCCGAGGTAGGCACAAACACTCGCCCCGCACCCTCGACGCGGGTCTCGCGCCTCCGGTGGACGGTGTTTCTGCGCGGCGACGGCCACTCTTCCCGGTTGCGGGTTCGTCGCGGCGCCACGGGCCGCCGAGAGCCGTCTTTTTCAGGGTAACGTACGGATGTTCTGCAGTGTAAACCGCCATTTTTAATGTAGCCCTGATCCCACGGAGGATCGTTTGCATTGTGCGGGGCTCTGACAGAGCTAACGGGCTAGCTGTGGGAGCCCCGCACAATGCACGATGCGTGCATTGTGCGGGGCTCCCACAGCTAGCCCGTTAGCTCTGTCACACACACGCACACACATATGAATAAATTTATATATATATATAAGACACACACACACACCGGTTCACTGTATATGTCTGTGCGCCTCTTAACAACTTGTTTCCCTCTCGGCGGTTACTCTCTGTCTGTCTCTCTTCAGCTCTTCGACAATTGTTGAAATGTTATCACTTTCCCGGCTTTACCTGGAGCTTTAAACTGCTCGTAGTCTCAGCTTGCATCAATAAACTAACACTAAACTTTGCTAAATGTTAGCCACCGTTGACTTGTCGTGGAATACGCAGGGAGCCATTTCAAACTAATCAAATCAACTTAATTCCCTCGAAGAATGACTAATAATAGCCTCCCAACATGTGATTAGAAATATTACATGAAGCAGAGGATTGGCACGAATGGAATTTGCCTTTTTTTTTTTTTTTTTGCCCCGACGATGTTTGTTTTAATGATCTATTTAAGCATTTTTTTTTTTTTTTTAATGTTATACCTTTAACTTGCAGTAAACACTGAAACTCTCCCATGATCATGTGCAGTTACCTGAGGTCAAGGTTTTGTAGTTTGACTCCAGGTGTGACAGGTGCTTAACCCACTATTCACTACCAGACAGACTGAGTGGGATTGTTTGTTTAAAACGTAAAGCTCAGAGATCTATTTTACTTAAAGCGACAAGTTATCAAAACACACATGCATACCTGCACTTGAGATAACCTGCTGTTTAACTGAATCATTGTGCTTACAGTTAACTCAGTACATTACAAATGTGTTTAGTATAGTTTATACAAGTGTTGATTTCTCATCCAGATTAAAGGAGAAAGACAAAAAAAAAAAAAAGCTGAAGCTCAGTTGACTTTATCACTGTGATTATTTACTAATAGAGAGAAACAAAACCTGCCAGACAGGTGCTGTGATTAAGTTTCTGACACGTAACTTCCATGGCTGTTCTGTGTATTGGGTAATTATAATAAAATGCACATCAGCCAAGAAGCAACAGCTTTTAAAAGATATAAAGGAATTAAAGCCACACTGGGAATTCCTCTATTGCGCACATTAAGCAAAATGTGCTGCTGAGATGTGGTGCTTCTGAAGCACACCTTGTCCTGGGTTTGGTCTTATCTGAGTTTCTGGTCCACGCTGTCTTTAAACTTGATTAGAACTGGTCTATTTTTGTGGCACCCACACATCAGAGTTTGGATGCGGCTGTCCACACATTCATCACATTAATGCAGCAAGTTACATCAGAGTTTGTTTTCCTTGCATCAAACCTGAGAAGTGTGCACACACCCTGAGTCATAGTAATTTCCTCTCACTGTTATTATTCCAGTTTAGTGTTGTTAATTTGATCAGTCTGTAACATTCTCCTAGCATGGCTGTTGAAGAATCACATGACGAGTGTGTCCTTGTCACTTGCATTAATCTTGGTAAGCAAACCAAGTTAACAGAGCTGACGGTATTTAAATGTAAATTTAGCAGAGTGAGTCAGTCATTTTTATCCTTCCCATTAGCTCGGGTCACTGACCTTCTGATGACATTACTACATGAAACGTAGACACGTTAAAAACTGATTACTTCTGTTTGAGGTTTTTTGTGTTTTTGTAATGAAATCGTGTTGCGTGAACCCTTTGCTGGCGTACGAAACGTGATGTTGATCAGCAGTTTGACAGGAATGAAGAGTGCACCGGTTTTTGGTTTTGAACCGCAAATCAAACTTGAATTACCAGAAGTAAAATGACATATTTACATAGACCTTGTTCGAGTCTCGTATTGTACTGCTGAGGATCATGAAAATCTCGGAACGTTATTGATGTTGTCAGACAAACACAACTGATGTTTCACTTTTGGTTTGGTTGCTTCTACTGCGGCATGTACGGACAAAGTTAACACGGCTCAGACTCGAACTGCGTAGTTTCATGGCAGAATTATCGCTCCACTGATTTTACAATGTTTGCTTTGGAAATGGAATTATTAGTACACACCCCAACGAATAATGCACATTTTGTAATCGATGCTCAACAGGACCAGAAAGACTTGCACATGCCTATTAATGGCAATTGGAGTGTTTCTAAGATGGAAATATTTGTGTCAGGGGCAAACAAAGTACATCAGGTACAGGTCGGTTGTGTTGGGCGTTCACTTAGAGATTAAAGGTAAAATACTTAGTATATGTAATGTTGCAAGATGTTTTCCTTGAAGTTTGGAGCCTAGAACTGTTGTGTATTCAACTTGCGTGTTGGCAGCTCTGACAATGAACAAGCAGCTTGATGTTTTTCTTTCAACAAATTCATCCTCTGTTTTGTATTTTCAGATTGTTTTTGAAGAAGCTGCAAAAAGTGAACGAAGGACGAGCATGGTGGAGCTTTTGAACCAAAGCAGTTTCTGGTATGTGTCACCTGTTTGTTTCTGAAGCTGCTAATAGGAGAATAACTTCCGTGCATTAAAAAGAGGATCAAATATATTCACTTCACGTTGACCAGTGCTGATGTTTCATACAACAAAAGCAAAGATATTTATGACATTAAATGATGGATATCGGCAGTATTTCTACAAACCATATCCGTTTTGTCAGTCCTCTATGATCATGATACAAATTATTATTTTAATGATATCAATAGTGCTAAAGTTGTAGATTAAAGATTGGTTCATGGGTTTAACATGCTCTTCACACTGAGATTTTAAGCTTCAACACTAGTGTCGATAGGTGTTTAATTTTTGTATTTTTTTTACCACACCTTGGGGATATTTTCGTAGTTTGACATTTATTCTTCCTAGTTAGATTCCCTGTGAATCACTTCCATTCATCAGCTGTGGTGATATTGGATAGCTCTTGTGTAGAATAGCCACTTGTCCTGCACCACTGGGCTAAACTTGGGTTCAAGTTCATCAGCAACATGGCTCACAATCTTCATCGGCCTGGATGCTGATTAATTCCTTTCAACATAGAAGATTCAGCAGTTTTTTACATGCATCCGGGCTGGTTTTTAATGCATAATACTGAGAAGCACTAAATCCGATCAGATTTAGTTCTTCTCAGTATAGTCGTGCATTACCGGGTGTCACTGAGGTTTGGAAATGTTATTGTCTACCTCTATTCTCTTTAGCTTGGTGGACCAATCCGCCAATTTTTAGTTAATTTTTCAAATGAATCCATCAAGTTAAATGTTGCTTGTATTCCAGGGTTAATGGATGTCACAAACTGGATATTTGAAGGGATGCGCTCCTCTTAAGGTCCTTTGGCCAGCGTTAATACGCATTAATACGCACTGCATCGGTCCAAACAGTGGCCGCTCAGTTCCAGCCGGAGCAGCGTTCACTTTTTTGCACACTACCCGGAGTCATGATGACTGTGCCAACAGCCAGTGCCTGTGTGCTATGGAAACAGGCGCGGATACGTTAGCACACCGGGACGGATGATCACGGTTCCCTCGGCGGTCCGGTAGCCGGTGGATCAGTTCGCCCCGAACGAAAACTCAAAAAAGCCTAGTCGCAGCGTCACGTTAGAGCCGTCGGAGAATGATTCAGCGACTTATTCCGCGTTTCAGCTCGCTGCTCAACTAGCGGCTGCTACTAGCCCGCGAGCTAACGCGTGCCGCGGTTGTGTGGCCGGTGGAGACGCGGCTGGCCCGGGCAGGAACAAAGTGACCGCACCGTTTCCAGGTATTTCTCACACTATCGTCTCCCCCGTCGTGGCTTGCCAGGTGCCGTTTGCGGATCCATTTCCACCCCACGCCGGAGTGCGGTTGTGCGGGCTTCTGCTGCGGCCTGCGCAGCCTCGACCTAAATTACTGAAGAGTCAGGTCAGGACAGGCTGTTAAATCGGTGAGGTCTGCTGTGACAGCTGTGTCACAAACGGGTCGGAACTGCTCGCTGTGTGCTCGCGTGGATCTTACGTAAATGTTATCGCAAGCCACTTGTTTGTGACTTGAGCAGACTTTTTCTGGTTGGCGAGTTATAGGTGGAAGGCAGCATCGTTTGCTAACGATACCGGTAGCTCACTGTTAGCTGGTCAGGGGTTAACGGCATCTCCGCAGCAAACGTTTCTCCGGTGTGTCGACTGTCCCGATGCCCTTTTTCATCGTCAGATGTGTTGTTGTTGAGTCACTAAGCCAACTTATCTAGTTTGTGAGGAAGTAGCTCGTTAACGTTAGGTAAATAACGCTGCGCTGCCAGCGAAGGTGGCGGTAGCCTGTTAGCCTCGGTAGCTGTAACTTTAACCTGTCATCGTCAAGTCGCTTGAGCTAACGGTGAAAAACCTTCGTTTTAACTGATTTCTGTGTAATCGAGGTTTCATCTCATTCTCTCATACATTTAATATCAGGCAGCCGTTTCAGGCCAGTAAATGGGAGCCAAGCTAACTGAATGAACTTTGTGTCGTATGTTGCTAGTTAGCCGCTGGCTAATGACTTGGTCTGCTTTGTGATGAGCAGAATTCTAGAAAACCTGAGCAAAATTACTCTCATTATCACCTTTTAAACTGGTGATCTGAGTAGTCTTTTGTTAACTGGGCAGCTGCCTAGCGAACGATCACTTTTTCTGAGCGGTTTTCTCCATATTTGACGTTCCCCCTTTGCTGTTTTGCACGCAGGTTTTTGTACATTTTGTACAAATATCTATCTCTACATTTAATTTTCAGGGTGCATTATTACACATATTAAAAAGTGGATGTCAGCCAAGCGAACCAGAGCTTTATCTGTTGCAATATTGTGAACCATGTTTCATAAACCATTGTCCTCAAATGGAGGAATGTCTGTGTATTGTCACCTTGTGCTCAAGCTGCTGTTGATAGTGTGTGTTATATTTTGTTTTAGGTAATGTGACTGGAACATGCTGTTGAGTGGGAATTGCCAAATAGTTTTCTGTAAGTACATAATCTTTAAAGCTTTGTGGAGTTTGTAAATATTTACATTGAAATGTCTGAGTGTTTACATGTTTAACCTGATTTGTTTCCATGTTTGAAAGGATGTCGTTAACAGCAAAACACACAGAAGAAATGAATTACAACTTCGCATTGTTTTATGACTGACATTGACATTTCTTAACAGGAGCAGCAAACAAATTATCGACAATGAAGGTCGACAGAAGCAAGTTAAAGAAAACCCCAACGGAAGCTGTTAGTATTAATAATACTTGCTCTGTGGTGTATTTTCTCTACGGTTTAATGTGATTGGAGCTGATAATGGGGGCTTTGCCCAAATGATTTTCTTACAGTGGAAGTCCACAATGTTGCTTCCTTTGATGCGTTAGATGTTTGAAATATTCCCAAATATTGATAATGTTTTATTTTAATGTTTTCATTTTGTTGTAAACGCCCTTTGGGCAACGGATTGTTGCACAAACGGGATTCATCTCGATGTTAATCTTGGTGATAATATAATTTTTCTTCATAATTATATTAGAAAATAAGGTGCAGCAGTGAGACAAATGGCATGATATTTTGGTTTGCAAATACAATAACCATGTTACTCAAAGAGGAGATTAGATTAACTGAGAAATTCCACCCCACAAGTGTTTTCTCCATTTGATTAAGCATAGGATTATTCAAAGCCTGAACGACAGTTGAACATTTTAATGTTCTGATAAATCTCAGTTTAGTGTATGAATATTTGTTTGGCTTTGCTCTGCAGCAATAAAAGATAATTGCAGGTCACTGCATTTCATCTGTGAAGACTTTTAGCATGTTTTTATGTTACAGTGCCAATAAAGATTATAATACTGTGGTAGAGGAAGTCCTGTACTGTTTGACCAATCTTTGTATGTTTCTCCACAGCCTGCCGACTGCAGGGTTCTCATAGAGAAGCTCAAAGCATGCAGTGATGAGCAACTGCTGGTTGAACTACAACACATCAAGACATGGAATATTGGCAAGGTAAAACCTAAAGAAAAGACCAGCGCCTTGGCATCGCGCTCACACTTTTATACCAAATTCATATTGAATTATTTTATAGTAGTACTTTATTTGACCAAAATCAACATGGATATTGACTAATAGTATTAAAATGCATTTCAACACTGCATAATTTTCCCCGTTCCAGTTGTTGTACAACCGTTAGTACTGCTGTATTGTCTTTAAGATTACTTTAAATGCACAGTGGCTATTCGATGTAACCTGCTAAGTTTACAGGGAGCATTGGAATTTGATCCAGGCAGTGCCATTTTCAAACTTTGAATAGAAATAATACTGGTTAATAAAGTTACGGAGAGTAATTGTTTCCTGTGGTGTTGTCCTCAGTTGTTGAGGACATAATTAGTATTTCTATATTGTTTGTATTGCTTTTTTTCATATCCGGCAATATTAATATCACGCTTTGTATGAAGGATTTCTACACCATAATTGAATGCGTGACATCAAAATGATGTATGGGGAAAAGTCCAAATGTTTATTTATTGGTTGTTGTGGCAGGGTTTTCATATATCAGGTATATTTAGGAAAACTGTCATGCTTGGTTCAGGGTTGCTCTCGTTTTCAGAAAGCTGCACCACTTTGCTTTGAATAAAATATGAATGTCCTGGATGTCTCACCTTTACCCGACTGATCACTGACATTTTTCACTTCTTCCACAGTGTGAGCTCTACCATTGGGTGGATCTGTTGGACCGCTTTGATGGCATTCTGTGTGATGCGGGCCAGACAGTGGAGAATATGTCCTGGCTGCTGGTGTGTGACCGTCCAGACAATGGGCAGCTCAAAGCCTTGCTTCTGGCGGTGCTTAACTTCACAGCCTTGCTCATTGAGTATAGCTTCTCTCGGCACCTCTACAGCTCCATAGAGGTAGGCTTGAAACAAGCACCTGTTGACAACTTGTTTGCTCTTAATGTCAGATTCACTGAGTTAAAAAATTTTTTTTGCTATCCCTTCTCTCTTTTTCAGCACTTAACCACCTTGCTGGCATCATGCGACATGCAGGTAGTCCTCTCTGTGCTGAACCTTCTATATGTGTTCAGTAAGCGTTCAAACTACATCACCAGACTGGGATCGGACAAACGGACACCTCTTCTGGCCCGGTTGCAGCACCTGGCTGAGGTCTGGTGCCGTTGTTTTTAACATCCGCATAATTCCAGGCGCCTCTCAAGAGAGAGAGCGGTTGAGTTGACGGTCTTTGTTTTTTTTCTGTAGAGCTGGGGAGGAAAGGAGAATGGCTTTGGTCTGGCTGAATGCTGCAGAGATCTGCTTATGACAGTAAGAAATGTTACATCGTCACATCGTCAACAACCCGACGCTGTTTAAAGATACATTTTTGGGTTCAGACTGTTTCTAAAGTAGCATTACTGTTTTTTCCCCCGATAAGCAGAAATACCCTCCCAGTGCCACCACACTGCACTTTGAGTTCTATGCCGAACCAGGCCCAGAAGTCAAAGTGGAGAGGAAGGTAAAGATTAAGAATTGATCTAATCTACTTGTAATTCATTGTTGATGAACCGTCAGCTTAATTCCTTCTTTTGTCCTTATTTGCCCAACAGACAAGTAGTAACACACTACACTATATTCACATTGAGCAGCTTGACAAGGTAATTTCCAATGATCGTCGTCATTATTTCCAGAGTAGTAGCCAGATTTCGTTCTTGACCTCACTTTTGTTTTTTGTTTTTTTATTCTTCTTAGATTTCAGAGAGCCCATCTGAGATTATGGAGTCACTGACAGTGATGTACAACATCCCTAAAGACAAACAGACCCTTCTGTTCACACATATTCGACTGGCTCACGGCTTTTCAAATCACAAGAAGAGGTTGCAGGCTGTGCAGGCCCGACTGCACGCCATCTCAATACTCGGTGAGCAAACTGATTCTCCTGTAGAACGTTAATGGATTCATACCACATTTCAGGCATTCATAGCTTCTGTGTTTTTGCAGTGTATTCAAATGCACTTCAAGAGTCGGCCAACAGTATTCTGTATAATGGCTTGATAGAGGAGCTTGTGGATGTCTTGCAGATCACAGACAAACAGCTTGTGGTAAGAAATGTCAATTGATGGTTTTTATAGCTTTGGTTTGGTAGTCCGTGTAATTTTGGCATCTTAAAGGCATGTGTCAATGTCTTTTTGTCAAGTCTTGTTTTTTTTAAAATCACAATGCATAAATATTTTTGTCAGGATATCAAGGCAGCATCTTTGCGCACTTTAACGTCCATTGTCCACCTGGAGAGGACGCCCAAACTGTCTAACATCATTGACTGCACTGGTACCGCCTCCTACCACGGCTTCCTCCCTGTGTTGGTGCGCAACTGTATCCAAGCGATGATCGGTGAGAACTTTTTAACAATTCTTGTTTGGAGGTTTATCGAATGAAATTGGTTTGGTAACTTTTGATTCCCATTTCTCAGATCCGCTGATGGAGCCGTACCCACACCAGTTTGCCACTGCACTGTTCTCATTCCTTTATCACTTGGCCAGCTACGATGCTGGAGGGGAAGCCCTTGTCTCTTGTGGCATGATGGAAGCCTTGCTCAAGGTATCTTCAAGTTGCATTTGTTTATTGTCAACTATTTTTATTTTTTTCTTCTTTTCAACAATGGTATTTAATTGGGTTTTGCTTTTGTAGGTGATCAAGTTCTTGGGCGATGAGCAGGATCAGATCACCTTTGTGACCAGAGCAGTGCGAGTCGTGGACCTCATCACCAACCTAGACATGGCTGCCTTTCAGTCTCACAGCGGCCTTTCCATTTTCATCTGCAGGCTAGAGGTTGATTATACAGTACATATGCACATCTAAATTCCTGCCACAGTCACTTTTGGCCACAGAATCTCTTAAACATCTACTCAATCATTTTCTGTAAATAGCATGAGGTGGACCTGTCGAGGAAAGAGTGCCCTTTTGTCATCAAGCCAAAGATTCAGCGGCCCAGTGCAACTGTGGAGTCAGAGGACATGGACACTGACATGGAGAGTAAGTTAAAATATGGCAGCTTGTCACATAATATGCTGTACTTTTTTTTTTTTTTTTTAAGAAAGACTTGTGCATGTGCTTATCATTGCACCTAATTGTGGCTGCAGTGCAGAACACAGTGCAGCTATGAGTCAGAAGCTTTAGTTAGTGTTCAACAAAAGTCTCCAGAGTTTCCTGAGAATGGTGCAATGGTTGATGAAAGATGTCAGGAGAATAACCAGACCAAAGCTGACAGAAAAGCAACATGAGATATCTGCTTTCTAGAAGTGTCATGGACAGAAAAGTCCTTAGAAATGCACAGCATGAAGTGAATGGACAACAACAGAAGATCGTGTCAGGTTCACCTCCAGTAATGAACTGAAGTCGAGGCTTCCAGCCAGCACTGGGTTACTAAATAGTAACGTGTTCATGTCCGACTGAAGCATGCAAACATTATTAATTCACCAGACGTCGCAGTCACATCGTAAATCTGTTTTGTCTCCTTAAGTTGTCATACAGTTTGTCGCTCATCTGAGCTTCTGCAAAGGGGACTGAAAGTGTCATCTTTTCAGTCCCACTTTAGGCATCCGATCTTATGAAATGAAAATATTCTCCAATCGTGTCAACATGAGTCCGGCACCTTCAAGGAGTTATGAGTGTCTTGTTGAATCCATTTTCAGAATTTCTTGATTTAGAGGCAAGCGAGAAGTCAAGGCTCTAATTTCTTTTAATTCTGACGGTAGCTGTCAATGTTGCCAAGATGTTAACACTCCTCAGGCTGTTGTGTTAATATATTTAAATTATGGAACTTGCAGTGTCAGAAGTTGCCATGGAAAGCAGCCCCGGACCATCAACATCTTCTGGTTCCAGACCAGAGGCAGAGCACCGAGCACAGAGCGGCACTGCTAACACGCCTCGTGCAGGTACATTAATCAAATGAAAAACTCTTCATTAAAAAAAACCATCCACTCATCATCTATCAATTCTAAAACCATTTCTGTAGGTATGCAGTGCATCCCTCAGAGGGCAGCTCTGTTGAAGTCGATGCTAAACTTCCTGAAGAAAGCCATCCAGGACCCTGCCTTTTCTGATGGCATTCGCCATGGTGAGCCATGCGTTTCTTCCCATTTTCAGATCAAAACCCTTATAGTAAAATTCTGTAGACCTTGAAACAATTCATATTATTCTTTATGATCTGCACATTTCATTGTATATAATGTTGGCTTGTATGTGTGTTGTACACCCTCTTTAGTAATGGATGGGTCCTTGCCTACCTCACTCAAGCACATTATCAGTAATGCAGAATATTATGGCCCATCACTGTTCCTTCTAGGTGAGTCAATTGTTCCGCTCTAGAGCAACTTTTCACAAATTTCATTAAAAACACCATCTAAGAGGAAATGTGGACATGACAATATCTTTCCAATGTTGTGGATTAAAATGTGTCCTCTGCTCTTGTCTTGATTTTCTTTTCTTTTTTTTATAGCAACGGAGGTGGTGACAGTGTTTGTGTTCCAGGAGCCATCACTGCTCTCCTCTCTGCAGGATAACGGTCTCACTGATGTCATGCTGCATGCCCTTCTCATCAAAGATGTGAGTTTGTCGCAGCAGATTGTCTTCGTTCTCTTACCATTTTTCTCCAGTGCCTGAAACTTCAATGCCATTCAGTAACATCGGTGTCATTCTGGCATGTCTTAGGGCTTTCATTTTTTATTTGGATTTCAAGCTTTTTGGGACATGAGGGGATAACTTTGTTTGAGCTGAAGACAGCTGAGATGGTGCATGTGGAAGTAACAAAGTCATAAAGATGAGCCTGTTTTGTTCAATTTGTAAAAAGCAGCTGTCTTCCTCCTCAAACCTTCAAATATCAGAAATTGACTCGGCATGACTCCAGGTTTTATGTTTTACTTGCTTCATTTTTATTTCAGAGCTGTTGGAGCTCTTTGTCTCATTTGTCACTTTCTATTCAAGGAGGATTTTCATCCTAATGTTTATTCTATGTGCTGATACTGCACCACTCTGAGACTAAGATTCACTATGAAAGTTTGTCACACCTACCTTGCTCTCAATACAACAAACAGCCAACTAAAGGTCACTGCAGCTGTGAGAAAATAACCCTGTGAAGTTAATAGATAACTATATATTATTAATGAGGTTGTGTTGCAGTGTTTAAAAACAAAAGAAAAATCCACCTGCTTAGTTAGATATGTTTGAACTTGATTATTTGAAAAAGTGGCAGCTCAGGTCTCAGCTCATGTAATAAATTCCATTTTTGAATTAGTCAGTTTTCCCACCATCTCTCTGCAGTTTGTACCGAGTTACATATGAATTTATAGACTGAGGCCATTCAGATTGGTACACATGGCCTTTATTTTCATTCGAGTGTTAACCAGATGTATAAATGTTTAATTGTAAGACTAATTTATTAAATGGCTGAGCTAGCTCTGACTTGAGCATGCTGTATGCTTGACATTACATTATGATCATTCAGATAACTAGTAAGAGTAGAAGTGTTTGTATAGTCAATACTAAGTGCGGATTGATAATCTGTCTTTCATGCATCTTCTTCCAGGTTCCTGCTACCCGGGAAGTTTTGGGTTCACTCCCAAATGTGTTCAGTGCCCTCTGCCTGAATGCAAGAGGCCTGCACTCCTTTGTTCAGTGCCAGCCCTTCGAGCGCCTCTTCAAAGTGCTTTTGTCCCCCGACTATCTGCCTGCCATGCGACGGCGTCGTAGCTCTGATCCTTTAGGTGAGTTTAAAAAAATAAAAAAAATAAAATTTAAATTCAGATCTTCTTGCACAGGAACATTCTAGAGTGACATGTTTCATGGTTTGGCTTCAGGTGACACTGCTTCCAACTTGGGCAGTGCTGTGGATGAGCTCATGAGGCACCAACCCACTTTGAAGACCGATGCTACTACTGCCATTATAAAGGTACAGTATTTTTAAGAATGTATTTATTAAGCACATCGTGCTGAGTGTCACAAAGTCCTTTGGCCTGATTGTGGACTGTTAATTCCCTTTTTACAGTTACTGGAGGAGATCTGTAACCTAGGTCGAGCTCCTGAATACATCTGCCAGAAACCGTCTATCCAGAAAGCAGATGGTACTGTGGCGGTGCCGCCCGCACGCTCCAGCCATGCTGCAGAGGAAGCGTCAAGTGAGGATGAAGAAGAAGAAGAAGCCCTTCACACATTCAGCCAGCAGCAGGGAGAACCAGAGAGCAACAGACAGTCAGTGCCACTTGAACTGTATGACGCTGAGTTCATAACACAATAGAACAGAACAGCAACTTTTTACAGATTTAAAAAAAAAAATTCAAATTGATTGACAACATTTCAGATATTGTGGTGTTTTGCTTAACCTTTCGATTGCTCTTTTTCAGGGTGGTTGGCACTGAAGAACGGATACCCATTCCTTTAATGGATTACATTCTGAATGTGGTAAGTCTTGTTTCTTGATGCTACTTTGTTTACGTTGTAAAATATTGCATTTCTCTTTATTCAGTTCACTCACTGAGTTTTTTTTTTTTGTTTTGATTTGTTTTTTGCAGATGAAGTTTGTGGAATCCATCCTGAGCAACAACACCACTGACGACCACTGTCAGGAGTTTGTGAACCAGAAGGGTCTCCTGCCTCTGGTCTCTATTCTTGGTTTGCCCAACCTGCCCATCGACTTTCCCACGTCAGCCGCCTGTCAGGCTGTGGCTGGTGTCTGCAAGTCCATATTGGTAAGCATGAAAAGTGTTTTATTAATGTGAAGATGTGTAATTTCTCAGCCTGCAAACATTAATATCCAGCACTTTTCTTCCTCATAGACGCTCTCACATGAGCCCAAGGTTCTTCAGGAGGGCCTTTGCCAACTGGACAGTATTTTAACCTCTTTGGAGCCGCTCCATCGACCGATCGAGGTGCCTGGTGGCTCCGTGCTTCTCAGAGAACTGGCTAACGCGGGCCACGTCACTGACGCCACATTATCAGCCCGTGCTACGCCACTGCTTCATGCTCTCACTGCGGCACACGCCTACATCCTCATGTTCGTCCATACCTGCAGAGTAGGACAGGTAAACATGTTGGCTACACAAACTACACCTCTCTGTTGACATGGCTTTGTAGATTTTTCTAGAGAAATAGGGCATTAATTGATAAATGTTTTGATTCATATACAAACTAGTGTGAGAATTTACACACATTTGTATAATATGAAAATTCCAGTTAGATTATAATAGTGAAAAGACCAGTTTTATAAGGTAGTGAACCAGCTTGGGGTCACACTTTATTTACAAATAAATGCAGGTGATGACCAAGTAGTTCTTTTATTTCAAGCATGTAGTAAAATGTTTTCTTCTCTTAATAAACAGAGTGAGATCAGAGCCATCTCGGTCAACCAATGGGGCTCACAACTGGGTTTAAGTGTCCTCAACAAGCTGAGTCAGCTCTACTGCTCCTTGGTGTGGGAAAGCACCGTGCTGCTCTCCCTTTGCACTCCAAACAGGTGAGTTTCTCTTTCTTCACTTATGTGAGCAGTGTTTAATGGACTTCAGGTGACTGCAAAATTATGTGTCCACAACAGTCTGCCTCAAGGATGCGAGTTTGGCCAGGCTGACATGCAAAAACTGGTACCCAAAGAGGAGAAGCCATCTGGCAGCACTGCAGCAACTTCAGCCTCGAGCTCCAGGAGATCTGGTAAAACTACCATTTAACTTTGTTCACTAAAAATGTTTCTTGGGACTGTCTCTGTAACGATTATAATGTTAAAGGAAATAAGAGCCCATTTTAAAAAAGAATCACAAATTTGAGTGACTGTCGGAAGTTGCATGAGCTAGTGCATTAGTGCTACCCTGGCAGCACAAATTAATCCGCAAAGATCACTCTTCTCACGAATGATGTCAGCGCGAGCTGGTTGTGGTTGAATGATCTCGGTGAAGATGTGCCGATTAAAGTTGCCCTGGGTGGTGGTGTGATGAACCCCTGCATGATAAGCTCAAAGCTTTTTTGGGTGTCCATTTTTTTCACAATTTTCATGGCAAAGTCAATCAGTGATTGTATGTGTGAAACTGTGAAAATAATTCAACGTTTGGTTATTCCAGCAGAATCTGAGGCAGTGTCTGTGGATTCATCTGCTGGTGGTCTGCTGGAGGGCATGGGTCTTGATGGAGACTCGTTGGCTCCTATGGAGACAGACGAACCCTCTGCAACAGATCCGAAGGCCAAGTCCAAACTAACGCCAGCAATGGCCACCCGCATCAAACAAATCAAACCGTTACTCTCTGGTGAGAGAATTTTTGTGTCTCTTATTGTTTTTAAGCAATGACTCTATCAACTCAACCTCTTTATTTGTCTTGGCAGCTTCATCTCGATTGGGGAGAGCGCTGGCTGAACTTTTCGGGCTGCTAGTCAAGCTGTGTGTGGGCTCCCCAGTGCGCCAGCGCCGTTCCCACCACGCTACGAGCACAGGCACGACACCAACGCCCGCTGCCCGAGCCACTGCTTCAGCCCTCACCAAGCTCCTCACCAAGGGTTTGAGCTGGCAGCCTCCACCCTACACGCCCACACCTCGATTTAGGTTGGAGCAGGCTACTACTTCAAACTGCCATTCAGTCATCGTTATCTTTATTATTGGTTTGTTGGCTTTCACACTGAATGTTTCTTCTCCTTCCAGGCTGACTTTCTTCATCTGCTCAGTGGGCTTCACATCACCCATGTTGTTTGATGAAAGGAAGTACCCCTATCATCTCATGTTGCAAAAGTTCTTTTGCTCTGGAGGACACGATGCCTTATTCGAGTAAGCATTGTGCTTCAATATTGTTCCCTGTTGCCTATTAGGAATTTTTTTTCCTTTATTCATTTATAAGTGAGGAAGTAAAAAAGATAAATGTTGCTCAAAGTTTCTGAATTAGGAACTTAATGATTATGGTAATTTATTTTCACAGGACCTTTAACTGGGCCCTGTCAATGGGTGGAAAGGTGCCTGTGTCTGAGGGTCTGGAGCATACTGATCTACCAGATGGGACAGGGGAGTTCCTGGATGCTTGGTTAATGCTGGTGGAGAAAATGGTTAACCCCAGCACTGTGTTGGACTCGCCACACTCCTTACCAGCTAAGATGCCTGGGGTGACGCCCACCATGCCTCAATTCAGCGCCCTTCGGTTCCTCATAGTGACTCAGAAGGTAAGTCTGTACTCGGCATGCAAATTCCTGAACTCCTTTCCAGCTAGGTCATAATGCAAATTAATTTTGCATTCACTGTTGCTTTTAGTATCAGCCTAAACTTACTATTTCAAACTACAGAAAGCACATGGTTGGATAGTTGCCTTTTCAAACTGGGAATTATCAGCTAACAAAGAAAAAAAGAAGGAAAAAACTGAAAAATGTTTGGGGTGTTTGTAAAGACGTTTTAACACAGAACAAGAAAATTCCTGGAGGGACTAAATTCTGCAGAACACGAACAAAATACACCACACTGAACTGAAATTGATCACTCCATCGGTTCATCTGTCTTTCTCAGTGGATTTTCCAGAGTCTAAATCACTGCAGCCTACTCCCACTCACAAGCAGGATACATGCTTGAGACAGATAATCACTAAATGAGTTGATAAACATAAAGTTATAGGTACCCAATTGATTCAGTGATACCTTTTGTTTCTTGTTGAAGATATTTAAAAAGCTGATGATCAGAATGGCACATTGCTTATTGTAACCTATTCAACAAGAAAAGGTTCAACCTGGTGATATAATTAGACATTAAAGTAAATCCACAATTTTGGAATGCTGTGTTGCCTGTCCTATATTGTCTGTATCGTTATCATGAATCAGTATATCATTCACAACTGTTGATCGAGAAATGATTTTCAGCCTTCCCAGTAATACTAAATATGTGATGTCTGCTCTCCAAAATGTGTTAAGTTTAGGTATTTAGACCTGTAACAATGAACCTTTTTTGATTTTTTTTGTCTTGTACTTAATATGTTTGTTGTGTTTTCAAGGCTGCATTCAACTGCATCCGCAGTCTGTGGAATAGGAAGCCATTGAAGGTCTATGGTGGGAGGATGGCTGAGTCCATGCTGGCTATCTTATGCCACATCCTGAGAGGGGAGCCAGTCATTCAGGAGCGTCTGGCGAAGGAGAAAGAGGGGACAGTGCGCCAAGATGAGGAAGGCACCCCCTCTGGTTCTCTGGCACCCAGTGTTGCCCCGGGAGCATCTTCAACAGGCGGTGAAGCACCCCCTGCCAGTGGAACCCCTGCTGCAGTGCCTGCCGGAGGATCAGCGGAGGATTCCACCAATTCTACTCCTCGCCGTGAACCACAGGTTAACCAGGCTCAGCTCACACAGGTAAGTGAGAAAGTTGTCTCGTACTACTTCAGCTTTGTCAATTGATTTTAGAAGTTTGCTAATCTGTGTTGGAGTAAAGTTCTGTTTGTCCAGACTTTGTTATAATACTTTAGTTTTCTCTCTGGGTTCAAAGTCTATTGACATTTGTTTTCCCTCGTTCATTCTTATCTGTGTAGTAGTTTGTTACTCAGCTTTTTCTACTTGCCAGCTGTGGTTTGTCCCTGAAGTCATCTCAGTACTTTTAGCATGCTGTGCCAATGTTTGCACACAGCATTGTCGGCACAGGCTAACCACATAATTACACTTTTAGGAAGGCCATGTACTGAATCTCAGGCTACCGTTTGTTTTATAACAGGAAGCACGCAGAGGCAGCGAGAATCACGCACAGGTCCACCAGCAGCAGGTCCAGCAGGTATAAGAGCCATCAGAGAGGAGGAGGAGGAGAATGGAAAGAAGTGAAGGAATAGTCAGTGAATGAGGACCTTGGACAAGTTTGTTTTGAGGGGGAAAAGGTTCAGTTGAGTGTATAAGAAGGAAGAAAGGCCATATTCTGAGGCCTGAAAGACATTTGATAAGCTTGATCATCAATCCTTCAATTTACTTGACATTTCTATCTTCATAATTTTAAACTTGATAATTCCCAGACCCCATTCCCATGCTTTGTTTATTACATCAGCACTATGCTTGTTTGTGCTTTTCCAGCTCATGGATATGGGCTTCTCAAGAGAGCATGCCATGGAGGCTCTACTGAACACCAGCACCATGGAGCAGGCCACGGAGTACCTACTCACCCACCCTCCTCCACTCCTTGGTGGAGCGGTCAGAGTAAGGCCTCACAAATCGAGTTTCACAAATATGTTAAACTTGTGAGACTCAGGCAGCTGACGACGTTGCTCTGGTTTTGTCCAGGACCTGACGATGTCCGAGGAAGACCAGATGATGAGGGCCATTGCCATGTCACTTGGACAAGAGGTCAGCATGGAGCAACGCTCTGACTCACCTGAGGTGTGTCATTTTTACTGCACATCCTCAATTATTTATTAGCTCGCAGTCTTTGTTGGGCAAGCGTTGACATTGTTCCTGTGACTGTTTCAGGAAGCGGCACGCCGTCGCGAGGAAGAAGATCGGAGGGCCAGGGAGCGAGCAGAGGAGGAGGAGGCACGCTGCCTGGAACGCTTCATGGAGGCCGAGCCATTGGATCCCCAGGAGCTACATACCTTCACCGACTCTATGCTACCCGGCTGCTTCCATCTCCTGGATGAGCTACCGGACACAGTTTACCGGCTGTGCGATCTGCTGATGACCGCCATCAAGAGGAGCGGCCCAGAGTACAGGGACCTTATTCTGGGCCAAGTTGTCAACCAGGTCAGTAGATGCTTATTCCCCTTCAGACTCTGTTTTAAGTTTTGTTAGTTGTTTGGCAGATAATGTGACTTGCATGGAGAAAAGACTTGTTTATCAAAATATACTAGTACATACCATCTGGGACAGCTAGATATCACTGTATGACAGCAGAATACTGCTACAGTACCGCCAAAAATATTTAACTTGCTTCCGTGTTTGTTAGACGGCACCAGCAAAATCTAAACAAAGTATACAATATGTAGAAGAAAGTTTAAAAAGAGCAACAAAAATTAAATTGTAATAAATAAATATAACTCAAACAAAACATGTTTTTGTTTTTTTCTCATAACACATTTTTAGACGGATAAAACTTATGGACAATATAGTACTTCTGTTTACAATATTTGGTTTCAGAATTGAGATTCACTTTGCATAAACAAAAAATGTTTAAACTAAAATCAAACTTTTATCATTTCAAGTTGTGGTTTTTATGTTATTCAATGTGATTTTTCTGAACCTTTCTGATTGTTTTGGAGGTATGGATTGTTTTGTGGCTTTATGTTTTTATCAGTTATATACGCCTATAAATGGAGCCGTTGTTTTTTGCTTTTATTGCAAACAGCAGTAACAGTTTTTGCTTTCTTCACAACAAAAATGTCACAAACTAAATGATTCTTTGGGTTGACAGGCTGATTGATTGTCGTTTGCCTGTAGGTATGGGAAGCAGCAGATGTGCTGATCAAGGCGGCCGAGCCTCTAACTACCAGTGACACAAAGACAGTATCCGAGTGGACCAGACAGATGGCCACACTTCCCCAGGCCTCTAAGCTGGCAACAAGGATCTTGCTGCTTACGCTGCTCTTTGAGGTAACAGAAGTGAAGATCAAATGATAAATATTCATTCCTAACGGGTGAAACAATTCAAGCCAAACTTGTTTTCATTACAGGAACTGAAATTATTAGGGGCCAGAGTGGTGGAGAATAGTGGCATTCTGGATTTGTTGATCAAGCTGCTTGAAGTTGTGCAGCCCTGTCTGCAAGCAGCAAAAGAACACAAAGACATCCAGACGCCAAAGTAAGTTTTGTGTGGCCCTGCCTTCCTTCTTTTGGTGCCTTTTATGCCAGCTTGTAATCATCAATTTGTTCGTCTTCTATACCAATTCTAGCCAGGTTGCCTTTGGCTTCAATGTTTAATATTTTTAAATGAATTAAAATACCTTCTTTTTTTTCACAGATGGATCACACCAGTGCTGTTGATCATTGACTTCTATGAGAAGATGGCAGTCTCTTCGAAGCGCAGAGAACAGATGAACAAGGTAGAAAGCAGAGCTACAAAGTTGAAAGTATTTACATTTATATACTTTCTGAATAGTCAAGGAAAGAGGGTGAAGCATTGTCAATTGGCGACCTTTTTAAGTCTCTAATGGTGTCTCTGGATTGGCTGTCTACAGCTTTTGCACTGTTTTTTATCTTGTAAGTTATTTGTGTCTTAAGTGTTTTCTCTTTTTGTGTACAATAAATAAATTCTGTTTGTGCCTTTAGTATCTGCAGCCCAATGGAAACAACTGGCGATGGTTCGATGACCGCTCCGGTCGTTGGTGCAGCTACAGTGCTTCTAACAACAGTACCATAGATTCAGCGTGGAGGTCTGGAGAGAGCAGTGTGCGCTTCACAGCTGGACGCCGGAGATACACTGTACAGTTTAACACCATGGTGCAGGTATACACAGTTTTTACTGCTGACAACGGATACCCGCAATGTATGGCTGTCTCAATAAAGGTTTGCTGGAACTTATCATTTCTCCAAAACCACTTTGTTAAACAGGTAAATGAAGAGACTGGTAACAGGAGACCCGTGATGTTGACTGTCCAGAGAGTGCCTCGCATTTCCAAGCCTCCCAAGACTGGTAGTGTTGCCGACTCAGAGCGAGAGGAGGTGGACAAGACCAAAGCTGAGGAAACTCAGACAGACATTGACTCGGGGACGGCAGTGGAGATGAGTGCTCCGAAAGAGGATTCAAGTCAGTTGAAGGAGACCACAACTGTCCCCCCGTCTACCCAAGAGTCTGACAGCGCTCAGGGAACTGATATTGTTGTGCAAGGTCTGTCAGAGGACATGACCACAGTTCTCATTCGGGCCTGTGTCAGTATGATCAGTGTTCCTGTCGACCCAGACACCCTTCATGCCACACTGCGTCTGTGTTTACGCCTGACCCGCAACCACCACTATGCAATGATGTTTGCTGAGTTGAAGAGCACGCGGATGATTCTGGGGCTAACTCAAAGCTCCGGCTTCAATGGCTTCACCCCACTTGTTACTCTGCTGTTCAGACACATCATCGAAGATCCCGCCACACTGCGGCACACAATGGAGAAGGTGAGTCTGGTATCAATACACATGGTGCTGGTAATACTCAGCTAATGCTTGTTATGAGCAAGATTTTCTCAAAACTCAATTTTCATCAATCCGATGCCACAGGTGGTGAGGTCGGCTGTGACCAGTGGAGCAGGTAGCACCACCTCAGGAGTCGTCTCGGGCAGCCTCGGCTCCAGAGAAATCAATTATATCCTCCGTGTCCTGGGCCCTGCCGCTTGCCGTAACCCCGAATGCTTTGCTGAAACTGCCAGCAATTGTGTCCGCATTGCTCTGCCTGCACCCCGCGGAGCTGGAACAAGTGAGTGTCCAACTATTTCAAGCCTCTGAACAAAAATCTAGGATTTGATCTGAAGTCACTAGTGCGGCAAATCTGGCAGATCTACCTGATGACTGTATCCAGCCATTTAACACGTGTTGTATCTCTACAGCCTCTGATGACGAGTTTGAGAACCTTCGGATTAAAGGGCCAAACGCTGTCCAGCTGGTGAAGACCACTCCTCTCAAACTGTCTGCTTTGCCAACGATCCCTGACACTATTAAGGAGGTCATTTATGACATGCTCAATGCATTGGCTGCCTACCATGCTCCCGAAGAACGTAAGGCATTCTTATAAAATCCTGATGGCTCTTTACAGAAGATTTAATTCTCGTATTCATTTGAATGTTTCAGTTCCGTGTGTGTTGGTGTGTGTTGCAGCCGAACGTCCAGAAGAGCGTGCTGCAGCCGTGCCCGGTGCTCAGGACCTGTGTCAGATTTTGCAAGATGTAGGTGATGATGTTTACCAACAGTATCGACTCACTCGGCAGGGCAGTGACTTTGACTCCCAGTCTGCTTTCCATATCAATGTAAGTCTAATTGACAAGTAACTTGTTATTCTTGTTTATTAAAACCTGGCACTTGTTTCCTGAACTCCATCTCTTCCTCTCAGACTCAAGTATTTTCTGCTGACGGGGGCGTGGCTGAGTCTTCACAGTCAGGAACACCACAAGGAGAAGGTAAGATGAATCGGTTGTAATCCTATAAAATGTGTATCATCCTCTTTAGAAGAACTTGCATTTCAAGCAGTATCATATTCTTGGGGTTATTTCCCTTGACCTTTTTTACGTTGACTCCGTCAGCCTCCACACCAGAAGAAATGCGCGAGGAGAAGAAAGAGCAAGAGGGAGAGAAAAGTACCACTTCAGAAGAAAGTAAAGCAGCAAAGGTTAAGGCAAGCAAGCCTTTAATGCCTACCTCGACCATCCTGAGACTGCTGGCTGAGCTGGTGCGCTCCTATGTGGGCATTGCCACCCTGATCGCCTCCTACTGCTACACAGCTGGACAGTCTGAGCTCATTAAGGAGGTGAGGGAACAATGTCACCTTTGTACTGCCAAGCCTTTCATAATTTATCTTCCCCCTAACTTTTTTTCTGACAATATTTTCTTGTAACAGGACTGCAGTGTTTTAGCCTTTGTGCTTGATCACCTGCTGCCACACACCCAGAATTCAGAGGACAAGGACACCCCAGCATTGGCACGTCTCTTCCTAGCAAGCCTTGCAGCTGCTGGCACAGGCACTGATGCTCAGGTGGCCCTGGTGAATGAGGTGAAGGCCGCCCTCAGTCGAGCCTTGGCAATGGCAGAAGGTGCAGAGAAACATGCCAGGTAAACTCTAAAGAAATGGAACGTCAGCCTCACATTGATACTGTTATTTCAATGGACACTTGCTTATATCCATAGGTACAAACACATTCTCACTCTCTCCAATCCATTCGTTTTGCAGGCTTCAGGCAGTGATGTGCATCATCAGCACTATCATGGAGTCGTGTCCCTCCACATCCAGTTTTTATAGCACAGCTGCAGCCAAGACTCAGCATAATGGCATGAACAACATCATAAGACTCTTCCTCAAAAAAGGACTGGTCAATGACTTGGCTCGTGTGCCCCACAGCTTGGATTTGTCCAGGTAAACATTTGGTCTATTCATCAAAATTGTTAACAAACATGAAGTAGGATTTAATAACAGAAATAACTTTTTAAAATTTGTATATAAGATCATGCCCTCATTTTTCTTTTCACCATTTGCTTTAGTCCCAACATGGCCAACACAGTGAATGCTGCCCTGAAGCCTCTGGAGACTCTGTCGCGCATTGTTAACCAGCCCAGCAGTCTATTTGGAGGCAAAGGAGGTTCCAGTAAGAACAAGCCTGAGCATGACACTGTGGGCACTGCACGGGATAGCAACAGCAACACTCAGGACCAAGGTATCCACATAAGACGGGCAAAGTACGTCATGCTTTCTGTTATTCCAGAATGTCTCTTGCTGATGTGTGGCATCTCTTTCAGGGGAGTCTGGTGAGGCGGAGCCAGTAGATGGCACCCACAGGGTGCAGGGAACCGACACTGACCTCATGGATGGAGAAACGGAAGGAGACACCGTGGTCATTGCTGGGCAGCCAGAAGTTCTCAGCACACAAGCTATGCAGGTAAATTAGCAGTAGATGGTACAATGTGGTTATAACTAACGATTGACAAATGATTTTAGTGCTTTTATCTTCTCTTCAGTCGTTCTGTAACTCACGATGAGTTTGTATATCTTGTCCTGTTCATGCAGGTGGAGAATGAGCTGGTGGATCTGATTGACGAGTTGTTGGAAAGAGATGCTGGCACTGTCAACAGCACAATTATTGGTGAAAAGCTGAATATATTTTAGATAGACGTTTTGTGGAAAACTTAATGTCAATTGATGAGGATATTATTTAAATGTGTTTACCTGCGTGATGAAAAGTGAAATGACTTTGATAATGAAGTAACGTGTCCTGAATGTAAACACTGGTGGAGCTGCTGTATCACTGGTTTTCTGTTGGGTTTAGTGGGGCGCAGCGGTGAAGATGAATCACAAGAGGATGTGTTGATGGACGAAGCTCCCTCCAACATTAGTCAGGCATCAACTCTTCAGGCCAACCGTGAAGGTGAGACCTCACTACCTTTTGTGATGTGTTTTTATTAGTGACTTTAAACTTTCTTTTACTTGTCTTCATGATCGCTTCTTTATTGAAGATTTAATCTAAGCAGTTGCTTCTGTATCATCAGATTCCATGAACATTCTCGAACCTGAGGATGAAGAACACACACAGGAAGAGGACTCCAGTGGCAGCAATGATGATGAAGACAGTCAGGATGAGGAGGAGGAGGAGGAGGAAGAGGAAGAGGAGGATCAGGTATGCATCACTGCAGTCAAGTCCAGTAAAGTGTTGTTTGTTCGTTCTGAGGACTCACATCTGATACTTTTTTTTAAGGATGATGAGGAAGGGGACGAGGATGATGATGATGAAGGCTCAGAAATGGAGTTGGATGAAGATTTTCCCGACATCAATGCTGCGCCTCACATCCGCTTCGAAAGATTTGACAGGGACGACGATCTCATCATTGAGTTTGACAACATGTTCTCCAACAATGGTGAGACTTGAGTTTCTCCTGAAGTTTACTGGGATCAGATTTTATACTTGTTATATCAAATTATTGTTTGGAAGTCGATCTTGAAAACGGCGAACCTATTTCTATAATTATTGATTATGTAAATATTCAAGTAGCTTGTATTTAAGAGTTACATGCTGGAATGCGTTTACTGACAAGTTTTATCAGATTGTTGCCCATGTCCTCATGCTATGGTAAATAAACCTAAACATACTTCACAAAGGAAATGCAAAAAAATTATAATTGCAAACTTGATTATATTTCCAAAATGTTTCTTGGGGTTTGTGCCAGAGCTGTTCCCCTAATGTCTGCCTACTGTTTTGTTATTCTTTCCATCAGCTGACATCCCTCCCTCCCCAGGAAACATCCCTAGTTCCCACCCACTGATGGTGCGTCACGCTGACCACGGTTCCCTCACCCTAGGTGTGGCAGGCACCAGCAGCCGACTGGCGCAGGGCATGGGACGCAGCCAGCGTACTCTGCGCCAGCTCACTGCAAACAGTGGACACACCATACATGTCCACTATCCTGGCAACCGCCAGCCCAACCCTCCACTCATCCTGCAGAGGTGAAGCTATGTTTGTATTTGGTGCTGTGCTAAATACCACATCTCATGAGCAACAGTTATACTAGCTTACTTTTTTTAGATTCATAGTAAAAATGTGTCCTTTATTTTCCTCTTCAGATTGTTGGGCCCCAGTGCAGCAGCAGACATCTTGCAGCTTTCTAGCTCTTTGCCGCTTCAGTCTCGTGGTCGTGCACGGCTCCTGGTTGGAAATGAGGACGTGCATATCATCGCTCGTTCTGATGACGAGTTGTTGGATGACTTTTTCCACGAGCAGAGCAGTACTGGGGGGCAAGCAGGTAAGCAGTAAAGTGATGGATGTAAAACATTGAATTGGAAAAATGACAATCCACAAGTTTCTAACATGTTTGTTTTTTTGTGCCTTTATAGGCACCCTCTCAAGTATTCCCACTGCCTTAACTAGATGGACAGATGAGTGTAAAGTGCTCGATGCTGAGAGTATGCACGACTGTGTTGCAGGTATTATTGATTAAATAGTTGTATCTAAATCAAAGTAATATTGAAGTACATTTTATTTAATTACATTACGCAATAAGTTCACTGTCATAAAAATGTTATTTTCTGTCACATTATTGACTTGGCCACTTGCACCAGTTAATGCCAAGAATAAATTGTTTGTCTGTCTTCAGTCGTGAAGGTGCCTATCCTGCAGCATCTGGAGAACTTAAGAGATGAGGAGCTGGAAGAACGTAGGGAGAAGAGGAGGCGGCAACTGGCTGAGGAGGAGGAGTCTAAGCAGAATGAGAGGAGGGCCTCTGGTGCAGAACAGGCCAGAGAGCAGAACCTGCAGGTAGTCGCACAGAGTCTGCTGGTCTTTTAGGAAGAGAATCACATTGTATGCCACTTTTGCTGGGCTCTATTACGATTTTTGTAAACTTGTTTTTCTCCATTTTTCATAGGGTTCTGGATTGGGGACTGTTAATGGTGCAGAGAACACTGCAGGTACTGATGATTATATAGCTGGGTTTTTTTTCACAGTATAATGCATTATCGCCTCTAGATTGGACAACCCAGTGAAGAGCAAGCAGCCAGCTTGCTTTGCGCGCTTTGGGATGAGGTAGTAGTTTGTATAGTTTTAGGATCACACCAGATCTGGGAGATAACTATACAGTCTACTGTCTTTCTTATGGCAGCGCCATACCAGCTCGACGTCTTCAGTTGCAGAAAGTTCAATTGTGTTTCATGAATGGAAATTAAATCTCTGGAAATGTAATTCACCTACATATTGATGCTACACCTTAGATGTGCTGTGTTGCTTTTTTATTTTCTTTCTGCAGCTGCCTTTGCTGTGGTGAGGTAGTAAGTTGTGTTGTTGTTGGGGATCAGGATTGTGCACCCCGCTTAGGAGATAACTATACAACTTACTGCCTTCCTCAGGGGAGGCCCCAAGCATCGATGTGGAAAATAATCAATGAGTATTGTTGTTGTTTCTGTTGTCTGACTCTGTTTACACTGTTTCAACCTGTAAACAATATCACCTTTCAAAATGTTTCTAATGGCCACTTGTCATCAGATATGTACTACTATTGTTGCAATGAAAGGATGCACATGAAATTGTGTTACTGTTGATAGATAAAAGCTAATCAAATGCTCTATTTTGTAACATGATTGTTTCATTTTTTATCTTGTGTTTCAATCTATCGAGATTTTATTTTTGGTTTGTGTGTCTCCAAACACATTTTCTCTGTGGACGTTGCAGAGGGCGAGCAAGCCCAGGGTGGCTCGGTGTCATGTCTGGACCCACCCAGGGTCTCTGAGGGCTTCCTCACTGCCCCGCCATCTGGAGAAGTCACTCCCACTACACCCGCTCCGCACGAACAGGCCCTGGTCTCTCTGGAGACTGCCATCAGTCAGCAGGTCCACCAGCCTATATCTGACCTGCTCCTGGCCGAGTCGCATGCCAGCACACTCGCTGTTCTGGCGAGGGCCGGCCTCCCCCCCCTGTCGGCAGCTGACAGGCCAAACAGTGAAGCGGAGGCATCTCAGATGGAAATGTCCCCGGCACCCACAATCGGTGAGAGAGTCGGTGGAGGTGGAGGAGCGTTGGATGAAGGCAGGGAAGGTAGACTAACTTTAAACACAATTTGTAAAGACTGGTCCACAACAAGGATTTATAATGTAAATTATGTTAATTGAGGTTAACTCTACAATATTTTTTATTTTGGGGAAATTCAGATTTTGGTGCAGATTCTTGACCAAGATCTTTTTTCAGCTCATTCTTTCGTCCTTTCAACCCTTCAGCTTCCCTGAGTCCAGACATCGTGGAGAATGCAGAGCCAGCCGCAGTTGGTGTGTCACAGCTTGAAGGGTCACCAATGGATACCAGCAGCCCTGCATCGGCTACCCAAGAAGAAGCTGCTCCCAATCCCGCTCAGACCACCCAGCTGTCCCAGGAGCTCTCCTGCAGTGGGGAGAGTGGGCTGACAGACAGGCAGACTGATGCAGATACTGGGTAAGTAATTTGAAGTATAATTTTTTTTCCCAGATAGCTAATGAAAAGTGAGCAACCAAAAATCAAAAAAGAAATTGGAGATGTACAAAAAAAATTCTGAGTCCTTGTTTTCTTTGTCATGTTCTGTTTAAGGTGTTTGCTTGATGATGATATGATACAAAACTGTTCAGTTTGGAACTCAAATAATCTTAACCAAAAACATGTGACTTCTTTAATAAATTGAGAAATTTCTGGTGTTGAGTGAGTCTTGTCCTCATGTGTTGGCAGCTCTACTTCAGTTTCATCTCCCGGGGAAACGATGCCCAGGAGTGACAGCGCTGACAGCCAGTCTCAGGCTATTCAGGAGGAACCACTTCCATCTACCAGCAATGAAGATGAGGATCCTCTCGCAGGTAAAAAAGGGGGAAAAAATTCAAGTGTATCCCTTCATTTTTATTTACTTTTTGGTGCCCAAAAAAAAATCATTTATTTCTTCTTTTTTTTTTTCTTCTTTATTTTCAAAAAGTGGTGAAGTACAACAGGTTACAATAAGACAAGTCATGACATTATCCACTTTTCTTTTTCCTTTTTTTTTTTTTTTTTTTTTTTTTTTTTTTTTTTTTTACAAAAGAGAGAAAAAAAACAAACAAAAAAAACAACAACAATCTCAGAACAAGTAGGGAGAGAAACAGTGTGCACAAAATCATTTATTTCATTTGAAAAAAAATAAAATTTGTGTCTTGGCAGGTATCAGTTTGCCAGAGGGGGTAGATCCCTCCTTCCTGGCAGCTCTTCCTGAGGACATCCGTCGAGAAGTGCTGCAAAATCAGCTTGGCATCAGGCCGCCTTCCCGTCCTCCCGCTGCTACAACCCTCCCCACGTCTACTGCACCTGTGCTGGGAGGACCGGGGGTCACAGAGGTCAGCCCCGAATTCCTGGCGGCTTTGCCACCTGCCATCCAGGAGGAGGTGAGAGACGTTGAAATGTAATTGAAGTAGATAAAAAGAAAAGCACCTTTTGCTTCGCTAAATACACCATTTATCATCTTAGGTTCTTGCCCAGCAGCGAGCAGAGCAGCAGCGTAGGGAGCTTGCCCAGCAGCCTACACAGGGAGACACCCCTCTGGATCCAGTCACTTTCATCCAGACTTTGCCCTCGGAGCTCCGTCGTAGTGTCCTGGAGGACATGGAGGACAGTGTGTTGGCTGTCATGCCCCCCGACATTGCCGCGGAAGCTGCTGCGCTGCGCCGAGAACAAGAAGCGCGCCAGAGGCAACTGATGCATGAAAGGCTGTTTGGTCACAGCTCGTCTTCAGCCCTGTCGGCCATCCTGCGCTCACCAGCCTTCACTAGTCGGTTGGGGAGCAATCGTGGGGTCCAGTACACTCGGCTGGCTGTACAGAGAGGAGGGACATTTCAGATGGGGGGAGGAACAAACCACAGGTAAAACACTTTGCAAGTTTTGAGAACAAAATGTTTTGGAAATTTTCTTCTAAATGACAACTGTTGGTTCAAAGCTTTGTGAATCTAGTATGCCATTTATTGCAATTAAGGAGCCTTCCTCCCTCTTAATTGAATATATAAAAACATCATTGAAGAAACACTCATATTAATGAAAATGTCTGTTCCTTGGTTCTAATCCTGCAGACAGCTACTAACTGAATGTATTTTGCACGTTGGTTTTCGCAGGCCGTCTAGTTCAAGTGTCGACTCGTTGTTGCGCCTGCGTGGACGACTTCTGCTCGACCACGAGGCCTTGTCCTGCCTGCTGGTTCTTTTGTTTGTGGATGAACCGAAGCTGAACACCAGCCGCCTGCACCGCGTGCTCAGGAACCTCTGCTACCATTCGCAGACACGTGGATGGGTCATCCGCAGCCTTTTGTCCATCCTCCAACGCAGCAGTGAGAGCGAGGTGTGTGTGGAGACGTCGCGTCTTGAAGACTCTCGGGGCAAGAGGAGCGCCCAGGGCGGCTGTGGAGGAAAGGGCTCAACTGCTTCCTCCCTCTCTTCATCATCCTCATCATACTCGTCCTCCTCCTTACAGCTACTGAACAGGGTGGAGTCGCGCAGCTCCAGCCAGCTCTCCTGGCTCTCAGTTTCTATGGATGCAGCTCTGGGCTGCCGGACAAATATTTTCCAGATTCAGAGGGCATCAGGTAGGAAGCATGCTGACCGGCACTCCACCGGCAGCTCCACAGGATCTGGAACTCTGGGTGGAGGCATGTCAAGCGCTGCTGCAGGAGTTACCTGCGCTGGAGGAGGAGGCTCTACTGTTCACATCCACCCACAAGCTGCTCCAGTGGTCTGTCGACACGTGTTGGACACACTCATTCAGCTAGCTAAGGTGAATATCTATTTTTCTGCATTAATATCGACTGTCTTTTCTCTGCTGCAATAATTCAATTATTTACATTCTGCTTTCTCCCTGCAGGTTTTCCCGAGCCACTTCACCCAGCAACGCTGTAAAGATCTGTCAGCTTCGTCGTCTGACCTTGATTCTCGTCTCTGTTCTGGCCCCTCGGCAGTAGGGGGAGGGGGTGGAGGCGGAGGCGGGGTCTCCAGGTCAGGATCACAGTCCCAGAGCACCCCCATTGCCTCAAACACCCAGAATTCCTTGGGGTCCTCCATCGCCACTCCCCAGTCTCTTGGAATCTCTACTGATTTTTGGGACCTGCTGGTCAAGCTCGACAACATGAATGTGAGCCGTAAAGGCAAAGCCTCGATGAAGACGGTGCCTCTGGGCGGCAGTGCCGAGGCGGAGGGAGCCCTGTTCAGCTTAGAGACTTCCCCCCTAGGTCAGCTGATGAACATGCTGTCCCACCCTGTAATCAGACGGAGTTCCTTGCTCACTGAAAAGCTGCTGCGCTTGCTCTCCCTCATATCCATTGCCCTCCCTGACAACAAGGCCACCGAGGTGCCCGCAGGCCATCCCACCCCACAGGGTGCCAACCCCAGCACGGCAACCAGCTCAGGAGTCACAGCCCCTGGCCCAACACCAGCTGTGGTGCCAGTAGGGTCAATCCAGCAGACTGTGACAGTCCCAGGAGCTTCTACTGGAGCTGCAGTCCAGGGGTCATCCTCAGGGACAAGTCTAGCAACCTCCCAGACATCCTCAACCACAATCTGTATACCTACGTCTACTGGAGCAAGCTCTACAGGTAGTGGTAACGTCGCAATGAGCCGTCAGCTGTTTTAACATTTATTCCATAACAAGTGGAACTTGTTTCATTACAAATGTTTTTTTTTGGTTTTTTTGCTTTTTCAGGTAAACTGAGGGGCACTATGAGCAATACAGAAAGTGACAAGATGGCTTCCAGTGGACTCACAGAGAAACAGCTTCAACTTTCTGTGGAGGTAAGGAAGAAATCATCAGTGAGAATCGGTCAAGTTCAGTTTGTCAATTTCTGTTGCTACTCTTGATTTCTATGCATATAAAGCCACTATATTTCATAATGGTGGTCTTCACTCTACTTGAGCTGATTATGTTTTTACCTTGAATTACATGAATTGACAGCTCATTAAGAACATACTTGAATTTTAACAGACATCTAAGATCCTTCGGAGTCGATCTCTCTGGGTCGTCACACAAAAGCTTAAGGAACTGGAAAAAAAAACTTGTGATAAAATTAAAACGAAAGCTTTGAAGGTTCCTTTTAAAGATTTTAGATGGATTTTCTGAAATACAAACCCTTTCAGCTGGACTCAGGCACATATAGAAGCCAAGCAGATCAGCTGATGATGTGTCATGATGGCAGCTCTCAGAAAATCGTCACACTTAAATTAAATTGTTACTATATCTTCATGCATGCTTAGTCTGTTTTTGCTCCCTTCACCAATTGGAGTAATAATCCCTGATATGACTAACACCTATTTATTTATTTCTTCCAAGGTGCTGACATCTCACTCGTGTTCAGAGGAGGGCCTGGAGGATGCAGCAAACATACTGCTGCAGCTGTCCAGAGGAGATGGAGCCACCAGAGACACTGTGCTCCGGCTGCTGCTCAGCGGAGCCAGACACCTCGGATACACTTTGTGCAAACAGATAGGTCAGTGCTGCCACTGTACATGAATGCCTCCGTGAGAAAAGACGATATTTCCTCACCCTTACACCTCCCCCCCCCCCCCCCCCCCAGGCACATTACTGGCTGAACTGCGAGAGTATAACCTGGAGCAGCAGAGACGAGCACAAGCAGATTCTCACTCCCCAGATGCTCCTCCAGAGGATTCCTCCATATCGGCCAGACTGAAGGGGAAGATGACCAGCAGGTTAGCTAGGGATCATTCATGTTACTCAAGCTGCTTCATGGGAGAATGAGAGGGAGAGACATACCTACATACTGTATGCATGTAATGTTTAATATAACGTAACTGCAATTTATTTTTGTTTTTGTGCGTTTGTTGGCCTGGGCACAGGTTCGATGGTTCAGAGAGTGTGGTGATTGTGGCTGCGCAGAAACGCACACTAGGAGGCCGGGAGTTACAACTTCCCTGTATGAGCTCGCTGACCTCTAAGACGTCCACGCAGAAGTTCTTCTTGCGAGTGCTGCAGGTTATCATTCAACTGCGTGAGGACACGCGCCGCGCCAACAAGAAAGCCAAACAGACGGGACGGTTAGGTGAGAAAATAGTTTAATTTCTAACATTACTCTTTACGTGAGTGTGACGTTACTGAGACATTTTCTTTCCTGCTGTTTCTCAACGACCAGGCTCCTCTAGTCTGGGCTCTGCCAGCAGCATCCAGGCTGCGGTGCGTCAGCTCGAGGCTGAAGCAGACGCCATCATCCAGATGGTGAGAGAGGGACAGAGGGCACGCCGGCTACAACAGGCCCCCCCACCCACTGCACCTTCTGCCTCCGCCGCTGTCGTTGCTGCTGGATCCTCAGTGGCAGCCCCACATGCTCCCACTGGTGCTGCTCCCCCTGCTGGCACGGCTGCTGCTGCCACGGTTAGCATGGGCCGCACTGAGAGCAGGCATACTCGCACCTAAACAACACTGCACACATTTCATAGTCGGAGACCGTTGAATAGAAACATGTTGGATCGCTCTGTATGACCATCACAGCTCAGAGTTACTGGAGGAGTCATCAATATAAATGCTATAAAATGACCATCCGCTATTGACATGACAGATGCTTAATTTAACTTAAGCCTGTACTACTTTTGCTTTGTGCATTTTGAAAAATAAGCTAACCCAATGATCTGTTTGCAAATCCTTTAATGTTGTAACCAATTGATGGTTTTCTATTTTTGTAAAAACGCAGTGTAGAGTCACCCTACAGTCTCACACCAAAGGTGGTTTATGCATTGTGAAGTCTCACTCTGCTGCTCTGACTCGGACAGATCTGCCTGTGATTAACTGCATTGTGTATCGGGGTTTTTGCACTGACAATTTCAATCTGTGACAGAGTGAATGTGAATGTACTGCCTGCTCCAAACAACCTGACCGGTTCCTCTTATGTTTGTTTGCTGGCTGATGTGGCTTCATGCTTTTGGCCCTCCTCTCCTTCCCTACTTACTTCCTACTTTCTCTCGGTGGATCATGGGAATGTGATTTTGCATGGCAGACTCAGTCAAAATGAAAAGAGCTGTCATGTTAATCATGAATCATCTACTTTTTTCCCCCCTCCCCTGTACCTCATTCTGTCTCTGGTTTTTATTTCTCGTAGTCTGAAGTGCAGTCGGTATCAGACACTCAGGCAGCACAGAGAGATGACTCTCCAATGGATGTAGACCAACCGTCTCCTCTGGAGCAGGACGCACCGCCTCTGGGTAAGACTCCATAACCCAGATCACACTGACTTGATTTGTCAACCCTTAGCACTTGTATCATTTACACTGAGAGGCATCTTCTCCATTAACTACCTCTAACATGGCTGTCAAATGTATGTGCAGCTATTTGACAGCAATACTTATTTCTTGTTTGTTCAGAAGAAGAAGGAAATGGTCAGTCGGAGAACGAGGAGAGGCTTCCAGACCTGCCTCTGCTGAGCGAGCAGCTGTTGCTGGATGAACTGTGGGACATGCTCGGGGAGTGCCTGAAGGAGCTGGAGGAGTCCCACGACCAGCACGCTGTGCTCGGTAGGTGAAAGCTTTCTGTGATGTGCAGTGTCTTGATGTCTGGTGTAGAAACGTGGCTGACCATCCTCCTGTGGCGCTTCTTCTCAGTGCTTCAACCCGCGGTGGAGGCCTTCTTCTTAGTCCACGCCACAGAGCGAGAGAGCAAACCTCCCGTGAGGGACACGAGGGAGAGCCAGCTCTCTCACATCAAAGACGAGCCCCCTCCCCTCTCCCCGGCGCCGCTCACCCCCGCCACGCCGTCATCCCTGGACCCGTTCTTCTCCAGGGAGCCATCGTCCATGCACATCTCCTCAAACCTGCCGCCAGACACCCAGAAGTTCCTCCGTTTTGCTGGTGAGCCTGAAACACTTGAAAGTTTAGAGATAAGTCTTTGTTCTCATGTGCTGCAATATCTAATAAGAGTCCTTTTTTTCTTCTTCTTCTGTTTAGAAACTCATCGCACTGTGCTGAATCAGATCCTGCGCCAGTCCACCACTCACTTGGCCGACGGGCCTTTTGCCGTCCTGGTCGACTACATACGCATCCTTGACTTTGATGTCAAGAGGAAGTAAGAGGGATCATCCTGAAAACAATAACCAAAGGAGTTGATTTAATATTAAAATCATTGACGTTTTGATGTCGGTCGTCGTCTGCAGGTACTTCCGCCAGGAGTTGGAGCGACTGGACGAAGGCCTGAGGAAGGAGGACATGGCCGTGCACGTGAGGCGAGATCACGTGTTCGAGGACTCCTACAGGGAGCTGCATCGCAAAAGCCCAGAGGACATGAAGAACCGGCTGTAAGACCTCATTGCTCTCATGTCCAGCGTTGTCTGTTTTCGTTCCAGAAGCGCTCACCCCGCATCGCGCTCTGCTGCCTCTCTGCTGTAGGTACATCGTGTTTGAAGGGGAGGAGGGCCAGGACGCCGGAGGCCTGCTGAGGGAATGGTACATGATCATCTCCAGAGAGATGTTCAACCCCATGTACGCCCTGTTCCGCACTTCGCCGGGCGACCGCGTCACCTACACCATCAACCCCTCATCCCACTGCAACCCCAACCACCTCAGCTACTTCAAGTTTGTAGGGCGCGTTGTGGCCAAGGCGGTCTACGACAACCGGTTACTGGAGTGTTACTTCACCCGCAGCTTCTACAAGCACATCCTGGGCAAGAGTGTCAGGTGATCGAATGGAAGCCGTCATGACGTTAAATGATGAGCTACTTTAATGCGTGAGTCCTAAATACCTGCTTTCTTGGGCTTTACCAGATACACGGACATGGAGAGCGAGGATTACCCATTCTTCCAGGGCTTGGTGTACTTGTTGGAGAATGACGTGTCCACACTGGGCTACGAGCTGACATTCAGCACAGAGGTTTGTTTGTTTGTTTATATTTTAATTTCCTCCTTGAGCTCCGCATTTTATTTTTTCATGAGACAATTCTGTAAAGATAATCTTTTATAATATAAATGAGAGAGAAAAAAATCTCTATATCATTCCGCTTGTCCTTGTGTGTGTAGGTCCAGGAGTTTGGGGTGTGTGAAGTGAGAGACCTCAAGCCAAATGGAGCCAACATCCTTGTTACAGAGGAGAACAAGAAGGAGTACGTCCACCTCGTGTGCCAGATGAAGATGACCGGTGAGGAGTGTCCCCAAAATGTCTAATCACCAATTATCAAGTTCATTGACAAAATCCATGTTGCTACACAAATGATTTATTAGATGTTCAAGCAATAAAGGCAGGTTCTACCGGTGCCACTAGATGGCAGCACTCAAATTTGAAATGGAAAAATGAAGGAGCTTTAGAGTCTTTCTGTAGCTGCTGCTCAGTTACAAGTTGTCAATAATGTAACTTTAAAGGTAAATCAGGATGTTTTAGTTCCTGCAGAAAAGAGCCCGAAGTGAAGACTTGACCTTGTTTTCTAGGTGCAATCCGCAAACAGCTGGCGGCCTTCCTGGAGGGATTCTACGAAATAATCCCGAAGAGGCTGATCTCCATCTTCACTGAGCAGGAGCTGGAGCTGCTCATCTCCGGTCTGCCCACCATCGACATCGACGACCTGAAGGCCAACACCGAATATCACAAATACCAGTCCAGCTCCATTCAGGTGGGAAGAATTAACGTCACCAGAACAGCATAAGTTCTTCCAATCTCCACTTTTATTACTTTCCCAGACATCTCTAAGATTTGTCGCTCTTGTGAAATGCAGATCCAGTGGTTCTGGAGGGCCTTGAGGTCTTTTGATCAAGCCGACCGGGCCAAGTTCCTCCAGTTCGTCACCGGCACATCCAAGGTTCCTCTTCAGGGTTTCGCCGCTCTGGAAGGCATGAACGGAATCCAAAAGTTCCAGATCCACCGTGACGATCGATCCACTGACCGCCTGCCATCTGCTCACACCTGGTAAACACACAGCCAGTTCACCGACTGGTCAACACTTGCAAAGCTCTTCAAGAAACAACGTATTTAAAAAAACTTTTTTTTTAAAAAATGTCTGTGCTCCTCCGTCCTCAGCTTTAACCAGCTGGACCTTCCAGCCTACGAGAGCTACGAGAAGCTGAGACACATGCTGCTGTTGGCCATTCAGGAATGCTCGGAGGGATTCGGACTGGCTTAAACCACAAGACTCTTTAACACACACACACACACACACACACACATGCATACACTTAATTTAGGTCTGCCTACTCCCGACACAGTCACACTGATAACCTTTGAACGCACACACACACACACACACACACACACACACACACAGACGTGACCGGATTACTTGTTGAATGGCCTCGACTTGCTGCTTTGTGATCCACATAAACGGATCAAAGCAGCAAGTGAAACGGACTGACACCGCGACCACACAGAGCCTCACTCTGACACCGAACGTGTCGCTGACTAATGGCAAATGCAAAGACGGGGTTTCAGAGGATAAACCATGGACTAATATAAGAGATGTTTTCTTCATTTAGTTTGATTTCTCTGTACAAAAGGTTTGGGAGTTTATTATGTTCAATCTTTTTTGTTCTCTGGCTGTGTAAAAAGAAAATAGAGAATGTTGTTTGAACAGGATGGTTATAAAACCTTTGGGGAAAAAAATGTTGGTGGTTTCCTGTTGCAAATTTGTGACCTCATGAGCCTCGACGACGGGGGACATTTTTATGGGGGGGTGTGTGTGTGTATGGACAACTTGAAGTTTTGGAGATATTCACAAAAATGCACTTTTCAAAAAGTTTTGTGGCATTTTTAAGGAAGGATGGTACAAAAAGTAATGAGGGAAAAAAAAAAAACCTGAAGGAGGTAGAGAGAAAAAAACAAAAAAAAACATTAACCGCAAATTCTAGAGTATTTTTGGCTATTAAATTGCTGACCCAGCCTTGAGCCTTTGAATCGGAGTGGAATAACTACATGAATAAATGCATAAACTTGCGTTCATTGTCTCATTTTAAGAGTGTTTCAGACGTTCTCCGCGGCGAGGGAACTCATTCCATCAGACTCGTTAAGCCGGAGTCGTCGTCATTCTGTTGGAATAATCCCAGAAGATTCTCTGCAATCTTAGTTCATCCATTGATTTCCGGTGGCTCCGTGATTCCGGTCCCTGGTCGAGCACTCGGGGGAAATTCCTTCAATCATTTCTGCAGCGACTTGACGCCATCTTAAAGCCGAATCCTCAAGCTGCTGCTTTTATTGCTGGCGGCCTTCAGTTTCTCCTCCTGGACAGTCGAGACCGAGACGACGGCGCACACGATGGAAGGGAGTCAAACTCTGGTGCAACTGATTAAAAAATAGTGAGTAGAGCCAAAATGTCTCTTAAGTTTGATACAGATCGATTTGTGGACGCCACATTTTAATTAACCTTTTACAAATCTCATCTAGAAGCTTTTTTTTTTTTTTCCCTAAGCTTCGGAAAGCGTTTCACTCAAACTGAGTCGCATTAATGAAAGCAAATCAATTTTGGTTCGTGTGAAATCTGTTAATAGAAACTGTTCGGTTCAGAAATGACTTTTTAAATAATTAAATTAGGTGTTTTTTCTCGCCAAAATAAGATTTATTTTTTTTTTTTACAGTTTTAGTTAACGTAGGTTCACCTGAGCTGATCAGGCTGATAGATGTAGACTAAAACACCCTATAGGGGTCACCAGTTTAACACAAACACACTTTAGTTTGCATTTATCCTCAAGACGGGGGAGGAACTAGAAAGCCCATGCATACACAGGGAAAACATCCAAACTCTAAAAACCCTCTAGAACCAGAACCATTAATCTTCTGAAGCAAGCAACCCTACCTGTCTGAAATCACAGCAACATTAATTATGGATCCACAGATGAGGAAAGGAAATTAAGCAGATTTTAATACATGAGTATTAAGATTAAGCCCAAACTTTAAAAAAAAAAAGTGAAGTTGTGCACTTTTTGCAACATGCTCTTTTTTTGTAAATTTGGAGTTCAATTGGAATTTATAGGAATCATTTTTTTTTTTTTTTTTTATCATTTCAAGTTAAAACACTTTTGAAACATGAAACCCGGGTCACTGGAGGTTCTACTGAGGTCTGGATCAGACAGCAGTGACTTCTTAGTAATTCCAGTCACTGCGTATTGCAGCGTTTTAATGCCCGTTTACACGTTTTGAAGCCAAAAGGGAAAACCTTTGTAGCATTTTGGGGGTTTGTTTAGACGACCGGTGCTCAGTCACTGGAAACACTCGTTCTGAGTAACGTGGGGAAAAAAGAAAAAGAAAAGGTGCCTACACCACGGCTGTAGTAAATGGTTCTTCTGCACATGTGCGAGTAGATGGACTATAACAATACCTCCGTCATGTCATTACTCCTAGTCCATATTCTCCTGGACTTGGTACTTTTATTTTGACAGTCACCGTAATAACAATCCAACTTGGTACCAATTGTTCTGTGCAGATGTGTGTGTGTGTGTGTGGTTTTATTCTAAAAACAAATGGCACCCACAAGCGGCCCAACATGAGAACCTTGTTTCAGCATTACCGCCGTCTCCGCGTAAAACAGACGTCGTTTTCAAAACGTTGTCGTCTGAATCGTGCAAACGGAATCTTGTTGGTACGAGTGGTTGACTAAACGTTAAAGGATAAAACTTATAGAACGTGACTAATTGAATTGTACAAATCATTTACTGGGTGTAGTATAATTAAAAGTACCGGTCTTTATGTTTATCCTTCCAGGTCAGAATATTAACGTCGGATATGCAGATTCTCTTTCAGCCTCGGGCTTCATGTTGGTGAGCAAACATCGGCTGTGTCGGTTCAGTTAACACGCAGCAGTGAGAATGTTTAAACCATCTCTCTCTGGGGGTTTTAACTGAGTGCTGCTTGTATTTGTGACATAGTGGAGTAGTGGTTTCTACGGTCGCCTCACTAGAAACAGACCTGGGTTTGATTCCAGGCCATCCACCAGCTGATGCAGATTTCTTATGGAAAGATTGAAGTGACGAATCGCTCGTGCAAATAATTTGATTTCCTGTCGATCAGTTGATCAATAATCAGATTTTCCCGGAAGCGATGAGACTGATGACGTCTGTACCCGGAGCAGATTTTATTTCCTCGCTGTTCATGCGTGACGAGACGATAGCGTCCAGGTGAGTCTCGGCTAAACCGACGCCGACGAGAAGCCCTGAATTATTAATCCCTGAATCTGTGCTCGGCTGGCGGCATATTTTCACAGGTCAAATACTTCATTCAACACGTGTAGAGAGAAGCACACCGAATACAATCTGACACACAAACATGTTTTATATTTAATAAAAAAAAAGAAGCTCTCGTTGATATCGAGATGCTTCTCTTTTTCTATTACCAGTTTAGTTTTTGAAGAGATTTTTATTAGAAAGCAGACATATACACTATATTGCCAAAAGTATTTGCTCGCCTGCCTTCGAATGAACTTGAGTGACTTTTCCCTTTTAAACCGGAGGATTTAATTCGTCTCTCCACCGTTTTGCCGCCGTAACGGCTTCAGTTCTTCCACGAAGGTTTAGAAGTGTGTTTATGGAGCGATGGACTCTGCAGACAGTTGGCCACCGACCCTCGCTCTGCCATCGTTGGTTCTTCTACTTTGATTGTGGAATATTTGGTGGGAATCTTTCCGGCTGGACTTATTGCCCCGGTGGAATCCTGTCACTGCACAATCACTACATTCTTTCACTAAAGCTTGTAGAAACAGTCTGAATGCCGAGGTGCTTCGGTTTATACATCTGACCGGAACACCCTTGACTGTGACCAGACCCTGTGGTCTGATTGACCCCGTAAGTTTGACCTCGGTCATTGTGTGAAGTGGCTTCCTGTTGTTGTATAATTGAGGAGAAACTTCAGACAGAAAGTGAAGGTTGAGAGCCCACATGCTCCCCCTTCTCCTGCAAGCCTTTAGAAATGAATTCATCAGGATAATGATCACTTTTGTCCCACGCTGGATTCGATTTATTATGTTCTGATTACACTTTGATAATATACTAAAAGAAAAAATGTTGCTGTCTCTGATTCTGTATATGAGGATTGTTTGGGTTTTTTGTGACATTTAAGCTGCTCGGGGTCTTAAATAGTTGAACTGACTAATTTATTCCTAAAAATCTCTTTAGATAATTTTTTTTATTGATAATTTGTTAAACAAAACTGGAAACGGTAGGAGACGATTTTGGTCCTTCATTCTCAAGTTGAAGACTTTTGATCAGCTAATAAATTAATCTGACAAATCTTTTAATAAAAACTACATGTTTTGCTTCTTGTAAAGGTTGGATGAGTTTTTCTATTACAGATTTTTCTTTTTGCACTTTTTTTTTTTCAATGGGACATCGTAATTCATATTTCATTCAGAATTTAAATTATACAAGAAATGTATATTTTGATTATGGGGGCAATGCCATATTAACCACGGTGAGGGGTCAGAGAGCAGGGAGGGTTTTGGGCCGGAGTTTGACCCCTGATGTTAAACCCGAGAATCGTCTCTGACTCTCTGTATTCTGACAGAAAATATAAAACATAACCAAACATAAGTTGGACTTGTATTTGACCATAAAAGATGTGAAACAGCTAAGTTAGATAAATAGATATAATGTCAAAAAGTTTCTCTCCTCCTCCAGTATTTTTAAAAATAAGCTATTTAATTATGTTTTTTAAATTAACATTATTTGTCAAATTTAAACGATACTTATGGAATTTAGTATTTTTTAATTTCCAAGTTTTTCAAAAAGAATGAACCTTGAAAAATGAAAGAACATATTTAAGAACAAATATAAACCAGAGTGCTCGCTACTGCCCCCTACAGTGAGGCACTGACTCGCTCGCTTCCTATTTTATTTAACAATTATGATTTTTTTTTTTTTTAATCGGATCAGCCAGAAAAAACATTGAATGAATTAAATAACTTTTTATGAGAATGTACAATTAAAGTGTTTACAATTTTAAGCTGGTGACAAATGGAAGAGCTAACTGGCTAGTTTGTATGGGATTCGGTATTCAGGGTTGAGACTCAGTGAGAAGGTCATGGGTTCAAATCCCGGCCGGACCTTTCTGTGTGGAGACCCTGCACAGGGTAAAGCCGGATGAACTGGTTCGAGTAGTGAGGAGACGCCTTATTTCAAGAGGAAAAACCCAAATTCGATAATAAAACTACACAGATATTAATCATCATAACAACAACCATAAAGATTCCTGAAACCATCATGTGACTGTTTGAGTTCTGTTACTAAAAACCCTCCCGCTCTGCTTGAATCACCTTTTGAGAGGAAACGTTTCACCGCTTGTCTCCACCAGTAGAATCCTGAATGTGTTGAGCTGAATCCTTTCCACCTCCTGTAAAGTTGTGTGAGCTGTTTGTCTATTTGTTCTGCCGTCCTGGTTCCCATCGGACGCTCCACCAGCTTAAGCCTCACGTCTGCGCCTGTCATCCCCTCTTCTTCTCTCTCAATCATCCCCGGCGTATCCACCTTCTTCAGGACTGCTCTCGCGTGATGAGTTTGTTCCACTCGAGGACCCAAAACAACCGTGGCAATGTACCGCGGCCCGACCAGCGGCGTTGTGCTCCCTTGACCTTCCCCCACCCGGCTCCCGCTGAAACCTGCACACCGGTGGCGGAGTGGGGAGCCTCCATGTCTGATTTGCTGCGTGCTGAGGCGTGCTAAATGGAATTACAGTGCTGTCATGCGGGGGATTTCAGACTCCACAGTAACAGCGGCTTTGACGGCGCCGCTGCCGGCCGGCCGCCTCGCTCCACGCACAGATGCTCCGTCCCTACGGTCACACCTCATTTACATATTCCTGTATGCATCTGTCCGTGTGCTGAGGCTTTGGTTTGCGATTAAAAAGGGAAAACAAAGTGATTCACGCTGCAGGTTTTGGCTGTGAAAGACATTTCGCCGTACATTTCCTGCCGGCGCCGAGCGAACAGGAAGGACGCTCGCTGTTCTTCACGTCAGTGCAGTTCTGGTTTCCTGTAAAGTCTCTTTCATGCTGCGGCGACAACTCGCTGCTGCTGCAAGAGTTTAAATTATTTGTGTTTGCGCCGCAGATGTTTTCCACTCGCTTCGGTTCCACGGTGACAAATTTGCAAGTGTGGCAAAGCATCCATTTTTTGAATTAAATCAAGAACCACTGGATCGTCCATCAAAATAAATAGAAAGCCTCAGTATCTAAAAGGTCTGAAATCACCATCATCTTCGCTGATATCCATACAAGAGATGTGAAACTCATTTGAGTTCTTGGCCACATCCAATAATCCCAGGTTTAACTGACCTCTGACGTGGTACCATAATAATCTATTTCGTGGAAAATATACCCGTTCATCCTGAAAATGTTCCAATTTATTGCCGTTCTTACATGATCCATCGTGAAAAACCTTGAATATTAAAGGAAAAGTATTTCTCCTTATACCAGGGGTGTCAAACACGTTAGTCAGGGCTGGACTTTTAAAATAGAGCCATATTAACCTTTATATTCAAACTTTAAGAGTTTTTCTTTGTTGTGCCGCAGACATTAAAATGATGGAAAACTACAGAAAAGTACTCGAGTCTCAACGTGAAGCAAATTTTAATGAAAACTTCAGCAAAATACAGTGAAATGTACCCAAAACCTCTTCTGGAGCTGTTGCATTATGGGTGTTTTCACAAGCTCACGGCACACTAACTTTGTTCTTTACCAAAGCAGATGAAGCATTTTTAAAGGTGCCAAGGTGCCCCTGGGCAAGGCACCAGTCCAGTGGGAAGCAGACCAACGTTCAGTGCAGCTCTGTGGCCTTCACTCTGGGAATTTATGTTCTGTTTTTATTTATTTTTTGTACTGTTGTGGAGACGGACATCCTTCCACACACCTACACTCACATTGAAAAGACTTGTCGTCCTTGTTCTCATGAGGAAAGTCGTTATTTTTTACAGGAACGCGTCACATCACAGGTTGAAACTAAGATGAGTGGTTTTGAGCAGAGGAAAAAAAAAAAATCTGCCGTTCAGGGGGCTGCCTTTCCCCTGCATGATTTAGTTTTTTTTAATTCAAATCACATTAAAAACCAATACAAACCAAAGCCAGCAGGTGAAGACGATGAGCGATGAAGCACATCAGGGTGGGGATCAACAGTCAGACAGTAATCACAGTAAAAATCTAAAAGGAACACAAGAAAGGAAAGTGTGAACCATGAAAGGTTTCAGAGCTCGTTCACAGCAGCTGTGAAAACAAACTGAACTCTGGACCTATAATAAAAAAGAACGCGGCCATAAGAGATGACAGTCTGGTCTCTAAGCCAGGCTGCCGGGGTGACTCTGTGAAAACATGCAGAATAGAAGTGTTTTTGGACCGTCGCTGTATTTTGCATCAGAATGTATCATTGAAATTGGCTTTACATTGAGACTGCAGTCATTTTCAGTAGTAATTGTTTGGTTCTGTGAAAATATCGTCATTTTCGTCACGTATACTCTCAAATAAAAACTCTACAGTTTAAATATGAAGATTGTTGTGGCACTGTTTTACTGGTTTGGCCCACTCAAGATTTAACCCGGACTGTTTGTGACCCCTGAACTCAAATGACTTTTAATCCACGAGGATTCTTGAATTGAACAAACAAAGAAGACACGTGGACAAACATTAAAAGGGGACACATGGACGGGCCGAACGTGCACACGGGTCACGTACAAATGTAAAGTGAGCGACGGTGGAAAGACGCCATCTTTCAGACGGCAGTGCTCGTCGGCTACCTGAAGTAAACCCCGGTAGTAAATACTGATGATAGGATCCCTGCTCGTCAGCGCCGGTGGAGCCGAGGAGGAAATGAACGGCGGTGGAGTTCATTAATAAGAACTACTTTGTGTAGGAGCCAGAAAGCTCTCAGCCTAATACGTTCTGCCGCTGCAGTGTTTAGCGGCGCTGGAATAAATCACGGCAGCACACTCACAGCAAAATGATGAAAGGCTTTTTCTGCTCAAAGCCCGGTCGGGCAACGGGACAAAAATCAGTTCATTAGAGTGATTGGCTTAATGTTTTTAATTAGCTTGAGAGATATTTATACTGGATGAAATTGATGACCGTGCTTAACCCTTCCTCTGCAGGACCGTGATCATCTGATGCTCCACGGGGGGAAGAAATTCGGGTTTGATGAAAGCTCAATAAACTCGATTGCAGAAGATCTGTGTATAGTGTGTATAGTGTGTATAGTGTGGACTGTATTGGACAGGGTGGCGGCACACTGCTTCCACGGTCATTGCTGCTCCACATTAATCAGCGCTTGTTTATTCACGGTAGACATTCTAGGCATAAATCAAGTTACAAGCTGTAAATTTCATTTTCTACTTTGTTTTGGTGCTTTTCGGTAAACGCTGTGAACTCCTTGAACCAGAAGCAGAGATGAGGGAGAAGCCTGACGTACGAAGGAGGACAGGAGCAGCCCCGGGTTTTGACGGCTCGGGGAGGGTGGGAAGGGACGTCGCCAAACTGTCGGGTCCGTCATCACCTCCCTGATCAGACTGCTATCGCGGCCCCCGAGCGGCAGAAACTCCCAGCAGAGGAGCTTTTTAATCCCCCCCGTGCACCGTGACTAATCTTTTGCCTGTTGCGTTCATCCATGTTTCCCCCTCTTTTCTTTTCTTTTACTCTGGAGGGTTGAGAGGAAGAGTTCCTGAAGGCTGAGGCCAAACCAGGAGTGACAGTGTGTCGACTGTAAAGGTCAAAGTTCCTATTATATTGGTTGTTTTAAGTCTCTGTGGTTGTTATCTTGTTATCTGCCCCCCCCCACCCCCCCACCCCCCACCACCCCCGGTGGCACAGCAGTGGGCACCTCCTGGCATTTTAGAGGAGATGAGCCACCGCATGAATTTCATCCGTGTGTCACACCGCACATCGTGTCAGCCGCTGAAGGTCGTCATGAGGGGAAGTAATGGCTGCAGGAGGAAATAAACAACCTTGTTTATCTGTAAATGTCGCCCGGGGACAGTGGAGATCGCCCGCTCGTCTCGGTGACCACTTTTCACACCGTGCTTCAGAAAATGCAAATGGTTGCATGATGTAATGTGCGGCGGGTGGATTGTAATACCAGATAGAGGACGGTAAAGGGGTCGTTTCTCTTTCTGGATGATTAAAGTTAGAGAAAAAAAAATAAAAAATCCTTTTAAGTAAAGTAAACATCACAGTCCTTGGCTTCAACAACATGGCACACTGTCTGCACGCCAACAGATTCTATGCAAAACCCACATTTGAATATCAGTGGGAGAGAGTCGAGTGCACATAAGCTGCGAGTTGCTGTTTCTGCTCACGACGACTGTAGGCCAATAAATCCTGTACAGTGTACTTGTACAGTATATGTCCTTATATATTTAATATAGTATCATATTGCTTTGTTTCTCTTGAGAATTTCACAAATTTAGCTTATCACACCTCCCTCACTCCTACACTGGCCTCAGATCGAACCCAAACCCTAAAGACTGCTTCATGATGAAATTTATATGTTGTGTTTTTGTGTCAAATATACTGAATAATCCTTCCAAATGTGTCAAATACACTTTGAAGTCCTTCAAATCAGTAACGCTGAAATAATGAGGCGTGGACGAGATGTCCAGGGTTGCAGTTTTGCGGCCGGGTTGTCCGTAGACAAGTTGCCCGTGCACCGCCTCAAGACGGCGTCTTATCTCTGGCGGCGCTCTAACCCGTGGCGTGCCACGGCGGCCCGCTCGCGGCCGCTCGCACCCGGTTAAGGTGTCTAATGAGATGTGTTCTGGTGAGCGGACCAGCGGCTGCTGTTCAAACCCGGCAGCCGCGGCCCGCTCGCGAACACGCCTGGGAAACTAAATCAGAGTCATTTCCCTTCAATTAGCGAGTGATTAACGCCGGGTCAGAGACGGCTGGCTGACCTTCTGGCCACCTAATGACTTTAACTCGATCAATGGTTCGCCAAACGAGAGCCGCATCAGCAACCCGGAGGCCGAGCAGCTGCACTGTCGGAGGAACCGGGATGTTGGATCTGTTTGTTTCTCACTCTCCGTCTATCTTTGGCTCCGTTGTCATCACCTCTTTCTTACTTGTTGTTTCTTGTGCCTCTGGTGCTTTGGGCTCAAAATAAGAGTCATACGTTGTTTCTTCTGTTTCTTTTCAACATAAATGTGTGCGATTTAATTTTATTATGAGGTTTTAATGACATACATGAAGTGAGTTTATTAAAAAATACCATGTTGATCACATTTTAAGATCTTTAACAGGCTTTTTTTTTCTTCTTTTCACACAAAATACAACAACATGTAAAAGAAAACTTGACGTATTCCTAAATGATCCACATCACAAGTGTTTAGAGAGCTGAGATTCAGGGCTCAGCTTCAGTCCCTAAACTTCAGTCTTGAAGGATTTCTGGATTCAGAAGGTTTACCTCAAGAAGTTACCAAAAACCTAAATGTCTTATGGATATGATTGACGTTCCAAACAGCTGTCACGGCCGGGCTGAGTGGAGAGTGAGGAGAGCGAACACTGCTGTGCACGAGCGAAGTGGAATCTGCATCTGCTGCAACATTCAAAAGTGGTGCTGAATAAGTTACAGAAAATGTGATTTTTATTCCTTACACTTGATCTTCGTCGTGTATCGAAGCGTCTTTGTCCCACACGTTGGTGTGTGTTCACTTCACATGGCAGTTGACTCCATTGGCTTGTGAATGAATGTGTCATGGATGAATGTGACCGATCATGTAACACAAATTTAGACGACTTGTCCTATAAAATATAACAGTTTCGGTAAGTAACTGAACTCTAATTAGTTACTTAGTAATGCAACTCAACTACCATGTCGTACTGATGTGCACATGACAGTATTATTGCTGTATTATTGATCACTCACTCACCAGACAGGATTAACATCCAGTATTTTCACCAGCAGTCGCCTGTGTGAGGGGGCAGCGTTTAGCACGGATGCAGAACTCAACATAACATCGGAGAAAACTATCAACATGACGAGAAACGGAGAAAGCTTCTTGTACAGGTAAGCTGATGTTAATTTAAATATCTCCAATGTATTCTAAGCATAAACTGTGTGAGGAAAGGTTCTTACAGTCTTTAGTGTTGCTGTCAGGAGGCGTAATACAACTAAAGCTAATGCTAAGCTAACGGAGAGAACTACAGATTTATTTCACATATGTGTGAATCTTCCGGCTATTTTATGATTCGATTAAAGGCTGAAAGATAAAGATTTGAAGGATGTTTTGTGAGTTACTCCAGGAAGAGGATTAAATGAGAAACTTTCTATTTCCCAGCAGGCCTCCGCCAAACTAAGAGGAAATCTTGTTAAATAGGTTTTCAGTGCGGAGAAGGTGGAACAAATGTTTATTTTTAATAAAACGTATTATTCCGAGTGTTACATGTGAAATTGAAACAGTGTTTGCAGTAAGGTCAATTTAGTAAATAAAATAAATGTATAAGCATTGACAGTGGTAGTTACTGTTTCTATTTATCATCTGCTGAATGTTTAGATTCAATAGTGATCAAATAGTCAATCAATTCATTGTGAGTCTCTTGTTTACTGTGTGTGAGTCTAAAGTATTATTATTATTATTATTGTTATTATTATTATTATTATTATTATTATTATTATTTCGCAAGTCTCCAGATCTTGAATCGGACTTCCTCTCAGTTTGGATTTGTTTGACATTAAGCAGTGGTTTTGTCACTACCTGTATGTCTCCATTTGTTTGTGGAGTGACTCCAGCCTCCTCCCTGGTGGCCCCATGTCCTCCTCCTCCTCCTCCTCCTCGCTCTCTGCTTTCAGCTTTCCATCTCAGTTTCCTCCATCTCTGAACCTCCACACCCTGCCTGCAGCCATTTACTATATTACCCCGTCTCCTCACTCTTCAGGGTGATGGAGCTGTTTTCTCTCTCTCTCTCTCTCTCTCTCTCTCTCTCTCTCTCTCTCTCTCTCTCTCTCTCTCTCTCTCTCTCCATCTTTTGCTGACTGCATCTGTTTTTCCACCAACTTGTTCATTCATAACCTTTCTCCCTGTCTCTCTGTTTCTCCTCAGACATCTTTCCCTCTCTGCAGCTGACTCACTCACAGTGCGGAGGAAGGAAAAAGAGCAGAGAGGATTTTGCAAGGACAGGTTGAGGAGTCTCTCACAGCTGAGTGGTTTTCGCCGGATGTCTGAGCAGTCGGCATGAAGGAGCGATTGCCGAGGTAAAAGTCCCCTCACGCACAGGTTCAACCTGCAAAGGTCAACAATTTGTCCTCCTTCCGCAAAACTTTTCCTTAAACGAGGAGGTGCAGCATTCAGAAGCACATGAGCTCCATCGATCGCTTTGAGGGAGGCTTCCTGTTCGCTGGATGATCATTTTCCTCCGTCCTCCAGTTGTAGTGTTACAGTGGCGCTTCAATATCTGGGTGTGAGCAGATTAAATGACTCATGCGGTGAATCACATGAACATTAAATCCTTGCACCTTCCTGTTTGAGCTTCTTTTGATAAACTTTACTGTTGTACTTATAATATTAAGCTCAAAATTTTACTCTAACAAAGACCAAAAACATGGTCAGGTTAGGTTTTACTTACAAATTCTATGTTATTGGTGGGATTATTCTACTCAGGTTAGTGACCCTCATCAGTAATTCATGTATTTTGATGTTTAGATGTATATGTTGTATATCCATTTCAAAGATTGTAAATATTGGTGGTGTCACACATGAGCCCCGTGAGGCCAGCATTTTTTCTTTTCCGAACATTTCACAGTATTTTGCATCGCGAGGTTTAATTAAATTGCTTTATGTTGAGATTGTAGTAATTCTTGGTCGTAATAATTTTTTTTTCATCATGTTCACTCAAAGAAAAACTTTGTGTTGCACCACAACAAAGAGAAATTTTAAGTTTAAAAGTTTGATAACCAAAATCCAAAGAAAAACTAAACAGATTGAACTGAATGTGATTCCGGGGTGTTCGGTTATTTATCCCCTGTCATCTGTCTTTTGGTTTTAAATTTCCACTTCATTCAGATGATCCTCAAAAACATTTTTGACCGCTTGAAGGTAAAATGCTGAAATATCATGACGCTGAACAGTGCAGGCATATTGTAAACTTTTAAACGTTATAAGAAATAGAGAATAGACGAGACATTAAGCCATTCAATGAGAGTTTATCTGTTTGTTAAAAAAACACATATATTGGCTCTTCTCTGGCGTCGGTGCTGGCACATCCACTGAAATGTTCATTGTGTTTTGTTCTGCCTCCTGGCGTCCCGGCAGCCTCGGCTCTGACCTCCACCTCTCAGCCTTTTCTCCAGCCATCAGGCCTCTCCGGAGGACAACAGCGGAGCTTCTCACCTCTCTGCCGTCATCAATCATCCTTCCCTCGCTGTCTGCTGCCATCGCAGCTTTTGTGCGAGCGCTTGGCACGTCTCGGGACACGGCGGCGGGCAGATGGGCACGCAGGCCCGCTCAGGTTGGAGCCACACAAAACAAAAGTACTGCAGCTCAGTGGGAACGGCGTTTTCGGACTGGTCATCGTGCTGCTGCCCCACTTACCTGAGATTTATTTTTAGGAACAGTGCAGAGCGAGGGGGAAATGATCCCAGTGTTTTTTTTTGTTTGTACCTCATTTAGATCTTCTTGTTGGAGGAACAGCATTCATCTGGTTTTTCATGTTTTTGCAGGAGTCGCTACTACAGAGATCCAACAGACCCGTTATAATTGTTACAATTTCATGACAGACTAATAAAGACATTTTACCAAACAATGTTCACAATACATTTTCAAAACAAGGAAGTAACTATAACTTCAAAGGAACAGAAATCTTCAAAAAAATTAAATAAAATTAGGACCAAAGTAAGAGAACGCTGCATTTCTGTAAAAATAGGTCCAGTTATGAAACAATCTGGACAAAGACTCAAAAGATTCTAAAACACATGCTGGACTTACAAAAGTGATTAAAACAAGATTATTACTGAAATGCAAAGTAGACGTAGAAGAATGAAAGTTTTTTTTTTTTTGATAAAACGTTATATAAGCAACAGTGGCTTTGTAGGCCATTTTGATTGTTTGTTATTTGTTATTTGCCGTTTGCATTTAATTTTCAATGGAAAGGGTTATAGTATATAAGTTTTTTTATCTTTCTGCTCCCTTTCACTGAGGAATTTAAAAACTTTTGTTCTGTAGTGTAGTTTATCTTTTATTTTTTAAAATGAATGAACTAAACTAACTAACTAACTAACTAACTAACTAACTAACTCACTAACTCACTAAATAACTAATATTTTTGCATGAAAAAGATGAAATGCATGCAGATGTAACAAACTTATTGTGAGACATTTATGCCAGCTGATTCTTTTAATAAAAACTAACATTTCCCAGGAGGCTGAACTGGCGGCGTCACAGCTGAGGATGAGGAGAACGGACAGGATGAAGAGGGAGGACGTTAGGGGGACTGACGGCTCATGGTGGAGAGAGAGCAGGTGGAGATGGTGGTTTGGGTATGGATGAAGAGGAGACGAAAGGAAGGTCAAAGGAAGAGGGTCCACCAGCTTATCTATTTAGTCCCGATAGATGTCACATATTGACTTAGTTTCCTCAGATCTGGAAGAATCTTGGCTCAATCTTTCAGCAGTCAGAGCAGCAAACAGTTCCACTGTTCTAGGACCTTAAATGTAGAAACAAAATCCCCCCTGATAAGTCGCACCCAGGAGCAAAGAATAAATACAAGCGTGTTGTCACAACAGTGAATACATTTTTTATTGTGCTTGCTCAGACACCGCAGCCCAAACAAATAAGTAGGAGAGAATAAAACAGAAAATTGTGAGCAGTTGCAGTCGGAGTAATCCTAAAACAGCGAGGGGTAAACTGCTCACAGACTGCAGTCAGTGGATAAAAAAAAAAAAAAAAAAAAAAAAGCCCTGCCAGTGTTTGAATGTTGCTGGTGTGAAATCGAGAGGAATAATTGTTGAGCGGATCCAAAAGGGCTTTGGAGTAAGAACGAGGGTTAAAGTGCCAGTTTATGTAGTGCTTTAAAAAAAAGCCCCCCGCAAAAAAATGACATGTTGTTTTTCTGAACTTCGGGCTTCGAGCTGCACAGAAAAATACCCAGTGAGTGAATTATAGATTCATACTAATCATGGTGCAGCCGACCAAAGCATGTAAATAAGGACCTCTAATCATGGCGTGTGCTGGATTATCGCCTCCCAGTGACATTTAACAACTGTGTTATCTTGTCACAACAAACACAGCCTTTTATTAGCCTGGAATCAGGGCATCTTTATGTCTGCGTGCCCCCTCCTCTCCGGGCTCAGCGGTGATTCCTGACACATTTATACTCTTCCAGCATTATGTAACATTCATCTCAGTCATGCCTGAGATTGCATTATAATGAACTGCAGCCCTAATCGTAGAGGCACAATGAATTAAAAGAGCTTAGAGGAGGAAAAAAAAAGAAAAGTTGAGCGATTACTAACGCAAAACCTGACACGGTCATTATTTTACCTCTGGAGACTCTGCAGTGTAGGAGGAGGAGAAGTGGTGGAGGATCTGAGCTGTATGTTAATGTACAGCATGTGTTAATACGCTCGCCACAGCTCGGGTGAGCGTACGGAGAGTAAACCTGTAATCCTGAGAGTGTGACAGGGGAGCAAACCAGAGGACAGAGGATCACAATAGAGGAATGGCCAAAAACCCACAGACAGTGAGGTGAGGGGAGACCGAGGGTGGCTACAGAGGAGGAGGTGGAGGAGGAGGAGGAGGGAGGCAGGGAGGGGAAAAGGGGTGATGTCACCTCTAACAGGCAGCCAATGAGAGTCAGGGAGGGAGAGAGGGAGCGCTCGGCCGGAGGAGGGTGTGTTTTTCTATCACTGCAGCATCAGCACAGACGAGAGGGGCACAATCAATTTCACAGAGAAGAGGAAGAAAAGACACAAGTAGATAAGGAAGAGGCGGAGGAGGAGAAAAGGGAGGCGAGGAGTTGCCGGAGGAAAGCAGCATCGTCGTGGAGGTAAGAGGATTTTTTTTTTTCTTCTTCTTCTTGTGAGGAGATGGACAGTTTGTCATTTAATGGCAGCAGAGCGGGAGTGAGGTGGCGAGCGCTCTAATTGGACTGTGAGGTGGAGGTGGTGGAATCACACCTCCGCCTCGTCTTCACCGGATGTTTATCGGCTTTTTTATTTAAATGAACGACTAAACCATCAGGTGTGTTCGTGCTTCTGTAAATCACAGTTATCCAACACAATAATGACAAGATGAATTAACTGTTTAATATCAATGATGGTAAAACATAATATTGCATAGATGTACTTTTAACTGCTAAAAACCATGTGTTAAGAATAACCTGTTGGTTTTTCCAAAGAATATGTCTCATTTTTTTTAATTCCTCTGGACATGCAGTGTGTGTTGCATGCAACAGGGTTTCCTCTGACATCAATACTGAACATACAGCGGTGCTGATGTGCCATTGTGCCACGTCAATAAGCACTTTATTCCTCCCTCGCATTCACTTTGTTTTGCCCAACGTACAAATGTGTGTTTACAGAAATCCAGTGGTACAAAAGTGCATTTTAGTCCAGTTTAAATCAGTTGCATCTTGAAATGTGGAAAACAAAACCCATTTGATATACTTTAAGTATGCTGAATCATTGCTTAACATGCATTTAGATAACAGGGAGCTATTTCTTCCCACATTATTTTCCTCTTTCATTTCCTCTTCCTGCCTTGCAATTTTGATATGAATATTTATTTTCACTCCCCCTCCCCCCCAGCTAATAGCTGAGTGGCTTCATGTTAAGCACAGCCCCTGATTATAATGTGCTGCTATGATTTTCACTGATGTGGAGGATGAAACTCAGCTGCAGCTCGTCGTGCGGAGTTTCAACAATTTTCTAGTCTACCAGTCTTGTCTCCTGCAGCTGCAGTGAGTCTGTGATAAAGCGGCGTGATTTTGAGCCACAGACTCTGGAGGGAGAGAAGAGAGGATGATTTCAAAAACTGAAAGAGAGAGAGAGAGAGAGAGAGAGAGAGAGAGAGAGAGAGAGAGAGAGAGAGAGAGAGAAAAAAAGAAATGAGCGATGCGGATATCAACAGGAGACGGCCGGTGGGGGAGAGATTCTTGCTGGAGCAGAGTGAAAATAAGGGTGGGGCAGCGCACACAGCAGACTGTGGAGGTGTGCCGATGAAAAGGAGGCGCTCACCTGGCTGTATGCCATGCAGATGCCTTCTGTCATCCACTGCAGCCTGTCAGACATCCAAAGAGCCGGAATATTCTTCCAGCTCCTTTCATGAGGGGGAAAATCTGTATTTCCACGAGCGGCTTTCTGAAAGCTGCAGGGTTGTTCCACTTGTAGGCCATTAATGCATGTCTGCTGTAACGTGGTTAACATTTGCATATCATGAAAGAACGAGACTCACAAGCATGTAGTCGGTAACATAAAGCTGGAAAGTGCATGTGTGTGTTGTCAGTGGAGTGAGCCTGTTCTCGCTCTCTCTCTCTATCTATCTTCTCTCTCTCTGCTGCCATGCCTCAGTAGCCTGCAGCTTGTCCCAGATGAACCCGGTTCAGCGACGGGAGAGGAGGGAGGCTCCACGCCTGACAATGACTTGTTACCATCTGTACAACATCCATAAACATACTGCACTGCACACATTCACACAATAGATGAAGATACAGCTGCTGCTGCTGCTGCTGCTGCTGCTGCTGAAGAGGGCGTGTTGAAGTGAATGAGGCTGTGTGTGTGTGTGTGTGTGTGTGTGTGTGTGTGTGTGTGTGTGTGTGTGTGTGTGTGTGTGTGTGTGTGTGTGTGTGTGTGTGTGTGTGTGTGTGTGTGTGTGTGTGTGTGTGTATCCTTCTCCGTGGCAGCAATGCTCAGGAGACCCACTGCTGGTCACATTATCATACTATTTAATGCAGCAGGTTTTTTTTGTATGTCAGTGGCAGCCCGATCCCTCGGCTGTGCTCGGTGCTGCCGCTGTAGCAGCAAGGTTGTTGTCAGAGTAGCTGGACTCGGGAGTGTGTGATTACCCTTCGCTACAGTGTGGTGCAGAATGTAATCTCCCCTCTGACGCTGGCTGGTTAATTGAGTTGTTCCATCAAAGAGATGGATGGAAACAGGGATTTATGTGAGGAGAGAGGGACAGGAGGGAAGGATCTGCAATGAAAAGACAGGGGAGGATGGTGTAAGCAACATAAAAAAAAGAGGGAAGAAAGAAGTGGAAAAACATGGACTGTCGTTGAAAGGCGAAACCACTCAGCGGCCTTTAATGCATATTCACAGATGCAGGTTCTAAAGGGGGCAGAGGAAGAGAGAATAAAGTGGGATATAGAAAGGGCAAGGTCACCAGTGAAGACCAAAGAAGAAGAACCATAAAAATGAAGGTCAAAAAGAGGAATGGTATTCACAGATAAAGCAGACTGTGACTGAGGACGGTTGTACGTAGGGCTGAAGATAGAGCCTCACAATGCATGTGATAAGATATTCATGCTTTTTCCGTTTTCGTAGCATGACAATATCTGGCCCATATCCAAACTGCCTTTGGTCCAGAAGCTGAAGTGAAGCGCTGGAGTTGTGTAGGAGGAGAGAAGTGATCCACTCTCATTCTGCCAGTTAGGAGCAGCTCTAAGTTAGAGCGCCGCAGCGCCGGCCCGTCGCTGCTTAGCCACCTGTTATAGCCTCCAGGCATCTTTGTCAGTCATCCAGCTCACCAAGCGCAGATACACACACACACACACACACACACACACACGTGTGTGTAACTCCTTTTGCAACTCAAAAAGAAACACGCTGCAAGTACACACTGCAGAACTCCTGTTGCAGTGCGCCAAATTAAAGATTCTCTAATGTTTCCTCCCTGGCCTGATTACTTAAGCGTCTGCTCCTGATCAAAGACCGCGCTCGTCACTTCCCGGGGATTCAGCCATTAAAGCAGCAGCGGGGTAAAATAAGGGTTAAGAGGGAGAAGTGTGTCTTAGACAGAAGTGTCAACAATAACACTTTCATGTCTGCTTTCCGTTTCATCCTCCTCCGAGAATCATTCTTGTAAAGTTACAAACGCAACGCACAGGCGCAAATTCAAAGGCTTTCTGCCGAACTCCCCTGAGTTATCATTTCAGCTGCTTGTGTTTAGCTTTAGAAACTCACGCACCTTCAGGAGGATGTCAAGAAGGAGAGTCCCCCCCCCCCCCCCCCCCCCCCCCCCCCCCCCCCCCTCAGCTGAGGCTGTTTGATTCAGACTGTGCAGATGGGAGTCGACCCACTGGGTGTCAAGTAGGGATCGTGTCGACATGCTGTCAGGGTTTGGTTGGGAATACATTGCGGTGATTTAGGGAGCTAAGGGTCAGATGGATTGACAGGCCGGCCGTGGGTAAATGATTATAGAGAATGGAGGAGGAGAGGGAAGAAGGCCAGCAATAGGAGGAGATTGAAATTTGCAGAGGTGAAATAAGAGAGGCGGGGAGGGAAACCCGACTGTGGAAAGGATTGATTTAAAGGCTGCTGTGGCTAAAAAGGCTGTTTTGAAAGACTGAGGCAAAGTGAAGGAGGGCCGTCATGATGTGATGACTTGTTCCCGTCATCATGACGACTGGAACAAGTCATCGCGTCGTGAATCTCAGACGGACGAAAGCTCTCAACCTAATCCATTTCTTTTTACTGCCTCTTTGTTCCAACCTTACTCGTCCTGTTGCTCCGTTGTTTGGTGTCATATCAGTATTCATTCTGTGGACAGAGGAAACCACATCTTAATCAAAATGATGACTGAAGCTCCTATTAGCTTTCCCAGAAAGAGGCTTCCAGACAAAGACTCATAAATCTGTTATACAATCAAACCTGTGGCAGAGACTGAGGCACAAATAGAGGTGTCATGTATGGAAATGAATTTAATTTGGCAGAGTGAATTACCTTATTACTAGTGATGGTATGAGGGAGGAAAGATTGTTGAATTCCCCTGAGAAAACAAATGTGATATTGGCAGTTAAAATTACAAAACTGGAACCCCCATCGTGGATATTACTTCAAACCAGGAGAGGAATTAATTACTGCCAAACCAATAAGGAGACTGGAGGCCTCAGAAAAATCGCAAAATGAGACAATTTAAAAACACACTCCGTTTATCACTTCATTGTGTTATTTTGCTGCACAAAAGTGTTCAATCTCTGTGAATTCCATTTCTTAGATGCACATTTTTTTAAAGTCAAAGCAATAAAGCAGCGCATTGAATATGAATCAGGGGAGATATTAAACTTTTCGTCTCTTCCCTCCCCCACACATTTTCTCTGTCTCTGACAAAATTACATCTTTGTCCCGACAGCCCAGAGAAATCCCCTCCGCGTCGCCCCTTCCGGACGAGTCATCGTCGTCAAAGGGGCTTTCTTGTCCACATCAGTGACTAGAATTAGACTAAAGTGACTCTCTGTCCAGCATGTTGCCCAACAGCACGCATCTGTCTCTGCAATGTCTTCTGTCAATTGTCTGTGATGTTTTTCCACAATTTGTGTGTGTGTGTGTGCGCTTTACTCACAAATAACAGAATCCAGTATGAGATGAATGAATTCCTTTAATAATGCATCAAATTGCTCGGTTCTCTGATTGCCTTTCATTTGTGGTCGATCGTGTCAAGTATCTAGTGTCGCCATTTATGAGTCACATAAAATAAGTCTGTAACTTTAATGGCTTCTGGATTGCTTCGAAATGAACTTATGCATTAAAGTTAATAAATCGGCCACAGATTTTCCCCAATGTCTCCCTAAAGACAGAATCTGAAACTAAGCTGAACCCAAACATCCAACGTTGTCGTCACTGCATCGATAACCTCAAAACACCAGCAAAAATGGATTTCATTGGTAGAATCCACATACTCTACTCTGCTGCTCATCCCACAAATTCATGTTTCTTCCCAATTTAAAATTTGAAAGGAAAATGAACAGTTTTGTATAATGAATTCAAAATTCACTGCTTCAATGCTAAAATAAACTACAATAAATTCATTCACACATAAAATACAAGAAATATCAGACAAGAATAAATTGAACTGCTAAAATCAATCCCTGTGGCTACATCCTTGAACAATATTAACATATACAGTACACTTACTTCAGCCTGCAATATAAAATGCTTCAAGCTCAATTAAAGTATGTCAACCTGCGAGTTTATAGAGTTCCAAAGGAGGTAAGTTTCAGGTTATTTGTTCCTCTCAAACCTAATATTGATGTATTTGTTGTTTGCTTGGATCATGTAAACAGTTATTGAGGTCAAAACATTTCTAAATCTGACAAATCTCACACCATCAAACGATTAGCAGGAGAGGTTAATGTGTGGTAACTGTCTGCGTTAGTCAGCTTAATGTTGACATATTTAAATTTTTCCAGCTGTTTTATTATTATCCATCTATGTTCTATACCACTTTATCCAATTCAGGGTGGAGGAGGGGGCTGAGCTGATCCCAGCTGATTACGTTTGAGAGCTTTGTTCACTCGCCAGGACATCACAGGACAAACACATTTTCAAGTGAAAACGCATCGTTTTTGTGTTTTCCTTTCCAAAAGGTTTCGCCAAGTTTTTAAAAATGATGTCCATTTGCATGGAAATTGCAGAAATGCTGAAAACCATGTAGTGAGCGTGCCAAGCCACGGGTAGGCGCTGTTGGTTGTTTCTGTAATCATTGGAGTCATGAAACTGGAGGCAAACGTTATTATTGTCCATCTACTGAGCATGTGCAGAAGAATGTTTAAGAAAAGTTGCGTTTCCCTCTATCGGGACATTTTGGAAAAGTTTTATCCTGGGAGCTGATTTTCAAAAAGTAGCATTTTCAGTGGTTCTGAGCACTGTTTTAGTGTAAACAGACACCTAAAACACAACAAATGTTTTGTGTTTTCACTTGAAAGTTGCATAAACGTTGTTTTACATTCACACCTATGGGCAGTTTAGAGTCTCCACTATTTGTACTGTTGGAGAAAACCGAGCTGCGCAGAATGCAAAGCTCCCAAACCGAGGTCCTCTCCCACAACACTAACAACACACTATGTTCTGACATGTTTTGCTAGAGGGGAAGCAACAGATATTGGTGTGACCCCCTGATTACCTCCGTCAGCCCTCAGAGATCATCTCCTCTGCTGTTTTTAAAAATTCCATAATGGTGAATGTTGCTCCTTATATATAAATTAATGTATGTATTTTCCAGTATTGACAGCATATCTGACCTCACTGACCATATTGCGACTCTTTGGGGAATTCATGTGTCATTGTTCACTTCTGGCTTTCATTACCGACTGTTTATTGAGGAGACACGGCTGCATTGGTTTACTAATTTATTGATTTGTTGCCGAGAGGCCGGCTGCATTTTTAATGAAACTTGAGGGTATGATACATCTCCGCTCTGTCGGCGACTACAGAGCTGCTGCTTGGCTTTACGTTACATCATGCTCTGCTGAGGCTTTGGAGGATTTTAGAAATACTGTTGAATTTTTGCTCTTAATCTGTGGCTTACTGTGTTTTTCTCGTTAGTTTCTTCTTGGACAACATCTCTCTGTGTCCTTGGCGTGACTTTCATCTTTTCTTTTTCTTTTTTTTCCCCCTTTGACACAGTTAAACTCCGTGTCAGTCAGTGTGGACCGCCAATGCAGAAGCTTGACATCGTATTTCCAGATGCATCTGTTGCGCAAGTGGCATTACGTAGTCAGGATCTTTGATGTGGCGTGTGTTAGATTCGTTCCACCAAAGCCGAGGAAGTTCTCCTGAAAGACATTTACAATTCTGGCACTGCGGCGTGATCACAGTCGTGTAGCTGACATGTTTCATTTTGCTCTCTGAAAGACTGGAGCGCCTTCAGAGGTGATTTCCTTCCTGGAGTGTTTCCAGTCTGCTGAAGCACATTCAGGATCTTACTGAGCGTCATGGCGCTTCGCAAAACTGTGCAAATTATTCAACTTAGCAAGTTTAAACTCCGATAACATTCACATCTCTGAGGACATGACTTTGGTGCCAAGTCTGAGGGAATCAGGTTTTCTGGCCCCTTTGAAGTTACAGTTCATGGTGAAAAAAAAAACCCCTCATTGATGAAACAATTGGCCTGTGACTAGATTTCGGTGCTCAGTTTTCCAATTTCTTCTCGAATCAAGAAAGAAGGCATGCTGGGAATTTGGTTCCCATAGATACGAAGCGTTGCAGTTTGAATGTGGCTCGGTTGGTTGAGCGAGTCGTCCAAATGTCCAAATCTACTTTCTCCAAGACACTGAACCACAAGCTCCTTGCATGGCAGCCGCCACCATTATTGTGTCTACATGACTCACGGTTCAAAATGCTTTCAGACTGCTGAATTGGTGAAAATCCACTTGATAAGAGAAATCGTTTCACCGTCTACCGTCTGGTGGAGGTGCGGTGAAGTGACTCTCCAGCTGGAGTGAGTGACACAGCATCTTACCGCATGTGAATCGCTGCGCGCTTTGAGGGTTCTGCTTATTTATTTACAGTATTTACATCCAACGGCATTGATTTGGTTTCACTTGACACACTCCCACTTCGCCAACACTCCATTTGAATGAAACACAGCAGAAAGAGACGGGGCATGAAACTCGAGCATGCCGCCACACTTGAACCGACACAGCATCCCGCAGTACCGCAGGTGATTCAAGTAAACAGGCCGTCTGTGTTCGTCTCTGTGATGTTGTGACTGTAGTTTCTTGGAGGCGGTTTATCTGCTGTGTCAGCCATGATATATTCATTAGGGTTGGATTACAGGGAGTGGGAGGGGATCAGGTTTTGAGTGGGTTGTAATCCCCATACACTGGCCTAATTTAATCTCACCTACTGTGCCATCCTATTACACACTCCACCCACCGCATGCGCGCATGCTGTGGCTGGAGGAGAGCAGACGTGCGGGTCACGCAAGGTTAAGACATAGTAACATCAGACAAGAGGCCTGGAGACAAAGAGGGAGGGTTGTAAGAGAAGGAAAACTGATTATGAGCAATGGTGAAAGAGATTAAAGTGAAGAGAAAGAGGCAGGAAAATGTCAAGGAGGAAGAAAATGTCAGAGGCAACAGCAGCGAAGGATGAGGTTTAGAGAAAAGGTGTTCTTTAAATTTGCTGAACAACCGTCGTGTTCGCTCACTTCCTACTTTTCTGCGTGGGAGGCTTCTTCTTTCAGAGCGCAGAGTGGGACGTCACGATGGCATATCAGGGCCAAGTCAAGGAAAAGCATGTTTGCATTTGAGGAATGAAGTTGAAATGGTGAAAATAGAGCAAAATCCATGAAGGAAATAAGATTAAAAATGGGAGTATCATAAAACCATGTAACGCTGCTTTGTCTAATCCATGAAGCTGGGCCCACCTGGACAGGTGAGGAGTCCATCACAGGACAAACACACAATGAACAGGGAAATTTACAGTCAGTAATTTTGCCTGAAATGCAGGTAGGTATGTCAGACGCTTTAAAAAAAAAAGTTTTCTCAAGACATACTTGTAAATGCTAAGATCAACATTCTGAGTTTGGTCTGTTTAACATTCATTTCAAATGCAAAATAAACAAAAATCAACCTCTCCTCTTTTCCCTTCAGCGTCTCCTCAGTGTGGCATTAGCTGGATTTATGTCTGGAGCTGTTACATGCAAAGAGAATACAAATGAAGTAAAAACTGTGTATCTGATGTTTGTGAAGTTGAGTTATTTTCTTTTTTTGAAGATATATAAATACCGTGCATAAGTCAACGCCTAAAATATCTTCGCATCTGCATAATACATTATAAAGTGTTATAAACTATTCATAAAATATTAATATGCTGCTTGGAGATGCCAAACAGAGGCGCTTAAAGTGATACTGAAAAAAACAAACATGTTTCAGTTTGTCAGTTTTTCCCTCTGCCCAGTGTATTTCGGGATGTTTCTCCACCTCCTTATATTTGTTTGGCCATGTTTCAAATGATTTACATGCCACGTAGATTTCAAGCGGTGTGGGTTTATATAACCTGATTCCTGCATGTTTTCCTGATAATTTCTGACCTACATCCCTCTCGTCATCCATCCTTTTCTGTCGGTAGCTGGAGTGAATTAGGCCACGCTCTCCGGCACAGTGTCTACCTGGAGACGACGGTGTCTCTGTTCTCGTTGGCTTCATCTGAAGGAGTTTTTCAACCGGGGTGCTGTTCGAGTTTGAACTCTGTGGATTGATTAGGGGTAATTGGGCATGCTGGTGCAGGGAGGCTCACACTGATATAATGAGGCTCTGTATTTGGCTACAAAACTGTCTGTTTCCATCAGCCACCACGCTCTGCTGCACAGCGGGGAGAATCGAGTTGTATTTGTGGCCAAACTTGCAGGGCCCACATGATGTGACAATTTCTTTTTGTGAATCATTTATTGAAATCTTCCCTGAACAGGAGATTTACTGATGTAGCAGGAGGCGATAAGGAGGCGCCGGGCGAGGCTTCCCGTTAATGTGAGGAGAAGATAAAAGGGGAAATCCCCAAGAGAAAACACGGGAGCAACAAGAGGGGAAAATAGATTTATTCGGGGGTGCAGATGTCACAGGAGGGGAAGGAGGGAGATGAAGCGAGAAAAGATGAAGAGCAGAAGCAAACCACATGGAGATCAAGAAAGAAAGAGGGGAGAATAGACAGGGAGGCCAGACATTGTTAACAAGCCTAATGAGGTAATTATACACATAAGCAACGTCTCTACCTCCAGGCTTTATGCAGCATGGGATGTCGGAGAGAAGATAACTTAAAAAAATTATTATTGCTGATTGATGCATTAAAGTTTGACCCTGTTCAGAGGAGATGGGACGACAATGTGGGGAGATAAAGTGAGGAGGATACAGGGAGGAGGTAAAGGACAGGGATCCTGTTGTGATTAAAATGTCAGCGTGATGCAGAGGCAGATGCACACCTGGTGGGCTCACACACACCTGCAGATCCAATGGAGGATGACATCAGCATGTGTTCACTGTTCGAAATGACTTCATTCTCGGTAATAACATTAATATTTGTTTTAATCCCATCTGCTGTCTTCTGTCTTTTCTCTCTCTTTCCAGTAGCCCAGACAGTTTGGGTATTATTTGTACGTGTAGTGACTGTCTCGGTCTTGACCAGCCTGCGGCTGCAGGAGGGACGGATGAGACGACAGTGAACGTTAGTGACAGGGTCGTTTGTAGCCGTCCGTGTGTTGTGGCCCCTCCTCGGCCTTCCTGCGGGGCCCGTCCGCCTCCACAAGTGTCAGGAGGGCTGGTTTCTCCTCTCAGTTTGAATGAAAGCAAAAAAGGTGTTTTCAGAAGTGTTGTCATGCTAAAGCCGTGTGTTTGTTGGTCTCGCGCCGGCTGGCAGGAGTTGCTGACAAGCTATGTGGGTGTCCTATATAGGAAGCAGCAACGTCAGCATCTTTTAAGCTGTGCTATCATGGGATGGAGATGATTTAGATATCTGACTGTGGCTGGGGATTAAGTGTACCTGAATATTGCTGCGGGTCTATTTTCTCCACGCGAAGGTGTGTGTCTGTAGGTTGCTGACTGGGGGAGTAGCTTCAACAGTTGTGTGTGAGCATCTGTGTTTTTGTACAGTATAGATGTGGCGTGTCAGACCTGGTTGGTCTCATTCCCCATGAAAATCTCATCTGGTTGTTTCGCTGCAGGCGAAGGTCGCCACCGCATCGCCTCCATTCCTTCGGTTTCTTCATCTCTTTCACTGGAATTGAAGACAAAACCCTTCTGTCATTACTCATAATTGAAGCAAAATGGGAGGAAAAGAGAGAAGGGAGACTTTGGGAGGAATGTGGCCACAGCTGGGGCTTCTGTATATGCAGCAATACCCCGGGAGGAAGATGATGAGAGCACAGAAGATGATATGATTCAGGAAGAGGTTGGAGATGAGCCGTGAAACTCTGCAAAACAGTATAAATAGAGAGAAGATAAAGAGGCTTTTTCACTCCTCTTTTTTTTCGCTTATTCACCCTGTCTACCTCCTGGAATAGATATTATAAAAGCCAGATATGCTTGTCATTCTCTTTAAACGTCTGACGCGAGGTGACGCACACACAGACTGAAGCAAACACAGCCGGGACGGAACAGGTTGTCTGTTTACCCTCTTTCATATCGCCTTGCTGAAAATTGGTGAGCGTTCCGGAAAATGTCACGTCCTTGATCTCATTGCACCGCAACACACTGGCGCACGGAGGGGACGAGACATGGTGGGGGGGGGGCGGGGGTTAACGGGGACGGGGGTCTGCAGCAGAGACAGGGCTGCGCTCCTCTGATAACACTGCAGCCTTTGATGGAGCGCGGCCCTCCTCTGTTGGAGTGCACGAGCGGCTCCGCCTTAATACAACTCCGCAGCGGACTCCATTGGTAATGATTGGATTTAGTTACAGAGCAGAAGCGGTTTGCTGATGATAATGATAACAGATGCGAAGGGAGTTAGTCAGCCACTTAGGGTTGAGGGACTGTACTGTGGCTGTGCCAGCCTGCAAATTTCCCTTTAGACTGGCTTGTCTCTCTGTGGCTTGATAGAAAGTTGATGGTAGAGGTTGATAAAATCCTACCTGTAATTACATTGTGTATGATCTTGGTGGGCTTGGTTGTAATGATGATGTAGTGCAGTACAGTTGGGTTTTTTCTTTTTTATAGGGAAGCACACTGGCTGGTTGGGGGTAGAATGGGACAGGTGGGCGTTTAGAGAGAGCAAAGCTGGTAATATAAGAAGTTAGAGGCAATCGGCAGGGAGCAGAAATAGAGAACAGACGCAAGAAGAAGACAGGAGTGCAAATGAAAGGTAGACTTTCAGCAAAGACTACAGTCAAGAAGGAGTCACTCTTTCAACTTGGAGTAGCATGTAGACATAACAGGGGAACTGGAGGAAGAGGAGCTGGGGAAAGAGCAAGAGATGGAGACATGCGAGACTGGAGATGAAGGGATGGAGAGAGAGAGAGAGAGAGAGAGAGAGAGAGAGAGAGAGAGAGAGAGAGAGAGAGAGAGAGAGAGAGAGAGAGAGAGAGAGTGGGGGGATGGGGTGAGAAGGGTGAACATGTGGGAGGGGGAGGGGACGGAAATATTTGCTCTGAGCTGCGGAGCTGGAGTCAGGAGGTTGTCATGGTGATAGTGAGGTGAGAAAAGAAAAGGGAGACAGTGGTATCGACACCTACACACACACACTCACACTCAAAAACACACACACACACACTTTCGCGAGCACATACACATTAAACAGAGTGAGTCATGCATAACAATACTGACCTGTCACATCCAAAGTAAACACTCTCACACATTTTCACACAAGTGCACACACAGGTGGTGTGTATGAATTAGCCGAGGCCATGAAAGATGCCCAGTAGTCATATCACCATGCAAACGATGTCTCCTCTCTTCTCTTTTATCCTCAATCAGCCCCATTTGAATGGCAGGCAAATCCCCTTAAACTGACTGGTCTGACTTGACAATAACCAAATGTGTGTGCGTGAGTGTGTGTGTGTGGCTTGTCTTTACATCAAAGTGTTGCATGCATGGAAAAGCCCAGGTATTTTAAATCTCATGCACACACACACACACACACACACACGCCAAGAAAAAGTGGACATCAATGTAAGACTTATTGGACTGCAGGATTTTCAAGTGTTTAAGAGGAGCAGATATAAACATTTTATGAGCTGAAGAACTACAAAGCCTGTTTCTAGAGTGCGGCGGTTTATTCCAATGACAGGGTGGTTGGATACACATAAATATAACTGAGAGTATGACTTCTGACGGCAACACATGGGGAGACTGTGAAGCCTGAACAAAGAGGGAGTGCAAACACAGCAGGAGGAGAAGAAATTTCCATATTGAGCCACAAACAGATCAATACCATTGCTCATTGAGAATGTTAGTGCTCACATGAAATGGCGCTTTACTCGTGTCCAGAGCTGCACGGTTGAGTTACGTTTGAAAAATATTGTTGCGCAGGGCCTCTGATTCGGTTTGCATTATAAAAATTTGATTTTATTTATTCTGCTGGAAGATACAAATATATTGAAAATAGTGAATTTCTTTTCTCTCATGTCATCGCTCCTCATGATGCACATACCATCACCTCCTTCCCCTCCCACTCCACAGACATTTACTCTGTGTTTAGAGATGTTATGTCTCCTCTCTCAGCCCCAGAAGACCTTGTATTTGATTAGATGAGGAGCACTTAAGGGGAAGTGCTGCTTTTGCAACTTTTTACAAAGTTAATGGGATTGTGAAGAAGCTGATGTCTGACCTGGTTAATTGTTTCAAAGATATGATTCACCAGGTCTCATGAGCTGTTTTTCCAAACCTTCATCTCTTCTACTTATACTGCAGTCAGTTATTTGTGGTGAATAATTGCTTTTACTCGTGCAGTTTTTCCTCCTAATTGCATTAATAAAAATTTTTTTTGTCCATTAACAAAACAGTGAGCTTTTACAGTTTGTGCACGGATGCGAGCATCATATGTTTTCCTTAATGGACTTCCTCTAATTTAATGTGTGACTCCTGCATGTTACCACAAGCCCAGATTAAAAACGGGAGAAAAATATCTTGCTGCTTCCCACTTGCTTCCCACTGTTGTTGAGTCACTGGGCCTCTTCCATGCAAATGTGTTAGCAAAGCACTCTGTGTGACCTTCCCTGCCAGCACCTCATTTCCCTGAAGTGGTGGAAAAGACGGGATTACATCCAACCTAAGCAGACCTTGACAAATGTTTCTGGCACGTTTCAACATCTTAGCAGAAAGCTGTCTGCAGGAAAGCTTTCAGTCAAAAATTGATCTTTCAGAGACGTTATGTAAATGGATCACTTGTGTGAAAGATTCAGAAAAAGAAGACAGGGATCTCTGCACAAGACAAGTCACAATTTCACATTAGGAAAATGAAATATTTTGCTGATGCTCTCCAGTTTTTAGTGGTTTTTCTCTCGGGCGTCCCTATCTGAGCTGTCGGTTGTGTCGTGGTGAAGGTCGAAGGTCACGTACACACCCCGCCTTCCTCTTCAGGTTGTGCCGTGCTCATTTTCCCAGCGGATGTGGCCACGTGTCCTTGCGTGTCACGGGAGTGGCTGGCAGCTGTGTCCTGCAGCGTGATATGGGCCACTTATCACCTGACCCGAGGGACCGCCTCTCCCGTTGTGTCTGCTGACTGACTGACTGACTGACTGACTGACTGACTGACTGCACTGCCCATCCTCAGACACCACTACCTGCTGCAGCCAACACAAACCAACACCCCCTCACGCCTCCCTCACACGCTTCACTTGATGCAAACCAGACACTGAGAAGAGCACACATATGCAGCCCCTCACACCTGAAGCTCACGGGACTCCCATTGGAGGATCTCACAATGTTCTCTTCTACTGCTTTATGCTGCATTTATGCATGCCTGACTTGAATAACAAATGTGACCTGTTTGGAAAAAATCTTCATAGAATTACAAATATGTGTATGTTTTAATTTTTTTTCACTTAGAAATGTAAAGTGCAAGCATCTGCTTCAGTAGCTGGTTTCCCTCTGGTGTCGTTGCAGCTGGTTTGGTCATCTCAAACTGTGTTAAGCTGCTGCATCTGGTTTCTGGGCTCACACTGACTTGCACTGTACTGATGTCAGCTCCTTTTTAACTGGCCCGCCTGGCTCCAGTTTGATCCCCAAAGGCTTTACCAGCACACTCACACATAAAATCTCCTCTTCACCCGTCTGATCTCGCTCTAATTTGTCTCTCTAAGGGGTGAACGGCCGCGCACAAACACACCCGCTGATGTATCGCTGCTGAGACTCACTGGCCGTTGTGGTCGTCACAGAGGTAAAAGAAATTAAAAAAAAGTGGCAGTGAAGGTCGAAATGCACGTCAGAATGGGAAGAAATACAAGCAAAGCTATTCACTCGGGAGGAGAAGGAGAAAAGAGGAGAGGCTGAGTGTGAGAGATAAAGAGAGAGAGGAAGCAGAGACTGTAGGGTGGAGTGAGAGACATAAAAGGAAGCAGGGAGGAAAAGAGTGAAGGTCACTCCTAATAGATCGTCCACGTAATTTCATAACGTCATGATTGGTCCTCTGTACTCAAGCTAATGCCATTAACTCTCTGTATGGACATTAAAACATTCTGCCATGGGACGTTTGCTCATGAACTGTATATATTTATCACTGCATGTGCAAAGAAGGGCATCATGGTCTTACTTAGCTCATCTTATCTCAAGTGTAAGGTTGTGTGGCGTGTGTGGTGTGTGTGTGGGGGGGGGGGGGGGGGGGTTGCATGCATCACACTTTATGTCTTCTGCATGACACGGAGGGTGTGTCTGTAATTAGCACGCTTTGTGCTGCAGGCGCAGAATCTGACTGATGTCGTTGCTAATGAAGCCAAACAGCGCCCACAAGCAACCATGCAGCAGCGTACGGAGAGTTGATATTCGTGTGTGTAAAGTGTCTGCATGAGCACACTGAGTGCTCAGTTGGCTGTGTATCACACTTAGCGTACAGAAAAAGAAATTATGCTTTTTTTTTTTTTCCCCTTTTTTTAAGACTGTGGAGATATTTTCCTGCATGTTTTTTATTGCATATATATATATATATAATAGAAAAAGATCATCTGTAGTACAACACTGCCAACAAGCTGTACCTATTTTATCTTCACGCAAAAGAAACCTCTCGACTTTATCCACTGGGTTTATTGTTTGTTTACAACACCACACACTTCAATTTCCTGTAATCAGCTGCCTCACACTGAAATCATTACTGAATCATCTATCAATAGAAAACATGTTGGAGGTTGAGAGATTGAGAGATAGGTAGAGATAAAGAGAGAGAGAACGAGAGAGAGTGCCTCCATTAGCTGACAAGAGAGAGATTAGCTGACCTGCTGACACGCAGGCTGATCTTTACTGACACACAGACACACACACACACACACACACACACACACACACACACACACACACACACACACACACGAACACACACACACACAAGGAATCTGATACACTATCACATTAGAGTAACTCCCCATTTTGATCATTACGAAGCTTTTACTGGTCAGTGATCTCATGACCAGATCTTCCTCTCTTCACATCTGCCATGTACACTTCACTTTTCCCCGATCCACCCTCTTCTGCTTTGTTTTCACCTTCAATGAATTTTTCAGACTTTTTGTTGTGTACTTTGTTGTTAACCAGCCCCCTCTGATCTCCCACCGGTGTTGGCCTTCTTTCTCTTTGTTGGTTTTCCCGTCTCCTTCACCGTGCCCCCCCCCCCCCCCCCCCCCCCCCCCCCCCCCCCCCCACAACCCCCCACAACCCCACCCACCCACCCCCACCCCTTCAATCCCACCTCTCTGGTCTTCTGTCCAGCCCTCACTGATATCTTAATGAGTCTTCTCCCTTCTGCTTGAATTATTCACCACTTCTTTTTTTTTCTCCCCATCATTCCCATTGTGTCTTAAGGGGGAAAACATCAATAAATAAATGACGCCAGAGGTATCTTCTCAGCAAAAGGCTGGATAACTGTTTATTTGTTGAACTGTGTGAGTGAAAATAGAGAATTAGAGAGGACTTCAGGAGTGTTGCTTTGTATTTTAACTTTCACTTGGGCAAGTCTTTGAAATATTTATTCATCTAAATGCCTTAAAAACTTAAGCACTTTCTGCCCCGTGTCTGTGGAGATATGTGTAAACATGTGCGGCGACAGGCGCCATATGCATGGATGTGTGTGTGTGTGTGTGCGTGTGCGTGTGTGTGTTTGGGGGTATGAGGTCTATCAGTATGAATCAGAGTGAGTGAGTGAGCGCGTACGTGCGTGCGCATATGTAAGTAATACTGCAAACCTGTTAGCGTCCATGTGTGTGAATAACTGAATTTGTATGTACAAGGGGGGATGCTGTGTGGAGATCCTGTTGTCATGGTGACCAGGATGGAGAGGGAGTGGGCGGTTGCCCTCGTGTCTCCTTTGACAACCTTTAGATTCTCCTGCTTTGTGCCACTTCGATATGAACCCTTAACCCTTGTCCAAACAGCGGGGGGGGGGGGGGGGGGGGGGGGGGGTTGCGGTGAGGTGGAGATCCTTGAAAGAGGTTCAAGCTTCAATAAACTCTATAACCTGCGTTCTGTTTGACAATAGCGGGAGCAGCAAAGTATCTAACAGCGAAGCGTATGCTAATACTGGTATTGATAAATGTGGTGTCTGCTGTAGCCTGATTCCTGATACTCTATAGTGCTACAGCTTTCTCCCGCTGGTAAATTTCCATTTTCGGCTTGACCGCGGCTCATCACTCGAGAAACACGTGTCACTCTGCCTTTTTAAACAAAGAGTACCGGGATGGGTTAGATATTGGTCTCCCACTGTGCTTTAAAGACCCATTTCCATTAAAGTTGCAAATATTGAATTAGCAAGCCACGCCGCCCGTTGTCCGAGCCAGAGTGCTACCGCAGCAGTTTATTAGAGTGATGGAGAGAAGAGGGGCTGCACAGAGAAAGCAGAGGATAGAAGGAGGGACGGCGGAATGTATTGTGGAAAGCGATCGGAGGGGAATTGAGGAAAGCTTTTAGTGTCAGCTACCAAGGGGACTGAGAGGGAAGAAGACTGATAAAAAAAATATAATATAAAAAGGGACAGGAAAATGGGTACTCATCAGTTCTCGGACAGTCCCTATTATAAGCCTGGGCTCTTTAAGTAGAGCCACTTTTGGAGAAGTGTGAGGATGACTTCTACGAAAGGCCGCCTTTGTAATGTTGAATGATAAATGACAAATGACTGTGGTATACGGTGAATTGTTGAGCAGACCAGAAACAGGTAGCTAGTATTATTTCACATGATTTGTGGTATTTTTCTGCTGTAGCGACAAAGTGGGTCTGAGACTTGTCTCACTGCAACAGGCTCATACATAAAGTATGACCCTGCCAGAGAGAGGGGAAGGGGAGGGTCTGAAGGAGAGACTCAGACAGACACACCAAAGACGCCAGGTACGAATGGTCACCGTCAATCTGGGAACAAACCCAATGTATGGCAAGGGGAGAGAATGAATTATGAATTTAGGTGAATTTGGGGCAAATTGTGCCGGCAGGAAGGGGATTTCAATGAATAATTCACTCTGTAGGGCGCCTGATCATCTGCCCCCCACCAGCATTACCTTGTTTCTTAGACGTCCTTTCACAATTTTACCCTCCACTGACCCTTACAGTTTCTCACTGCTCTTCTTCTGTAATTCCATTAATTCCATCCATCCGTTTTTAAGGGAGCGTTGTTTATGCTCGTGTAACTCCATCTTTCTCCTTTCTGCTCCTCCTGCGTTTTTTTTTCTCTGATGTTTCTTCAGACATTCAAACCCTTGAGGGAGAAGAAGGGGTAAAGGGGGGCATGTATTCATTTATTTTTCTCCCTCCTCCTTCTGTCCCGCATCCTCTTCTCCTACACAACTTCACAGCTGGAGGTAGTTAATATTTAAAAGCAAGGCATGACAGGACACAAGCCCTGCACACATGTTTGAACACACACGCGCACACACACACACACACACACACACACACACACACACACATGTTCATCCGTGAAAAACAGAAAACAACAAGTCCAATCAAAGTGCATCGAAACAGTCAACATTTGTGTTTGCCTGATTCATTGTGTAGAAAAATTATCAGTGCAGGACCTAAATTTGTAAAGACACAACCAGTGACAGTTTCTTATGTTTATGTGGGCGGATGGCTCGTAGGGGACCAGAAACCCTCCCTGTGATTAGACTCTAGAGGTTTGTTCTTGTGTTTTTGCCCCACCTTCTCTACACACAAAAGAGCCTATTAAGCACTGGAGTGCTTGGCACCGCCGAACATGTCTGCTTAATGTTAATTACTACATTTTACAGGGCGAGGTGGGGTGCAATTTTCTATCTAATGGGTGACAAGGGGGGCAATATGCTGCCATGCCGATACAGCGTTTCAACTTCACTAATGATGGCAGCGGTGAAAGCAGAAATGTTATTTGTGTTTTTATAGCAAATCGCCTGAAAGCAGAAATTCATGAATAATTGACGGCGCCACAAAATTGACTCGGTCGATTTGGCTTGTTTGATACATGGCCTGTTGGCATCTAATTCTCTGCTGTCAGGCTTTCTTACAGAAAAAAAACAAAAAACGACCACGCCCTCAAATCTCGGCGTCGCCCTACAATCTTTATTTTGTGTGATTGAGTGATTTCTAATGGTGCCCGTTGACATCCCGATGGTGATAATAGTTTTTAAAAGCACTCAGAAACACCGTGATGGGTCATCTCAGCCCAGCTGCAAGCAGCCATCCCAGAGGTGACCTTTGACCCTGTCCAATGGAGCAGGTAACAGGTCTGGGATTGGATCACTGACAGCTGCACAGCAGACACTGTGAAGAAGTGAAATCAGGCATCTGCTTCAGTGGCAGACTCTCACCCCTGTGATAATGGAGCAAGCCACCAGGCTCCATACCGTGTGCACAGCTTGGAGGCTGTCTGTGTGTGTGTGTGTGTGTGTGTGTGTGTGTGTGTGTGTGTGTGTGTGTGTGTGTGTGTGTGTGTGTGTGTGTGTGTGTGTGTGTGTGTGTGTGTGTGTGTGTGTGTGTGTGTGTGTGTGTGTGTGTCTCAGGCCACATCAGTCTGGGCCATCAGCATGTTTGGGTGGCTGGTATGGCCTCGTTACATGGCAGCCTCTCAGCCTCTCTCGCACGTCACAGTCCTTTCCACACCCTTCCCGACCCATTATAGTGTTCCCCTTTACTGCTCCTGCTCAACATGAGTGGAATATTCTCTGCTGAGCTCTGCCTCCCGACTGAAGCCTGCTAGACCGTACCCTTTCATTCGTCTGACCCCCCCCATCAGACCACTGGAGGTGTGTGTCGGCCCTGTTTCTTTCTATCTGTCTGGCTGTCACTGCTTCACAAGCTTCTTTGTCTCTGTTTCCCTCAAATGTGTTGACTGCCAGCTCATGCACATGCAGCACACTCCCTTTGTGGAAGGTGACCGGCAGCATGACAAGCTGTGGCATGCCTCATCATTAATCAGCACCTTGCTTCCCGGTGGGCCCTCGCCATCTCTTCGGAGGGGCAACTGATAGGCAAGCCCCCACCTCGGAGCCCATTACCACCTGTGCTAATATCCTGACTTCATCGTTCATGTTGGAAGGGCCAGTTTTAAGACTGGATCACTGTAATTGGCTCCCTGTCTCCAAAGAACAACAACAGCTTAACAGGCTTTATCCCTGTAGAGCGAAAGAAGAGGAACGGGACCAAAATGAAAGTGAAGGATGCACACTGATTGGAAGACGTTGCACAAGTGTGTATGTGTGTGTGTGTGTGTGTGTGTGTGTGTGTGTGTGTGTGTGTGTGTGTGTGTGTGTGTGTGTGTGTGTGTGTGTGTGTGTGTGTGTGCAAGTGCATGGACTGGATTAGCGTCTCAGCTGTCACCCTTTGTCATCCATCCTCCCTCCTCTGCTCTGCACTCCTCCCTCTTTTGCCCCACCTTTCTCTTTCCCTGTCTTCATCTCACCTTCTCCTCCACTCACTTCTTCAATCCCACTTTTCACATTTCATCTTCCCTGAAGTCAAGCTTCTACTCGTCGTCCTCCTCCTCCTCCTCCTCCTCCTCCTCTTCCTCTTCTTCTTCCTCTTCCTCTTCCTCCTCCCCTCTCTCTGTATGCTTCCCCTTCCCTTGACAAGGCAGGCTAGTGGGTGTAATGGCTCATTTAATCCTAATGCTGTTAGTTTAAACTGTCTTATTAAGGACTCAGCTCTTGTTTGCTCTTTAATTTAATCTAATTTGTCTCTTTTGATGTAGACAAATCCCGTACTCCTGTTTCTCCTTCGAAGATTTGGTTCAGTACGTACTTTTAACAAAGGGCACATGAAAAAGGAACAGTAATTAACTGGCTAGACATTATCCACGGGATAAAAGAAAATAAAGGACAATCACTGCCCGCCATCGTCTCCCCACCCTTCATCATCTTCATTTATTGTCCTGTCTGACCTTCTCATGCTCTCCAAGGTCAGTCATCACTCTGCTGTGGCACTGCCAGCAAACAGCGGCGAGCTGAGCCAAACTCCTTCAATCAGTCCGCCGAGCTGCCAAAGCAGACTCTCACTCTATTGTCGCCATTTTCTTTTGTCTCACTTGTACATCTTAATGGTGGTGTGCTATAACAGTTCTTTGTGTGTGATACTGAGTAGTGTAAACAGTCAGCGGGCTGCGCCACGTGGTGCCGCGGGGGAGGACAGACTGCATGTTGCGGCGAGGACCGACTCCAAGGGTACAGATGGAGAATAGATAGACTTCCAGGAGGGGCGGCTTGCCTCGCTCACCACCACCGATAGCATCTTTATCGCATACTTATCACAGCGCTGCCACCCAAGTACACTATGAACTGTTCAGTTCATGTGGTGCAGTGCAGACCAGTCAACCTAATTATCAACTATTTGTTTGTCTGTCTTGCGTATTATCAGATTTGACACTTCATCAATCTGTGTTTGTCTGTCCATGGCCCATCTGGGTGAAGGGAGGCTCTGTTCAGCCTCTCCTTGTGGTATTCTGTCCATCTGTCCTGCTGACTGGCCTCTCCATATGGGCCACCGCTCATACAATTCAAACCAAATGAAGAGGGTTTTTTTCCCCTTCTTTTGCAGGAACAGGTTCAGTGATAGGCATTGTGTGTGTGAGTGTGAGATGTTGACTCCTGATTGGTGTGTTAACTCTATGTCTCAGTCTGTCTGGTGGTCTGACCACATGGTGCAGGGTAATTTTTCTCCCATTCTGACACATGGCCCCTCTCTGCCCCTCCCTCTCTCTTTCTTTCTCTCTCTGCCCCCTCTTGTCCTCCCTCCCTCCCTCTTTTTTTTTTTTTATCTTTCAGAGACAAGACCAGCAGGAGGCCGTGGACCTAATTCGAAGAGGAAAACCAAAAGGACAAAAGGGAGAGGACAGGAGGAACAGGAAACATATGAGGCTAAGCCGAGGCCTGTTGCAGGAGAAACATTGCTCAGCACGTGTGTGACTGAGGTCGCCCTCTGTGTGCGTTTCGATATACGTGTGTGAGCAGGTGGGACTTTGATGGGACAGTGAGCAATGCCTCACACGCAGCGACAGCAGGTTTGCAGTAGGGGGCACTGCTCCTCTCACCTCCTCCCCCTTGTGCTGGTCCTCATGTTCCTGGCTGTCTGGCCCAGCCAAGCAGCCATACACATACCGTCTAACTGTGAGTACTGATTCATATCAACATATTCATAACAATAGTCGCTGAATGCTACCACGAGGTTCAAAGATCTGTTTGTTGTGTTAATTGCGTTGGTGATTCATCAAAGCCCTTTAATAACGAGCTTTTATCATGATTAATTTGTGCAAATGAGCCGAATAAACATGTGTTTCTCCTTCAGTATCTTCAGCGTTGAATAGATCTGTTCTGGCCGAAATACTCCAATCTGGGGTTTCTTTGGTCGGTTCTCATCTGTGCCTGTGCTGTGTCTAATTACTTTGTAATTGATCTCCTCATGCTGCATTGATTAGTCCCAGTATTGATCTCATTTCTTTGGTGCAAACCAGGATCTGATTGGGGAGTAATACAATCACGTTATAACACAAAAATATCTAGCCAGGTTTTTTCCTTTCCCTCCACTCTTCCACCTCCTTGAAGCAATATGTGGGCATTAGAAATACAGCTGAGCTTGTAGCCCTGCAGGGAAATTGATCGTCATCTCTTGTGCTGCTTCCAGCCGGCCCACAGTGCTCCCAGGGAGGAAGAGAGAATATTGTTTTCACTGCTGCTTTAGTTCTTCTCTCTTTATCTAAGCTTTACCTCCAATGACTCACAGTCCTTCACCACCTACTCGATTTTCTAAAGTGTGCGTATACGAACACAAATGTACGCATTCAGACTCCTCCCAAAGCTTGATGAGAAGCAGTAAATATTACCTTCTAATTCCCGGAGGGCTGAGGTGACGTGGAGGTGAGATTGCTGAGGGGGTTCGACGGGAGGATGATGAGGAGGAGGAAGGAGGAGCAGGTCAAAGATGTAAAAGGTCAAGGTGTCCCCTGCCTTTCAATTAGGGAGCCTCATCCATGTCAATGAGAGTTACAGAGGCAGCGGTCAGGATCGATAAAGGCGTTAGAATCTGTGTCAAGGAAGCTGAGGTTAAAAGCTACGCTCCATTACAGGAGACATTACACTTCTTTATGGTGCATGTATCATAAATGTTGTTCAATTATCTATCTATCTATCTATCTATCTATCTATCTATCTATCTATCTATCTATCTATCTATCTATCTATCTATCTATCTATCTATCTATCTATCTATCTATCTCTTCTTAACTGTAACTAAACTATTTTCCTTGCCTTGCCTTTACTCTGCCCACTGTGGACAAACAGACCACATAAGTGATCGTAAGTGCTTTTGACTTTATTGATGTCTGTTCTGTCTTAATGCAGGCGCTGGCAAAACTTATTGTAAACACTTTCATTATGCCAGAGAGATTATTTCCCCTCCACCAACAGTATAAAACCATTGCAGTGTGCTGTACTTTAATGAATCTGGCATTGATGTGCATTTGCAGTGTTATGCCAGTGTATGAGTGTGTGTGTCTGTGAGTCTGTATTTTTATTGTGCAAGTGTGACTGTGAGCGATGATGTGAGTGTCGCATTGTGAAATTGTGTGTCTCTCCATATGTGGGTGTGTGCTTTAGACTCACTGGCTCCCAAAAGGTGAGCTCTTTGCAGGAGGAGGAGGAGGAGGAAGTGTGAGGAGCGGCTGTCTGTAAGGAGGCAGCAGGGCTGTCAGATCAAAGACGCGGGGAAATAAAGAGGAGTTAAAGCACTAAGCACCAGCTCCTCTCCTCCTCCTTCACCAATAATGGGAGCAAGTGCCTGCAGCCCAAACTTCAATTTGATCAGCAGAGGGAGTGGGCTTATTTCCCGTGTCAGTGGGAATTCTTTCATTAAACTCTCTCACTCATCCTATCCGTCTTCACGTCTGACTCTCTGTGATTTCACCCCGTGTTTGTTCTTCTCTCCCTATCATCGCCTCCCCCCGCTCTGTTTCTTGGTTGCTTTGCATGTGCCCTCTCTGCACTGCATGTTCGTCCGCCAGACTCTCCATCTTCATCGCCTCTTGCTCGTCTACCCCCCCCGTCCCAGCCCGGTGCCCTCTATCACCCACTTACCTACATAATGTAAATTCATCTCAGACATGTGCCCCTGTCAATTCCCCTCAAAGTCAAATGAATAACTCACCCATGAGTATCACCAACGTCTTTCCGATTCACTGCAAATGGCTCATGTGTGCACTTACTGAAAATATGTGTAAACTTTCTGATATGAATTGAATTAAAGCAGAAATACAACATCCCACCTGTCAGGAGATGGATGCCTTTTATGATTCTGTTATTGTGGCATTTGTGGTTGTTTCGGACAGGGATGACAGAAGGAGAGAAACCTCCTCTGGCGGTCATTGCTCATGTTCTTACAAATCTCTGCTTCATTTCCCCACAGACTCTTTCCCACCTTTTCCTTTCTCTACCTCTCAATCTCAGGATACTCTCTGCCATATATCTCTTTTACATGAACTCTCCCTCTTAAATTATGCTGTATCAATTTCCTCTCATCTCAACCCATTTTCTCCGCCTGCTCTCGCGCTCTTTCTCTTTTCCTCGGCCTACATTTCATCTCTTTCTCCGGGGAGTCTTTTTAAGTGATATTGACTGAATATACTTATCACTAGATGTTAAGCTATGAAAATGAGTGCTACCTCTGCTTTCTCCTCTTCTGTTTGTTAAGACATTTGAAGTGCCTGTGGAGAGGTGCGTGATACAGTGAGGTTATTTATGTGTGGATGTCATATTCTTGACTTAGAGCCGTGTGCTTTATGAAATCAGGTCATGTGAATTCGAGTTGACGAGTGTGCATGTATCCGTACCTGTGCGAGCCTGATCCTCGTGCTTGCTGTGTGCCTGTGCTGTCTGACTCTGGTTTTGGTCTATGCAGTAAAGAGGCCTCCGATAATCACCACACAGCCGGAGTCTGTCACCGTCTTCAGCATTGAGGACCTCGTCATGAGCTGTGAAGCCTCGGGCAACCCTCCACCCATGTTAGTCAGCACACACTCACACGGACGTCTGAAAAAAAACAAAATAACAAACTACACATGGTTTGTTAGATCTTTGAGATCCTAGCCAGATTAATTATGGAGAAGTCCGCCCCTTTATTCATGTATTATTTTTTATTTTTTGCAAACGAGACAGTGTCCTCGCTCAGCTGACGTCTACATATTAGCATTACATGAATGCACAGCTTCTCGCAGTCAGAGTTCTTGTTTCAACAAGGGATAAATGTCATTAAGCCCTCGAGCAATCTTTTCAGAGTGTCTTAGCCGCTCTGAAGTAGAAAGCTGCTTGAACGCAAGGAAGAGATGAATATCGCAATTACACAGCAGCTCGAGTTTCCGAGTCCCACTGGGGCTCCTCCTGTAAATTTTCTTGCAATTCATTGGCGCCATCAGATTCAGGGACATTAAAGGGCGTTTTGTATGTGTTAAAGACTGTCCCCAGAGGGAGGGCAGTGAGAGTGTAATAACTACATTTGAATGAATCTTCTGTTGTTTGTTTTTTTTTTTCCTCTTCAAGTTTCCGATGGACAAAAGACAGAGAGGAGTTTGACCCAGGCAGCGACCCGGAGATGAAGGTTACTGAGGGCTCTGGCTCATTTGCATTCTACACTCTCAGTAACTCCATGGACACCGTGAAGCAGTACCAAGGCAAATATGTCTGCTACGCATCCAATGAGCTGGGGACAGCCATGTCTAATGAGGCCACACTCATCATTGACGGTACGACGACAATGTACAGCTTCTACCTGCTCTTTCTCTTGTGGTGGTTTGTATGTGGCCTTGAGAGAATAATCGAAGCCTTTGAAAGAGTATCAAACAAACACATGCATTACATACTGTATCTCCTACAAATGTCAGTTTCAGTATTAGTTATTCTGCTCGTGCCTTCGGGGTCCAGATTGAAAGCGAGCTGTGCTGTGGTGGATTTCCTGCATGCAGCTGATTGATAAAAGCTGCGAAACACAGCCACCGTGTAAACCTTTTTCTGTCCTGCTTCATGTGGAGCTCATCTGTTGGCAGATGGAGGCTCACACCGAGCGCTCGGAGTAGTGCCACCCGGAACGTAATTGCATGCAATAACATGATAATCAGCACATACTCACACACACACACATGCGCGTGCAACGCTTCAGGGCCCCTGGGCAAAAAGTAAAGAGCACCTCTGTGTATGCATCCACCTGTGACTGGCTCTCTCCTGGGCGACCTCCTTCGCTCACAGTTTCCCTGACAACCGTTTCCCCAGAAACGCTCTTGAGTTGATGTCATGTGAAGCGCTCTTCAGGAGCTCCAGTGGGGTTATCCACAATGGGCAGAGGGGAGGAAACGCATGACTCACAAATCATATCATTCCACTTCTGCAAAGACAAAAGACAACCTGCTGTCTGCAAATCCCAGAAGTTGCTCCTGTGAAAAAGGAGTAAATACTCTTTATCCGCCGTATTGTGTGTTAAAGTTGACTTCTGATGCAGATTGCCTCAGGAAATTCCCACATGTGTTTGTGTTTGTTTACCAGTAGCGCGTTTCCACACAGACTTATGGTGTGTATGGTTTTTTTTTCCATCGTCTCTTTTCAGTGCCCCCGTCCCAGCAGAAAGAAAAAAAGGTTCATGTGAAAGCAGAGGAAGGAAACAGTATTGACCTGAAGTGTAACCCCCCGCAGAGCTCGATGGAGCCCATCATTCACTGGATGGACTGGAGTGAGTACATTACCTTTCCATCTCTCCTTCCATTTCCTGCTTCCTGTCTCCTCAATAAATTTGCCACTTAGACTGTGCATCCATCCTTCTGCCGTCCACTTGTATCATCTCCACGAAAGTGCTGGCTGATCTCTCATTTCTGAAACAGTACTGTCTAAATGTGTCTCCTTCGCTAAATCAAGTATATTCTTTCATGTATTCTTCTAACCCAGATTTTTTTCCTCGTCAGTCTCTTCTGTAGTCTGAGCCGGATCTATTCTTACCCCCTCTATCCCCTATCTCGTCATCATTATACTTCTACTTCTGCTTCCCACATCCTATTGTATCTTTATACCCCCTTCTTCCATTTCCACTCGCTTTTCTGTTCTATTGTTCAGCTCCTCTGTCTCACTCTTATCCTTCTCTTTTTTTCCCCAACTGTGTCTAATATAATTTTAAATCACTGTCTCGTTCTTTCTCTCTCTCTGTCTTCCCTCAGAGTTGCTCCATATCCAGCTCAGTGAGCGTGTGGTGGTGGGGAAGGACGGTAACCTGTACTTTGCCCATTTGACAACTGAAGACAGCAGAAGCGACTACACCTGTAATGTTCAGTACCTGGCGACAAGGACAATTCTGGCAAAGGAACCCATCACTCTGACTGTCAACCCATGTGAGTTTTGCTTGGATCAGATGAGTGAATTCCACTTAGCTTGGACTGAACTGAGTAAATCCGAACGTGTATGTCTCCAGGTGACCGATATAATCATCTAAAATTCCAACTAATCCAATTGGAAATTTAGTTTTGGGTTAAATTTTAAACAATAATAAGTTGTAAGATGTTGGGTGTTAGGATCAGTGCATTATATATAGAGGGCCCACACTGTCCAGTCCAGGCTGGGGTTTCTGAGCCGAGTTCTCCTCCTGCATATTGTATAATTCACATTCTTTTAAGTTCACCCAACTTTTCTTTTTGATATTATTCCAACTTCTTCAAAGGCTTGAAATTAGACTCACCCACAAAAAACCCCACACACATTTCATTTCTTATGAAGTCTTCAATGAGGACAAAGCCTGTGAGTCACAAGAGATAGTTCGGCAATTCAAGCAGTGAAAATGAACTCCATGCAAACAATTAGCAATACATCTCACAAGGACAACCTGAGCTCTTAAACAGATTTTTAGATTTTTCATCTGTTTTCTATCCCTGATTTATTCAGACTGAGGAGCCCATTCCCGTTAAGACAAGGTGAAAGGAGGATACACCTTGGACTGGTTTCAAGTCAAACACAGGGCCGACACAGAGGGATAATCGCACGCAGACACAATCTTTGCCTTTTGCCCAAATGTATAGTCTTCATTACTTAACAACTTAAAAGATCCAATTTAAATGAAACCATCTGATGCAAAATACAGTGAAATGACCAAAAAAGTTCTCCTATAGCTGTTGCATTATACCTGTTTATATAAACTCCCCCTGACAACATGGCTTTGAGGCTCGTTTGATAGCAACCAAGCAGCTATCTTTACAGGCAGCATCACCGATATCTCAGCTCGTGTCCACTACGCTTAAGAAATTTGTAAAAAAAAAAAAAAAAAAAATCCATGTTTTCTTGGAAATTTTTACCATTTACTTAGTGGTTTGGCTGTATGGGAGCCTCTTGCGGGACGATTTTGGTCCACAGGCCTTATGTTTCACACCCCACCTATGTTTGTGTTTGGATTGAACAAAGAAAAACCAGGTTCAAACCAGGAAACTTCTTAACGCAGGGCAGCAGTGCCAACCACTCCACATTGTCCAACAGTTTGTGGCTGCAGACATGCTGGATTTTATCTGTGGTGATCAAAGAAGAAATGATTCAGGCTCATCAAAATAAGAAGTAATAACAATTTCTCCTGAAGGCGTCATGAGTGTGTGTATGTGTGGATTGAAGTGTCCATCTAAAAGCCACCGACACCCCAAAATTTAGCACCGGAATAAAGGAGATGTGTTCCAGTTTTCACAACATTCCTTCCTACAACTGTAGAGAAACGCTGGTTTGAGTTGAAGCAAACTGACATGTTGACTGACCAACACTACGCGGTGAAACCTGCACAGGCTGTTTGCAAATATCCACAGAAATTGGGCTTTTCTTTCTATTTTCCTTGTGTGGTCTGTATCAAATTGGTGCATGCGGTAAGATATTTGTTGGGTCCTACTGAGGCTCCGTCGTTAAACCAAAGTCAACTTCCCCCCATGTGGGGGCGTGTTGTGCTGACCAAAGCAGCGACCGTATCCAGCAGAACTCCCAGAGCCGGCAGGAGGCCGATCACCTCCTCGGCCCAGCTGTAATGAGATGCAGCTCACACTGCGATGTGGCTGTTAGCATCTGTGGCCCGACTAGAGGTCAGAAAGAAACACATGTGTTAACATGAGACCTCTCTGTGTGTGGAGGAGGTCTATACGGGGATGTAAAGTCCTAGCTCTGTGCGCCACGTGTGTGTTTGTGATTGCGACTTTCTGAAGTGGCTGCTGTGTCAGCAGCACTGCAATCTGAAAATTACCCATACATATGTATGAGTCAATCTCTCTCTCTCTCTCTCTCTCTCTCTCTCTCTCTCTCTCTCTCTCTCTCTCTCTCTCGCTCTCGCTCTCTCTCTCTCTCTTTGTCTTTTGATTTCCACCTCCTCTTTGTCCAGCTAACTCGGTACCGCGGAACAGGAGGCCCCACATGATGAGACCTATTGGAGGCCACAGCACGTACCACACCCTCAGGGGCCAGACCCTGGAGCTCGAGTGCATCGTCCAAGGCCTGTGAGTGTGTGTGCATGCACGAGTGTGTGTGTGTGTGTGTGTGTGTGTGTGTTTGTGTGTGTGTGTGTGTGTGTGTGTGTGTGTGTGTGTGTGTGTGTGTGTGTGTGTGTGTGCGTGTGCGTGTGCGTGTGCGTGTGCATGTGCGTGTGCGTGTGCGTGTGTTTGTGCGTGTGTTTGTGCCTCATTCCCCATCAATCAAAAAACATAAGCCGCTCCTCTTAATCCATCTTACCTTCCCCTCATCTGTTCCATTTCGTTCCATTAATGCTTTCTCCTGCCAACTCTGCCTCTCGCTGTCTTCTACTTTTAATTTATGCTCGTCTTCTCTCTCTCTCTCGCTCTCTCTCTCTCTAGATGTTTTCCCTTCGCATTAATCCTTTTCTTTTAAACTTTCCTTCTCTCTCCAGACCAACTCCTAAAGTGTCGTGGCTGCGGAAGGACGGCGAGCTGTCGGAGTCTCGCACTACCAAAGAGATGTTCGACCGTCGTTTGCGCTTCACTAATATCTCAGAAACAGACGGTGGGGAATACCAGTGCATGGCCGAGAACTCACAGGGGAAAGCTGTGCACACTTACACAGTGACTGTGGAAGGTTTGTCTGCTTATAAACACATAGTCACTCCCATCATTCAGGAGTACATTGTGAAGATTTGTTTTAGTCTTAGTTTGCTCAATTCAGACAATTTTTTTTGATATCAGTAAACCTTTGAATATCAGACATTAAAAATCGTGCTGTGAAACTAAGTAAGACCTGTTTAGCTCTATTAATCTTGATATATGAGGGATCATGAGAAGAAAAGCTCTGCCACAAACAGAATTTAAATGATCATGTAGAAATATAGTGATGTTACCATGAAAGTAAACAGATGGACCTTTGCTTGCAAGAACATATCGGCCATTTTATACACACGCCATCATCAAATACATGGATCTATGTTGCCATATTATGTACAAATGTGGCAACATGTGTTTGCAGAATTACACTTTTTCACATTGAAAGCCTAAAATAGTTTTAGTTTCTATGGTTGAAATGGTTTAATCAGTGGTTGCTTCGTTTTTGTGCGTGAGCCTTGTCAGTATTTTATGTTGTTGCTTTGTAACACGAAAGTGGAGGTGAGTTGTTTGTCTTGAGCCAGACTCTGTCGTCTGCAGCTGCTCCGTACTGGACCAAAGAGCCGGTCAGTCAGCTGTACGCTCCAGGCGAGAATGTGAGACTGGACTGTCAGGCAGATGGCATCCCCTCCCCTGCTATCAGCTGGACCATCAACGGCATCCCCCTCTCAGGTCGGTGCAGACGTCCCTCCACTGACACATGCTGGGGCCTGTCTGATGGCGCTGACAGACTTTCCTCCATCACAGAGATAGATAAGGACCCCAGACATAGACTGACGCCGAGCAGATCGCTCATCCTTGAGGATGTCAACTTTGGAGACACTGCCATCTACCAGTGCCAGGCCACCAACAAACACGGAGCCATCCTCACCAACACCAACGTCTACGTCATCGGTGAGTGCCTGCTTCAACTGAACGTGTGTTCGTGTGTGTGTGAATCAGCGTGTGTCTGATTTCTGTGCATACGCTGTCTTTTCAGAGCTGTCTCCACAGATCCTCACGGAGGACGGGAACACGTACACGTTTACAGAGGGCCAGAAAGCTTTACTGGAGTGTGAAACCTTCGGCTCGCCTAAACCTAAAGTCCTTTGGTGAGGCACCAGACGATTTCCTCGCGCTTAATGTAAACTTGTTTTGTACATTTTCAATTGGCAGATTTCACAAACGTGAGATTATTGCGTAGGTAGCTCTTCTTGTGCATAGATTACCAACCAAATGTTGTGACATCTGGGCTGTGAGTGTGGATTCTGTCAGTGTGGCAGGTATCCAACCCGGCCTTGTTTTTTTCAGCACAGTAAGCACAATGGCAATTAAACTGGTGGATTTATCAGCCTGTGTTAGTCGCTTGGAGCTTTTCTGTGTGCTAATCGCTTGCTTTTTATTGTGCGTGTATTTTTTAGGGAGGGGGGCAGAATCTCCTCCCTCCTGGCAGATTACAGAATGAACCAACTCATCAACGGGGGACTTCAGATCGCTAATGTCACCCGCGACGATGAGGGCACCTACGTCTGCTCTATACTGAACACCAACCTGTCCATCGCTGCTGAGCTCGAAGTGTTCAGTGAGTGAGATGCGCGCACACACACACACACACACACACACACACACACACTCACACACACACACACACGTTGTCGCTTAGCAGCTGATGTTATTTGCACCTCCTGCGGCTCGTCTCAGCTTTGTGTCCCTCCGTGCTGTCTGTTCCAGACAGGACAGTGATCCTGTCACCTCCGCAGGCGCAGAAGGTGCAGCCTGGAAACACAGCAATCTTCACCTGTCAGGCCCTCAGCGACCCCCGACTCGGCGTCCCGCTCATCCAGTGGAGGAAGAATGACCACAAGCTGTTTGAATCTCACAGTGACGAAAAGTGAGACTTAAATTGTTTTTTGGGGGGTTTTTGTCTTTTTTTTTTTTCATTTTGAATAAGGAGGTCAACACATGGTGGTAATTACTAGTAAAGAGGAGAATTATTATTGTTTATTTTTTCTCAGATACACTTTTGAAGGAGAAGACCTCATGGTGGCCAACGTGGGACCCGATGACGAGGGCGTGTACACCTGTCAGGTCATCACAAAGATGGACATGGCTGAAGCCAGTGGCACGCTTACATTGTGTGGTAAGATCACCCAGTAGCTACAATTAAGGCTGAGACCGCAACACCTTCAGTTTGTTGAATTGTGATTCCAAAGTAAAAAACAAAACAAAACTTTATCTTTCTTTGAATTTTAATATATAGATATGCAATGTGCTGACAGTTGTTGGATTGTGAATTTTGTTCTGCTCGTCAGATCGTCCGGACCCGCCGTCTCTCCTCCAGATCACTGATCCAAAATATCGCTCCATCACTCTCAGCTGGACTCCTGGAGATGACCACAACAGCGCTGTGCAAGGTTTACTACTTACTTACTAATTTGTGTTTGAAGAAAGAAGTTTTTTCTCTTCTGTAAATATGTAAAAACACACTTAAACAAATGTTAGCTCTGAGTGTCTCCAGAGCGCTTATTCACTTGTTTCTAATTCCTGCTTGTGGTTTTCTCCCTATCTGTCTCTATCTCACCACGGCTGTGCTTCTACAGAGTATGTGGTGGAGTTTGAAGACCAAGGTTCAAAAGAGAGGGGCTGGGAGGAGTTGAAGAGAGTACAAGGAAATGTGGCGCGGGCCACCCTCCCTCTGTGGGCCTACATATCTTACCGTTTCCGGGTCATTGCCATTAATGACGTGGGTAAAAGTGACCCCAGCAAGCCGTCTCAAATCCACAATACGCTTGCTCAGGGTAAAAGCCAGTGTCTTATTCTAACTACCTCTTTTTTGAATCACAAAGAAACATCTTTGAATTTAGCTCTCATTTTTCATCAATTGCAGCTCCGGACAGTAACCCCGAGGACGTCAGGAGTGAGTCTGTAGATCCAGGCACTCTGCTCGTCACCTGGCAGGTAAACGTATCACCCAACTGCATCATCATCAACTGCAACAACGTAAAAACGCTCCATCCCATCAGCTGGATTTCCCGTCATTCTAGAAAATGGACAAACGTCACTTGAATGGGCCTGGCTTCAAGTACCGGGTGCTGTGGAGGAGGGTGGTGGGCAGTGGACCTAACTGGCACATGAATTACACGACGGCGCCGCCTTTCGTTGTCAGCGATATTGGAAACTTCTCCGCCTTTGATATCAAAGTCCAAGCTGTCAATGAGGAAGGGGACGGACCCGAGCCAGATATTGTGATCGGATACTCAGGAGAAGATGGTAAAACACTTTCAAACGTGGTTTCGAGACAGTTTTCTACTAACGGACTTTACTAAGAATACCCTGATCTCTCAGTTCCGTTAGAGGCTCCAATGGATGTTGGTGTTGAACTAATAGACAGCACCACGATCGAAGTGACCTGGGCAGAAGTAAACAAAGACACAGTCAGAGGACACCTTCTCGGATACAAGGTACTGTCGCTGTTCCTCCTCGCTTGTTTGTTCTGACATCTTCATGAATAAGAAATGATTGTTTTTCCAGTGGAAGCAGCCTCATGCTGGCTGAGCAGAGGCACCAGTTCCTGGTAGTTTCAAGGTTGTAAGGAGGAGAATTTCATCTTATTTTTGATGATCTCGCCTTCATAATAGATAATAGTCTTACAAACAATACAAACTTTTATTTCATTATTTAAAATGGCTTTTAGACACTGGTCATATTTTTCGCTTTCGTCATTTCTTTAGATCTACTTGACCAGGGTGGGCTCCAGGAGCCATCAACGAGGCAGAAGGTCCAGGGAGTCGGGGAGCACGATGGTGGTGGAGACCGGGTCCAATGAGGCGAAGAAGGTCATCAGTGATCTGAGGCCGTACTCCCGCTACGTGGTGGCCGTCGCTGTGTACAATAAAAAAGGAGAGGGACCCCCTTCTGAGGCGCTGCCCTTCGACACTCACGAGGGAGGTGAGAGTTAAGGGAAGAACTGAGGAAGGTCATAGATGGAAACTGGGTGAGAAGGTTCAATCACAGACATTCAGAGACAGTGAGAGAGCTTCACAGGACAGGAGGGAAAGTACAAGGTTACAGCAAAGGAAATCACACTGGTATTCACAGAATAGTGGTGGAGTGCGCCGCAGTGTAGGAAAGTAAAGATTGTTCATAATTAGTTTGTTTTATTCCTTCAATCAAATTCAAATTCCAGAAAGGAAGAGACAGAAAACAATATCTTCATTAGTGCCTAAAACATCAGCTATCAGGAATATATATGGTTCTCTATCAGTTTAAGCATTTAGAAATGTTTCAATCTCACACATACTAGATGCATCAGTGGCATCTACAATCTTCCATTAGATTATTTTACTGTCCAAGTCCCAAAAAGAACAATGATACTCTCCTGTGGGGAAGATAAGATTGAGCTTCATCATGTCAATAGATAAGAACAGCGAAATAATCCAATTTTGACACGTGTGCATTTTAATCGGTCATATTTGTTTCTTCCAGTCCCCGGTCCTCCCATGTCCCTGATGCTGGACAGCCCATCAGAGACAGAAATGACCCTCCACTGGACACCTCCTGACCAACCCAACGGAGTCCTTGTTGGATATTTACTGCAGTACCAACAAAGTAAGCGTCATCTACGACCTTATTGTACATACATTAAAATCTGGTTCCTATACCTCATCAATGATTGTCAAATACGACATCAGAACTGCCACACGATTCATCTCCTGCTCAATCAATAACGCTGGGAACATGTCGATAGCAGAGCATCTTAATTACAGTCATCGGTCAGTCACTTGTCTTCCAGATCAGTGTTGGAGATCAAACTGTGATTGAATGTTTTCGTGGCTTTGCTCTGGGCAGTTACAGAGAGCGATGACAACCCCATGCAGGTCGAAGTAATAGATGACCCCGAAGTCACCCAGCTCACGCTGAGAAAGCTGGACCACCAGAGCCACTACCGCTTCTACCTCAGGGGGCGCACTGACACCGGCGATGGAGAACCCATCATAATGAGGGGTGCCACCACACTTGATGGAGGTAAAAACACCAACTTGGTATCCTTATATAATCGTCTGTACGCCACCTGCAGATTGCAATAGATAACACATCTGACCTTATCGTCTGGATGCATCGCAGCTCCGCCGGTGAACATCAGCGTGTCGCCCGGGGAGAATTCAGCTAATGTGACCTGGACAGCCAAGAAGAGACACAGGAATGTTGACTTCCAGATCCAGTATTTCAGGAAAAAAGGTAGAATACGCAAACTAATATACACTCATCAGCCATGATGTTATAACCACCTGCCTAATGCTTGTTGAGGTATGGACTCCAGTTGACCTCTGAAGGCGTCATATAGTGTCAGTCACCAGAATGGATCCTTAAAGTCCTGGAGGTTGTGAGATGGAGCCTCAGAGGCCTCGTTAGTCAAAGAAACTTGGTTGATATCGTTGGTTTTTCCTTCTATGGACCACTTTTGATAAATACTGACCACTACAGACTGGGAAGAGATTCCAAGTTCTTATGAGTGGCCCTCTTTTCTGGTTCAAGCTCCAAAACCTTCATGACAAAATCTGAACTTCCTGCTCAAAACTTTCCACACACCGTCAGGGATCATAATAAAAATATAGGCAATGCATTACAGCTGTTGGTTGTATCTGTGGTAACATTGTTCTCAACAAGAAGAAGGAAGCTGATTCTCATGTTTTGTCTTGGCAGAGGGCAGCAAGGGCAAGAAGACGGAGAAGGTGAACTCCTCTCAGTCTTCCCACCAGCTCCAGGGCCTGACTCCAGGCACTCATTACTGGCTACACTTCATATACAACAACAACACCTTCCACGAGATAGAAATCGACACAAACGGAACAGGTAGCCTCTCCTTTTGTCTCGCCCGCTCTCTCTGGGTTTTTCCACATCTAAATATAAAGCCTGATCCAGCTGACAGTGTCTCGCGGTTCCTTCTCTTCCTGTGAAGTGTTTTCAAAGACGGCTTGGTTCGCCATATGAAGTGATCCATTACGTGTGTTTGTTTGCCGTGTTTTGCCGTCTTCTTTGGTTCCCCGGTGAAACGCCACGCTGTCAGAATGCAGAATGCTCCGTCTCTTTTGTTCCAGATTCTGCTCGCGCTTTTATCTCGTCTCAGCTCCCCTTCTCATACCCTGCAATCTTCTTATGCCGCCCGTTTCCACCACACCACAAAAAAAAAAATTCAAATAATCTCTTTTTATCCCCCCGCCATTCTCTGTTTTTTGTGCCCCGAAGAAGTGACTGAGGTGCAGCCGAGCTTTGCGACCCAGGGCTGGTTCATTGGTGTGGTGAGCGCCATCGTGCTGTTGCTGCTGACACTGCTCATCATCTGCTTCATCAGGAGGAATAAAGGAGGAAAATACTCAGGCAAGTGCAAGTCAAAGTGATGAGTAGAAATGTTTGCTTGTATTCTTCAAACCTTGCCTAGGCATTGAGGCACTAACACAGCTCCGGTCTGCAGCCATAAAACCTGCAACAGTGTTTATGTAAGGATGAAACAGCAGGACATTCAGACCGTCTCATTTTAAAACTTCATAAACCTCACAGTCCCACTTCAATTACTTGAACAGTTTCACTTTAATCTACCCTAACGTGGAGTGAGACAGACCTTTTAAGCTTTGCCTTCCTTGCTGTGAGGGGATTTGTCCTTCAAAAAAAAAAAGAGAGAGAGAAATAATAATCACAAAGCACAAGAGGAGCTGCAACCTGAGGGTTCCTGGATGATTAAACGGAGAGAAAGAACCCTGAGCTTTCCAGCTCTTTCCACACACGGGAGCGATCGCGTGGCGAAACTCTTTGTGCTAAAAGCAACGACTAATTGAATAATAAATCTGACCATGTCTGCTGGCATTATACGTCCACAAAATTAATTATTAAAGCAGTTTGGAATTGAATTAGCAACACAAACATCAGTGGTTATTATATCATCACGAGCTCAGAAGACGAACCGAGCGGAATCGTAGATTGTGAAGAAAGACTAAATCTTTACACGAACTCCCCGTTATCTTGCTCTCTGACAGCCGGTCGTTATCAGCGTGGAAGACAGTGGCTTAGAGAGAAACGTGGCGGAGATCTGGCTGATAATGAAATCCAATGATTTGTGTCCTCAGTGAAAGATAAAGAGGAGGGGCCGATGGACTCAGAAGCCCGGCCCATGAAGGATGAAACTTTCGGAGAGTACAGGTTCGTAACTCAATTCTTGCCGCTTCTTTGAAATGTGCTTGATGTTTCTGCCGATTGTTTGAAATCCTAACTCAGCCCCGATTCCCTCAGCACTGCTTGGTTTTCCTAACCCTCTGTGTTCCTTTCACTGTCCCTCTCTTCCCTAATGCCTGCTCCTGCTTTGCAGATCTCTAGAAAGGTATGCCGACGTGATTTAATATCCCCAATCCAATCATTTCCTATCCCTTGGCAGTACCTCACTCGCCTGCTAATTTACCTGCATATTTTCAATGACAGAGAAAGAAAGTCATATGGGGCTGCGGGTGATGAAATGTTTGATTGTGATTATTTGATTAAAAAGATTTTCTGTAAAGCATGAAAACAACTTATTACAAAGGGAAGTTACGAGTGACTTTCCTAAAAGAATATTTAAATTCTGTTGGCACGGTGTTTTGGGATTGCTGGATAAAGCTCTCCGCTGCCATGCGATGTGTTATTTTGCACCTTTGCCTCTGTGTTTTTCACGCTCTGCAGTGACCTCGAAGAGAAGCGAACCGCCAGCCAGCCGTCCCTGTGCGAGGAGAGCAAACTGTGCAGCCAGGATCACCTGGACTTCAACGGCAGCAGTGCCGCCACCACCGAGCTCAACATGGACGAGTCCCTGGTCAGTCAGATCAGCCGTCCCAGCGAGGGCCCCGAGGTTTACCACAGTCTGCAGGGCAGCTCCCTGCTGGACCCCGCCAACGTCCCCTCGGCCACCAACGGCATGCCCAACTCCGTCACCATCCTCGATTAGTGCTCCCACGCAATCCACCGGGGGACCATCAGACAAAACCCGTCAAGACCCCTGCGCCCATACGCTCCACTTCCCTACTGACTCGCTCATCATGTCATCTGTCAACTAATACACAATCATGAGGTGACTACTCAGACGCCACTGGCAATCATCTGATCGACTGAACTATTCTGACCAAAGGAGTGTCCAAAGCAGTGGACAACATGATACAAGTCTGACTGACCCCCTTCCCAACCTCATTGTCCTTCGTTGGTGTACTTCACAACCAATTTAAACGACTAACATTCATTTCTTTTCCCTTCCTCCTTATTCTTTTATTTTTTTATTTAACCTCAGCAACTCATGAGCAGAATGTTGTAGATTTAGAAAGAAACCAGGGGTTGTAGGTCCGGTCGTATTGAGATGCAGAGTCGTGCATTAAAGAGGGAGGATGATGGCGGATGGAAAACGGACAGAAAGTCTTGAATCTCAGATGTTTATCATGTTTGATATGATTTCTCACACGGTGTTGTTTGTCTAATGCCGTTGGATCTGTCGGGATCATTTTCTTTTCTCTCAACTGCTTTCAAATGCAAAGCCTCACTTTTTTGTCATTTCTTTTAATTTATTACATCTTTTTTATATATCGTTTCCTCCACAATTTATATAAAGCCTTTGACTTTCATAAATCAAGATGTTTTCATTGATATCGAGCAAAGCCAAGTTTCTTACTATAAATAACATTGGATGCATTAAGGGGAACTTGCTGTGAACATGCTGAGTAGCATCTGGTGTATATAGCCGCATCTACATCTATCTATTTAGCCATAATACAGTATTATAGATATGTACATGCTCCCTCTAAGTTCCTGTGCCTGCTGGGTCTGCATTAAGCACCAGATTGATGTCATTACTCTCGCCTTCCCACCAGAAGTGTAATGTCATTATTGGAAATGATGCTGTAATTTTATTTTGTGTCGAGACATACGTGTAGCTTTCTGTATCTGTCCTTGTCTCTTTCTACACCGTATTAAAACATTGTCGTCTCTACTTCACAATCTTTTCATACCTCTCCATCTCATACCACACAAAAACTGAAATAAGGAGCAGTATTTATGTATATTTGCAGATCGGGGAGTGGAGGCGCACTCTCTCGAGTTTTATTTTTCAAATCTTCATCGATGCAAGTTGATACTGTAGACGGGCGCTGAAGGCCGGTTTATGTACGATGGAAGTAAATATCAAACACAGAGAATGTATTCTTTTCAGTGCTATAGGCGTTTACATGCTACTGGTTTCAAGGTACTGGAGAGATGAGATATGTAGGTAGACGTAGGACATTTTTTTCACTGAATGTAAATACAACTCTTAGAGAACATGTTTGATATAAAACTGTGAAAAACGTGCAGGATTTAATCTGACAGATAAAAAAAAAAAAAAGAAAAGTTGTTTCTCCTTCTGTACTATTGCTTTGACCTCAAAAGTTCCACTTTTTAATTACCTGCAGTGAGATTTGGGAGTAGCAAAAATAGTTCATAGCAGAGAAGCGATAACAGAAGAAAAAAAAAAAAAAAACACAAAAAAAGTAAAAAAAAAAAAAAAGTAAAAACTCATTGTTCTGTAGATGTTTGCAAACATATCAAAATTTGAAATTCAAACGTTTTTGCATTCGTGTCATTTAGTGAAGCTAGTTGCATTACAATGAAAGCTGAGATTTGCCTTCATGCCCATAATCATTCAGCAGCGCGTTGCAGTACAGTGAATATCTGTGGAGTTTTTGTCTGACACAGTGATGCAGGGCGGGAATGCAGTGAGCCAGTTGGTGTGTACCGCAGGGAGCGCCTGAATGCAACGCTCTCTCTCTACTCAAACAAAAGCTTGCCACTGGCTAAACGTCACCTGACGGTCCCTGTGTGTGTGTGTGTGTGTGTGTGTGTGTGTGTGTGTGTGTGTGTGTGTGTGTGTGTGTGTGTGTGTGTGTGTGTGTGTGTGTGTGCGTGTGTGTGTGGGACGTCTAAAAAAAAAAAAAAGGTTTAGTGGCGCTGAAGGAGGTGTTGTTGGTTCACCAAACACACTCAGGACAAACAAAGCTTTTAAAATAAAAAAAAAAATTTAAAATCTATTTTCCTACAGGAACCGTGAAAGACAAAATATGCCAATAATCTAACTCAACTATCTGCTGCTAAACATCTGTGTTCGTCAGTGTTGGTGGTGGCAAATGTCAAGCTTTGAATGAAGGACGACTGTACACACACAGATACTCACTCGACTGCCACTTACTCTTTGCTTTTTGTGTTTCGAGAGGATGCCTGTGGACACTGGCCTTTGCTTTTTCAATGTTGTTGGTTTCCCCCACCCCACCACTCTTATTTTGTAGGTTAAAAAGTGAGAAAAAAAAAATGTATAAAAAAAAAAAAGCATCTCCAGAACTCAAACACAGTTGAACTCGTCCCTGACTGGGAGTGAGAGAAAGCAGAGGAGAGTGTGTGTCATGTGCGGTGCTCTATTAGCACCATGGTGACGGCTGAGTGTGTAATGGGTGGACAGCAGACGCTGGGTGGACCTGTACCACATGTGGGGGGGGCCAATGTAACTGTAATTGCATTATGAATTTAACACTGTAACTGGATATAATGATTGAAAAATAAAGTACGTGGAACAATCTGTATCATATATGGACCCTTTTTTTTTTTTCACGCCACAAACATACAAGTTACATTTATTAAGGAGGTCAGCGGGTGCTGCTGTTGAATTGATGGAAGTAGTCCTTGGAGGGTTTGTTGGTGTACAGCTTCTTATTCAGGTACTCCTGGCTGCAGCACAAACACACAAAAACAACAAAACTACTTCATCACCCTACAGTAAACATACAGAGATGTGTCGTGCGGAGAGAGGACTCACTGTGCCTGCTGCTCCCGGGCCAGCTGCACGTTGTACTGGTCCGTCCGAACCCTCCGCTCCCTCCTCAGCTCTGCCGCTCTGCTCACCTCCTCCTCAGCTTCCCTGGACAGCTTCAGGAGCTGGAAGTCCCACATGGCCTCCTGAAGCTTGTCAGCCTCGCGCCGCCGCTGAAGACGGGAGGAAATCAGAGGAATGCTGAAACCCGCCAACATGTTTAGAACTGTGGTTGTGAGTCTTACTTTCAAGTGTGGAAAACCTGACTGGTCAGATTGTATTCAGAGGCAGACGAAAGAAAAGATTTTGCATTTGGACTAAAAGATATAGCCACAGTGGACTGCCAGTGTGATTTATACTATGTGACAGAAGGTCAAGAAAAGGGTGAGAACAAGTGGTGCAAACAAACCCCAGTGAGCTCTGCAGCCGGAGGCTCTGATATCCGCCCGGGTAGATCCAGTTATTGATCGTATGAGCTTCTTTAAATTGGGCTAAATTCATCACAGAGCTGCAGAGCCGCCACCGCTCTCCTGTTTTTACCCCCAATAAATAAATAGAATTAAAAGATCAACCCGACATAAATTTGAACAGGAAGTGTAAAACTCCTTTTCATTCAGAGACTATTTCTGTATGTTATTAATGTTGACATTGGAAACTGAAGAAGTCGTATGAACCTTCTTTCACAAAGAGAAATGATCTACTTCGGCAATGAAAAGGATCTTCCGTCCAGTTTCCATCGAATCATGTGAAAGAGCAGCGAGATCTGCTTGTTCGCTCCGCCGGCCGGGATCGAACAAATGAAGTGCCGCGAAGTTCATTAGAACTGAAAGACGCTGCGGTACCTCTCCGTCAAGGCGCTGCTCGTCTCTCTCCCTCAAGACGCCCCTCAGCTGCTCGGCGCTCAGCCCCTTCCACCTGTCGGGCAGAACCCGCGGGGTGCCGCCTCCCGCCGCCGAGTCCACGCACTCCGTCATCATGTCGGACGTCAGTATGTGCCACATCTCGGCGAGGTCATCCTGCTCCTCTCTCCTCTGCTGCTCCTTCAGTTCCGCCGCTTGATCCGCGGCCTGTGGGAGCAGAAGGAAGTGAGGCCTCCTCTGGTGCTCTGGTGACTGGTCGTCCCCGAGGAGCTTCAGAAAAAACCTCAAATGTGTCTCATTGTGTGTCACGGAGACGAGACTCCTGAGAGACGCACTCAGTCGGCTCAGCTGCTTGTGCGTCATGCGTGTGAGCGGTCATTAGAGGAAAACCTCGTGATTGTCTCGACGAACACCATGACCCGAAGGATTTGCAGTGACGCCTCCCAGTGGAGGATTCGACTGGGAGCGTCGGAGCAAACAAGGGGGAGGGTTAAACGGGGGCTTTTCCAAATAGAGGAAGTTCATTAAAATCTGTTTAACCATCCAACCTGCTCGGTACTAGAATGATGTCTGCCTGCATGAGTGTGTGTGTGAGTGTGAGTGTGTGTGTGTGTATGCATCCGTTCGTCTCACGATCCCACCAGGGATCACCGTGATGAAACTCCTTCAGGGTTTCGGTTTGAGCATCAACATCAGAATGTGTTTCGGGTACCAGGGCCTGGTTGTAGTTGTCGAGCGCCATGCGAGCAGCTTTCCTGCACTGCTCCTCGAGAGCCGCCTGCTCAATCCACCTCAGGTCTTGATTCGCCAGCTCTCTGCTCGCCAGCGTCTCTGTGACACACGGAGAGAGGGTGTGTTGTCGGACAGTGTGTTGTTCACACCTGCGTCAGCTGCCATCCACCGCACAGACACGCGCACACACACGCACACACATTCTCTCACGCGTATTTACAGCTTCCAGGGATGAGCGTTTGTCAATGTCACCTGGCAGAGTGCTGCTGCGTGTGGGAGTGTGTGATTGTTTGTGCGGGAAGGCGTGAAGCATGTATGTGATTTAGTGAGGCTGTAGTGTACCGAGTGTAAGCTCATCAGTATGTGTGTGTGTGTGTGTGTGTGTGTGTGTGTGTGTGTGTGTGTGTGTGTGTGTGTGTGTGTGTGTGTGTGTGTGTGTGTGTGTCTTGTCTCCACCTCTGTGCATTTCTCTCATGTGCTTTCTCTCATTGTCATCCATCTGTGCTCGCAGATCTCTCTCTGTCTGTTTCATTTGTTCTCTTCTCATCTGCTCCTCTCCACTTCCTTCTCCCTGCACATGAAACGCGCCGTCGATCATTAAAACTCCGTCACGTATTAAAATGTTCTCCGGACATTGTTCCACTGGCCTTTGAAGCCCTCAAGCCTTCCACAGCTGAGCCTACCTGGAACATTTGCATGCTGGCAGGCCCCAGTTGATCCTCGGGCAGGGTGAGGTTGAGCGCCCCCTTCTGGCCACACTTGAGATCAGCATCGCGAGAGTCCTCCACTCTCTGACGGGTGGCCCAGTACTGGACCAGGCCGGCCTGCAGAGAAGCTCGCTTCTCTTTGTCTTCAGTGTCTCGCTGCAGCAGGATTTCATCATGATGATTTCTCAGGTCATCTGTCATTTATTTGAAAGAACAAACAAACAAAAACACAGAACTCTAAACGCAGTCGTGTGTTTGGTTTGAGCAGTGGAGCAGGTTCTCCTCACCAGAGGCTTTTAGGTAGAGGAGTGGAACACAATCTTTGTTCCCTGTAGAGCCACTCTGAGGTCTGTAATCCACTCAAACATCACAGTGAAGTCTCACACAAATTGACAAATATTCCAAAGCATGGACCTTTCAAACGAATGCCGTTTCTAAATGATGATATTCTAGATAAATATATAACATTGACAACCTGTCCGATCTGCAATGCATCACAATACAACCTTTAATTCACTCTTTTTAATTCAGAACTCTATTCAGCTTGTTTTCTAATGTTTACGTAAAACCCAGAGTGACAGACCAAGGCACAGGTATTGTTTTTCTGCATTTTTCTTATTGGTCATCAGGACATTGCAGATTTTTAAGCAGATTTTCAAGTCAGTAGTTCGTATTAATAAATAAATAAATGAATGGATGATTAATGTCTCTCTCTCTCTCTCTCTCACGTTCTCTTCTGAAAAGTGACTAACATATCTCTCCTGCCTTTACTCTTTCCACTGTGGACAAACAGACCACATTAGTGATCGTAAGTGCTTTTGGACTGTATTGATGTCCGTTCTGTCTTAATGTGGTTCTTCTCAACCCTCCATTTGTCCGTCATCAGGCACATTTACCGTAAGCCTTGTCCCGTTGTTTCTCCGCGCCCTGCTGGAGTTTCTTCTGTTCGACTTGTTGATTCAGAGCGTCGACATCGAGGCCGATCACGCGCCGCCGGGGGTTGAAGATGCGGTCCCTTCGCGCCGCTTCCGCAGCTCTTCGCCGCCGAACGGCCTTTTCTGCAAAGTCGTCGGCAGGCAAATCCAACTTGCTCATGTTCCCAGTTTCGATTCGGCTCCTGTGAAGAAACGAGCGTTCCCACACAAAATAGGATTGCAGCAAACTGAAGTAAATATTCAACTTGGTTCCTGATGTAACTTTCATTCTGGCCTCCCTGAATCCCACCACTGTCGCTCAGTGGTAACTGAGGGCGAAGGCAGGGGTCATCTCGACAGGTCACCAGTAAACAAGTTAAATATAATCAGATGATTGGTGGGTGCAGACAAGTACATTGCTTACACTTAAATTCAGCTTTTATTTTGTCAATGTTGTCTGTTTTTAGATCTTCTTGTTCTCCCTCAAATACACCAACCATAGCCTTCTTTCAGTAAAAGCAACACCCAGAGACTTATTGTGGGACGTAACGGTCAAATGAGACCAGTTTTACACTTCCAGGGTGGTGCAGTGCCTTTTTGAGCTGCTTCAGGTTTTTACCAACAGTTCTGCTGTAAACGATAAAACTCACACGTGGAGTCACAAGCAGGCCGTCACTTTCAGGATTATTTAGATATTAATGAGTTTTAATGCTCGTCTTCGTTCAGTTTCCATTCAGACATTGAAGATAAATCTGCAGGTGAAATATGTTGTTTTATTATGTAATTGGTGTTTTTAGAATAGGACGGTATTTTTGTACTTTATATATTGTATTTGATCGATTCTATTCTTTAACTCCACACATAGGACTTCATGAGGTTTCATTTGTGTTCTTATAATAATTTTTACACTTACCTGCGCGGTATGTCTTCGGTTTCTGTCGCGGGCCGGGTTGTGCTATGTTGTGTTCGGGGGCCCTTGGTAACCATGGCAACAAGCCGCTGCTTGACTGTTTAGCAGTGCGCCCATACACCACCCACTACCATGAGAGCGTACTCAAACGGATTTCAAAATAAAAGCGACATTCCAGAGCAGGAGCTCTCGAAGTTATTTAATAAAACACAAATGAATACTACTGCTAATAGTAATACGCAACAGTAAAGCTAGTAAATGAGTGCATTATTAAGACTTAAATAACCATTAGGAATGAAAAGATAATAACAACGCAGAGGCAAAAAACTAAACAAAAAACCCCACCCCCCAAAATAACACCCGTTTCAGTCAGCGGTGTTTCATTATGGCATATCAAAATAAGAGCCCACTGAAATAGCACCATTGGACTCCTCTAACTTCAGACTGATATTGAAAGAAACACTCATACACTCATTCTATGTCAAAGTAATAGTAGACAATATTAGGATGTCACTCACCAAGTACCAGCCCAATCTGATGTGGCACATCCAAATAAAGGCCTACGCGTGCTATTTCAGAGGGCTCTTATTTTGATATACCACATCAGATTGGGTTTAGCTGGCCTACTATCAATCTGAAGTTAAACAGGTTTTATAATATAATATAATATAATATAATATAATATAATATAATATAATATAATATAATATAATATAATATAATATAATATAATTCAAACATTTTTATCTGAATTTTGCCAAGATATTTTGCTGTTTTGTTGGGCTTTTAATTTGAAAGAAGTGATTGATGTTTATAGTGTTATAGTAACATTAATACATCGCTGACTCAAAATATGTTGAGTTTTGTTTTGTTTTTTGCTTCTGCAGGCAGTAAGATTATATATCATATCTATTTATTATCTAAGGCTATATTAGTAGCACATTTATTCATGTTGTTTGTTGTTATTATTAGCAGTAGTATTAATTAGTGTTGTATTAACTGACTCAATGAAGGTGAGCTCTCATTCACTGGAACGTCACTTTATTTTTGAAATCGGTTTGAGGACGTTATTATGGTATTGTATGGTGTATGAGCGCACTGCTAAACAGAACGGCGGCTGGCTTGACCGTAATAATTAATGATTATAATGATTAATGATTCTAATTAATAAGCATAATGTATATTATAATTAATAATAATTACATTATAATAATTACACATTACTTGTGTACACCGCTGTGATAAAGATTTATCTTTTGTTGGGACATGACATCTTTATAACAGGGGAAAACATTTGCTGTATTGTTTTTAATGTAGTTAAAACATTTATATATTGAAACGCAATGTAAAAAGCCTTCCGAAATATCTCGCGAGACTTCGCGAGATTTGACGTCTCGCGCGCTCTGCGGGCTTCCTGTCGGACTGTAAAATGGCGCATTGTTGTCACAACCGCTTCGAGCGTTTTTGATTATTATGAACTCTCTCCAGCTCGCGAAACTAAGCGTGCATTTCAGAATGTAACGTGCGCATGCATCGGGGATAGATTCAACCTCGAGCTCCGCTCATTCGCGTTCATTTTACGTGTTGTTTTGATAAAGCTTAGCATTAGCCGCTAGCTAACGTTTCGCCAAGGCGAGCAAACACGGTGCAGACGGTGCGACGCAATTTGAGACAAAATGGGTTATTTGAAGCTCATAGAGATTGAAAACTTTAAGTCGTACAAAGGCAGACAGATCATTGGACCGTTTCACAAGTTCACTGCAATCATCGGACCCAATGGATCTGGTATGTTGTGACATTTAGAGGCTTCATTGTGTTGATTAACGGTGGACACGGCGCAGTAAAACAAACCTGAATGTTGAGAGTAAAATCTACAGTTTTTGATCATAACATGTTTTATAACTGTGCAGGATGGCGGTCAATACGCGATTGCTATTACATCATGTATTTTACAGTCAACGTATTGGTTGTTGCATGTTTGTGTATCAATGAATTGGGAAGTAATCAAACTTGTTTAATCTAATCTTACTTAAGGATACTGGATAATCCTGATTAGAGATACTGCTATTTAAAATAGGCAATTCACCAACATTGAATTGACTTAATAATTGTTGAGTGTTACTTTTGTACTATAATTTTCTGAAGTCGTTGGCCTACACACATACCTATTGGAGTGTTTGACTGCAGGTTTGATCAAATAAGCAAATTTCCGTGTAATTAAGAATAAAAAATGCTTTATAACCTTTTAAAAAAAATCTTTATTTGCACAAATAAGAATATAATACAGAATCAAAATTAAATGATACCTGACTGTGCAGGAAAGGGAAGAAACCCGTCAGTTTTATATGAAATCCTCATCAAATAAACATTACAATAAAAAAAATTGAAATAAAAAAGGGTAAAAGAAAACAAGCAGAGAAAACTAAGGAAGGCGTCAATAAAAAAACTGTTCTCTAAACCACACAACATATCAAAGTTAAAGGGATCCTATTTAGATAGGAGATAATTAAATAAATTAACCTTGAGAAGGAAAGAGGAATGTAAATGATTTATTCAGAGAGTTCCAGATTCTGGGGCCACGAAATTAGATGAAAAAAGTTGATGCTTGGAGGTATGGCAGTGATAGAAGGAAATATTTTGGGTTCCTTGTTGGGTAGAAGTGAATATCTGATGAGGAAAACTCTTACTTAAACCTTTAATATTTTATTTGTCTTGAAGTATTTCTGATTATTAATGCTAAGCACTTGTGTTTTATGTGATGAAACAACTGAAGTTTTGCTTTTGAAGCTATAACGCCTATTTAATTGCCAGTTTTCAATTGCCAGACCTGACTTCTTTATAGGAAATTGCTTCTGAACCCACATTCTTTGCAGATCATGAGTTATTTGAATTTATTTGTATTTAATAATCTGAACAGTATAAAGTGGTAGAGAGGATTGGTGGATTTATCTGCTGCACTCTAGTTAAGTATTGCATCTTTTTTCTTGTATGTGACCCAAAAGTGGAATCTTAAAATAAGGGTTTACATTTAATGGCTGCATCCTCTGTATTCAAATGAACTGGGTGTATCCCCATTTGCATCTATAGGTTGCTAAATATATATATTTTCTGTTGCAGGGAAGTCCAATCTTATGGATGCCATCAGCTTCGTGCTGGCAGAGAAGACCAGTAACCTTCGTGTGAAGACACTGAAGGATCTAATCCACGGAGCTCCTGTAGGGAAGCCAGCTGCCAACCGAGCCTTCGTCAGCATGGTGTACCAGGAGGACAACGGGGAGGAGCGCTCCTTCACCAGGGTCATTATTGGTATGTAGACTTCGCTGCATGACCTTGATGCTTCACTCAGTGTCGTCTGCATGAATTAAAGATGAGTTTTGCCTTTTGACTCTTCTAAAATGCCACCAGTCCTGTTTGCATGTAGAAGGCGCTTCTTTTCATTCAAGCTGTTCGTAAGAACAGATTTAACATTTGCAAAAAAAAATAAAAAAAACGTTTTTATGGATTTTCTCCACGATGTACCAGTGATTCAACGCTGCAACTCGCTCAAATGTAGTGTGAACTTTTTAGCCGCAATTGTTAATAGTGGCTCATTTCAATGTAGAATTGATCAGTTTATGGTCTAAATTGCACGTTCAGTGCCACAATCATGCAGCCGTGTTTTTTATTTTTTAAATGGTCATGATGTTTTTGTTTGTCAGGTGCATCGTCTGAATACCGCATCAACAATAAGGTGGTGGGCCTCCCTGAATACAGTGAAGAACTTGAGAAACTTGGTATTCTGATCAAGGCCAGAAACTTCCTCGTCTTTCAGGTGAGACTGGAATATTATTTTGCTGCGTATTCAGAAAATCTTTTCAATCAGTATTTTGCTTTTGTGGCGATACAGCAGTTTGTATTTACTCTTTCAAATGTAATATTCATTACTATTGTCTTTGTACTTTGTACTTGCTGGGGGTTGCTGTAACTGTTCTTGTTTTTATTGTGCAAAACACTTTGTTTTGGAATATTTCTGTTTGTAAAGTTCCATATGAGGAAGTGCAGCAAAGCCAAATGCACCAATGAACACCTCCACACACCTTCTGTTGTTTTGCTGAAGCAGGTTTAGGAGGATCGATGAATGAAAGATACTTTTGTTAATTTTGATTTGGTTCTGATTTGTCTTCAAGGGAGCCGTGGAGTCCATCGCCATGAAGAACCCCAAAGAGCGTACGGCGCTGTTTGAGGAGATCTCACGCTCTGGTGAGCTGGCGCAGGAGTACGACCGGAGGAAGAAGGAGATGGTGAAGGCTGAGGAGGACACGCAGTTCAATTATCACCGCAAGAAAAACATCGCTGCCGAGCGCAAAGAGGCCAAGCAAGAAAAGGAGGAGGTATGCTCCTCGTGTTTGACACGTAACACTCCATCTCTTGCTTTCACAGTGACATTCTGTACAGAAAAGCTGCTTTGCACTACACACTGCAGTTGTTTTTTTTTAGCTTGTTCATCGTTCTAAATAACTAAACGAATAGTCTGGTGTTTTTATTCTATTCAGATTAAATATAGTCTAAATATTTGAGATGTTACTTACATGTGCAGTAAAAGCACATTCCAAATACTGATACGACTGATAACGTTTTTAAATCTAAAAATATCTTAGTGTGTATTATACATATTCAACATAGGCGCCTCTCTAATGCCCTTGTGTGTCTCGTCTTTGTACTTTGCCCAGGCTGAGCGTTACCAGCGTCTAAAAGACGAAGTGGCCCGGGCCAGCGTGCAGCTGCAGCTCTTCAAGCTCTACCACAACGAAACCGAGATCGAGAAGCTGAACAAAGAGCTCAGCCAGCGCAACAAGGAGATCGACAAGGACCGTAAAAAGATGGACCACGTGGAAGAGGAGCTGAAGGACAAGAAGAAGGAGCTGGGCAGGCTGATGAGGGAGCAGCAGACTATTGAAAAAGAAATCAAGTAAGTGGCATCGCACTCAAAAGTACTCGTGTATCATGTGCGTGCGGAGGCTTCATGAAGTTTGTGCTCGCAGGGAGAAAGACTCCGAGTTGAACCAAAAGAGGCCTCAGTACATCAAGGCCAAAGAGAACACCTCCCATAAGATTAAGAAGCTGGAGGCGGCAAGGAAATCCCTGCAAAATGCTCAGAAGATGTACAAGAAGCGCAAAGCGGACATGGACGAGCTGGATAAAGAAATGAAGGCTGTGGAGTTGGCGAAGCAGGAGTTCGAAGAGCGGATGGAAGAAGAGGCGCAGAGCCAGGGGCAGGACCTCACCCTGGAGGAAAACCAGGTCCCGATCAATATTTCATCATTTGATTGATATGAATAAAAAGGATTTAGATTGCTGATAAACTCACAATCCTGTACATATATATATATAATTATTTTTATGTGATTGTACTATCTTCAAAGCTATAAATGTATAGCTTTTAATCTGTTTTGTCCATCTTGACAATGATGTTTTGAAAACAAGTATATGTAAACACTACATGGATGTTAAATTACAACCAACTTATCGTGAGTGTTTTTGTTTTCCTCCAGGTGAAACAGTACCACCGCCTGAAGGAGGAGGCCAGTAAACGTGCCGCCACTCTGGCTCAGGAGCTCGAGAAGTTTAACCGCGACCAGAAAGCCGACCAGGACCGGCTCGATCTGGAGGAGAGGAAGAAAGTGGAGACCGAGGTAAAGAATGGATCATAATCGGGCTGATCTCTGGCGGGACAAATGGATTTGGGGCCGATTGATAGAAATATTTATTTTGACTCTCCGCAGGCGAAAATCAAACAAAAGATCCGTGAAATTGAGGAAAACCAGAAGCGTATTGAGAAATTGGAGGATTACATTACCACCAGCAGGTATGCTGCTCATGTTTCTGTCGTGGTGTGTTCATCTCATCTGTTCTTATAGATTTGAGCGCCGTTGGGCTTCATTCACACCTTCATCCCGTTTCTCTCTCAGGCAGTCGCTGGATGAGCAGAAGAGGATGGAGGAGGAGCTGACCGAGGAGGTGGAAATGGCCAAGCGGAGAATTGATGAGATCAATATGGAGCTTAATCAGGTACTTAATGTTTCCCACCTGGAGCTGATTCTGTCTTTTTGCTCTGTTTCCTCTTGAGATTTAAGGCTTTAAAAAAAAAAAAAAAAAAAATGTAATTGTTAAATTCTGAATCCTTGTAAGTTTCTCACTGCTCACGTTTCACATTGAGCGTGACGGATAAATCAAATGGCCCCACGGTGGGAGACGAATCCATGCCAGCCATCGAACACACCGAGCTGCGAGGAGCTCCGTGACGAATGTCGTTATTATTGGCTTCTGTAGGTAATGGAGCAGCTCGGAGACGCCAGAATCGACAGGCAGGAAAACAGCCGCCAGCAGCGCAAAGCGGAGATCATGGAGAGCATCAAGAGACTCTACCCCGGCTCCGTGGTAGGCCGTCCGTGACTCATTCTGCAAATTTCATTATGCACACAAGGCCCAGCTTGTCGCCTCGTGAATTTAAGTGAAAACGTGCGTCTCTGTTTCCAGTACGGCCGCCTGATCGACCTGTGTCAGCCCACTCAGAAGAAGTATCAGATCGCCGTCACCAAAGTGCTGGGAAAGAACATGGACGCCATCATCGTGGACTCCGAGAAAACTGGCAGAGACTGCATTCAGTACATCAAAGAGCAGAGAGGAGAGCCGGAGACCTTCCTTCCTCTCGACTACCTCGAGGTCAGCAACTACATTTTAATGTTCCGAGTCCACACAGTTCACGGAACCTGTATCAGACTTAAATTTAACTCTTGTACAATTGATTAATTAATTTTTTTCCCCACAGGTGAAACCGACAGACGAGAAGCTGAGAGAACTTCGAGGAGCCAAGCTGGTGATTGACGTCATTCGCTACGAGCCGCCACACATCAAGAAAGCCCTCCAGTATGCTTGTGGCAACGCTCTGGTCTGTGAGAACGTAGAAGACGCACGAAGGATTGCTTTCGGAGGGCCGTACCGACACAAGGTACGTCACTTCCTTTGCTTTAGCGTGGCGATCCGTAGAACCACGTGTGGCTCTGTAGCCCCTCTGTAGCCCCTCTGTAGGCCATCTGCAGGCTTTGTCCACTAAAAATAGCTTAAAGGAAAACGGATTGAAATGTAATAAAATGTCGCCTGTTCTAAATTGTGGTTATGTAACATGCAACATTGACAAATATTTGGTGGAAAATGGCAAAACTGTCTCTTTATGTCATAGATGTTGCTTCAGAAGCTCTAATTTCCTCGGTAGATTTGAGATAATTGGTTGTTTTGTTTCTGTCCAGACTGTAGCCCTGGATGGGACCCTGTTTCAGAAGTCTGGAGTCATTTCCGGAGGCGCCAGCGACCTGAAGGCCAAGGCCAGACGCTGGGACGAGAAGGCCGTGGACAAGCTCAAGGAGAAGAAAGAGAAACTGACTGAGGAGCTCAAGGTAACTTGAAAGGAACTTGTTCAATCCTCACTTACTTCAGTCTGAAACAGATCATAAATGCTTTTTCTTGAACGTTCTTGTCTGCAGGAGCAAATGAAAGCCAAGAGGAAGGAGGCGGAGCTGCGTCAGGTGCAGTCTCAGGCTCACGGTCTGCAGATGAGACTCAAATATTCCCAAAGTGACCTGGAACAGACGAAAACCCGCCACCTCTCCCTCAACATGCAGGTGAACATGGCCGCAGTAGGAGAAGGAATCTCACCGTTTGTAAATTTGACTGTTCCACTAAAACGAGTTTAATTTGTGCCGCGCAGGAGAAGTCGAAGCTGGAGAGCGAACTGGCAAACTTTGGCCCCCGCATCAACGACATCAAGAGGATCATTCAGTCCCGGGAGCGGGAAATCACCGACCTGCGGGATCGCATGAACCTGGTGAGGCGCTTTCCTCCTAAAGTCCGAGAGTTCGTGAAGATTTGTCATGAAAGTAACACCACTGCCTTGGTGTCCAGGTGGAGGACGAGGTGTTTGTGGAGTTCTGCAAAGAGATCGGAGTCAGAAACATCCGAGAGTTCGAGGAGGAGAAAGTGAAGCGGCAGAACGAGATCGCGAAGAAGCGGTAAGTTCAGTCGTCTTTGATGTCGTTCGCTTCCTCGCTGTAATGAATCTGTATTGTTCCATGTCTGACCTAAATCCGATTTGTCTTCAAGTCTCGAGTTTGAGACCCAGAAAACCCGCTTGGGGATCCAGGTGGACTACGAGAAGAACCAGCTGAAGGAGGATCAGGAGAAGGTGATGATGTGGGAGCAGACGGTGAAAAAAGACGAGGCTGAAATAGAGCGACTCAAGAAGGTGAAGCCATAAAGTCAAACGTCACGGACAAACGTCTAAATGAGGTCAAGTTAACTTTCGCTGTGCGCTTCGCAGGAGGAGCATCGACACATGAAGATCATCGACGAGACGATGGCTCAGCTGCAGGACCTGAAGAACCAGCACCTCACCAAGAAATCTGAAGTCAACGATAAAAATCACGACATGGAGGAGATCCGCAAGAAACTGGGAGGCGCCAACAAGTCAGTGGTTGCGTGTGCACGCCCTCGCCTCCATCTTCCTCTTCTGTAAGTTCCTCCTGCTAAATGTTGGGTTCAACTTTCCAGGGAGTTGACGCAGCTGCAGAAGGAGGTGACGGCCATCGAGACCAAGCTGGAGCAGAAGCGCAGCGACCGTCACAACCTGCTGCAGGCCTGCAAGATGCAGGACATCAGGTTGCCGCTTCGCTCGGGAACGATGGACGACATCAGCCAGGGAGAGGTACAGGAGCACGGCGCTCAACGTGTCGTTTGTTTGAGACTGAAGCAAAAGAAACGACCTCTACGTGTTGATTTCAGGGGAGCTCTCAGAATGACGAGTCCAGCAGCCAGAGGACGTCCAGCAGTGTCCTGGCCAAAGAAGCTCTCATAGAAATCGACTACAGCAACTTGTCTGAAGACCTTAAGGTGGGAATTCCTTTACAGCCAATTTAATTTCCAAAGTGTAAGACCCGGCTCGACCATTGACAAGAAGTGAGTTACACATGAGTGTCTGACTCTGCACAGGACGCTCTGTCAGAAGATGAGATCAAGGCGGAGACGAACACGCTGCAGCAGCGTCTGAACGAGCAGCAGAGCATCCTGCAGAGGATCAGCGCGCCCAACATGAAAGCCATGGAGAAGCTGGAGAGCGTCCGGGACAAGTTCCAGGAGACCAGCGACGGTGAGAAACGAGCGAAATGTCTGAAGCCACATGGTGACGCTGTGATCTGAACGCTGTGATCTGAACGCCGCCATCGTCCTGCTTTCAGAGTTTGAGGCCGCCCGTAAGAGGGCGAAGAAGGCCAAGCAAGCCTTCGAGCAGATCAAGAAGGAACGGTTCGACCGCTTCAACACCTGCTTCGAGTCCGTGTCCACCAACATCGACGAGATCTACAAAGCTCTGTCGCGCAACAGCAGCGCCCAGGTGCGTTTTAACTGTGATTCCAATTAAGACACTCGGATCGTCGTCGTCAAATATACCCGAGGAGTTCTCTGTCACACGTCGGTGATCGTGTACAATATCCTACACTGAGTGTCTCTTTGTTCTTTAGGCCTTTCTGGGCCCAGAAAACCCAGAGGAGCCTTACCTGGATGGGATCAACTACAACTGTGTGGCTCCGGGGAAGCGGTTCAGACCGATGGACAATCTGTCCGGAGGAGAGAAGACTGTTGCTGCTCTGGCGTTGCTCTTTGCCATTCACAGGTACACGACCGCCAACCTGCCCTTTACGCTTGTTTGTTTAACTTCTGTGTGACTCTAACGTCTCCTTCCTGCTCGTCTGCAGCTACAAACCGGCTCCCTTCTTCGTCCTGGATGAGATCGACGCGGCTCTGGACAACACCAACATTGGGAAGGTCCGTATTTAGTTTAACAACCTGAGGTTTTTCATCATTGTTATTTTCTATGTTTTGTATTTACGCTGCCGCCGTGTAACTTTTAACAATTCCATCTGAACCATTAAGGTGGCAAATTACATCAAAGACCAGTCGGTGCAGAACTTCCAGGCCATCGTCATTTCACTGAAGGAGGAATTCTACACCAAGGCAGACTCGCTCATCGGCGTTTATCCCGAGGTGAGTCAAATATTTAAAGAAATAATAATTCATGCAAGTCTACAATCACTTTTTGATTGTAGAAGTGTTTAATGTTAGTATTTATCAAGAATGAGCGGAATACACATTTTAATCTGGTTCTTTGGGACCCCATGTTTGCCCGAACTGAATACTTTAGACGAGATTTAGATTAGGAATCTGATTTAACTTAAAAGTATTAAACGTTTTCCCATTCCTTAAAGTCTTTTCATTCTTGCCCTCTGTCCACAGCAAGGAGACTGTGTCATCAGCAAAGTGCTGACCTTTGACCTCTCGCAGTATCCCGACGCCAACCCAAATCCAAACGAATGAGTCGAGCCCTCCTCGCGCTGCATTTCATTTCTTTTCCTGGATTGTATCATGTATCCTGTAGATCATTTATCTTTTAGGTCTCTCACTGGTTATTTACAGGTTGTTTTTTTTTGTTTTGTTTTTTTTAATGGATAAAGTGTTTTCAGATGTTAGAGTAGTAAACTTAGGGAAGGTCTTTTAGTTTCTGGGGAGTTTTTCTCTACGGTGACATCCAGGATTTATGTACATTTAAAAAATAAAAAAACAGCTCTTTTTCAATCTGGCCATTATTATTCTATATAAATAACCATACTCAATGGAATAAAACCTTTTTCAAGCCTGTAGAATTTGTATTATGTGGTAAAATGTGTTGAATATGAATGAAACCAGTTTTTTTTTTTTTTTTTTTTTTTTTTTTAACCGTTTCTTTGAAGCCCTCGTCTGTCCCCCGCTGTGTTTGGATTTTTTTTCTTCTTTTGTGCTACTTTTTTTTGTTGTTTTGTTCGTTTTTTAAAAAAAGCTTGATCAGAAACATGTTACAGTACCGTGGATACATTCCCGTCTGACGATGAAACCGTACGACCCCGAGATCACGGCGCTCGTCAGAAAAATGATCACTAAAGGTTTTTACTGTCGTCTGAATAACAGCCGCCACTTCTTATTACCAGCATGAGTGACGTTCTTAAGCTGTCCGGTCTGTTTTATTGACTGCTCTGCTTCAATAAATGCCATTTGAATTATTTACATTTCTCTACTTTTTATTTATTTATTTTTTTTTTACACTTTCAAATTAGAGTTCTATCAAACAACTCGTTAATCGACTCTCACCTACAAAGCGCCACGGCAATCGCAGTGTTGGTTTCCATTCCATAAGCGGAGTCTGTGCTTTGCTCGGCAGGACTATTTTAGGAGTCTCTCAGTTTTCACAGGAACTTCTGAAACCAAAGCCCTTCACCTATCGTCCATAGAGGAGCTTAAATTTAGATATGTGAATCCTGTATTGATATTCTGCTGCTTTTGTAACGATCAAAATAGGAAATGAAATGGAGGAAAAGCGGATTTTGCAGCGAGAATTAATCGTTAAGCAAAAACACAAAACCAAAAGTGAGTGATTTATTTATTTTTTTTGTCATTGGTGAAAACACCGAAGGAACATCAACTTTAATGACAGATTCAGATCTTCAAGAAAATAATCGTTCTGGTGAAACTTGCCACAAGTTTAAAAACACGAGCAGATCGATGGACACTGTAGAAAAAAAGAAAAAGCCGGGTCCTTTCGAAAGGCGTGTTCAGACACGAAACAGGAAATAAGTGCAAAACGTAAGTAAGTAGTGGCAGCGGCGAGTTCAGGTACAGGCGTTCAAACTGAATCGATCATACTCCAGGTATGCTGAAGACCCGTCTGGACCGAACCGTCCCGGTGCACAGCCGTAAGAAATACATGTAAACGAAAGCACCTGTCGCAGCGATTCGAGCCGGATAAAAAAAAATAAAAAATCACATCCACGCTCGGACCGCACAATGAACATGTTAAGTTCACGTCATCAAAGCTCCACCGTTAAATAATCGATCGACGGATCAAAAGTGACGTGTTCAGAGATAAAAGTTCTCTCGACGCTGCGTAAACCAAGAGCGGCTGTGAGAACAGGTAATAAACTTCAATACTAAAAGACGAAACGACGGCGATTCAGACGCTGCGTCTCTATGAAATACTCGTATCGCCGTCTCTCGAGGCCCTTCCAGAACGTTTGACCTTTACGGGCCCAGATACACAAAAGAAACAAAACTTAGCCGTTGGTTCTCCAGACTGGAGTCCCTCCCCTCTGACCTCTGACCTCAGTGAACGGCAGCACAATAAAAAGCTTTTCTCCTCCTGCGTTCACTGAATCCCTTCACTCGCCTCGGTAAAGACGCTCACATGCTCGTCCCATATGTCTGGAATGGATGAACCTCGACAAACCGACAAAGAAACAAGTGCGCCGCTGCTCGCTCTCTGAGAGCATCCAACAGTTTATTAGTTCAACAAAATCTGAAAGGCGTCCGATTATCAAATGTATCGTTCGGTTAAGGTTTCAGCCACGGTCGACGCTTCGTTAAAGCTGATCTGAGGACAGACGCAGAGCGTCGAAGTGGCAACAAGCTCGGTAAAGTCACGAGGCGGAGCCGCCTGCTTGTGTAGAAAATGGCCACACGAGAACCTCTAAACTTCAGAGTCGGCCTCGGCGGACGCCTGTCTGGGGGGAATCGTGGGAATCGGACGCTTCTTCCTCCTCATGGCCGGATCTGGATGGACGGTTTCCTGTGGCGGCGGCGGAGCCGCTGCAGCGGGGACGGGGACGGGGACGGGGACGGGGACGGGACGCCTCTTCTTGACGGAGGCGCTGCTGCCGGCGCGGTCGTGCAGGATGCTCTGAGCCATGCCCTCCATCGCAGGGAGGGGCATCCGCATGGCCGCCGCCATCTCCTGCTTGGCTGCAGAGACGAAGTCCGGATCCCTGGCCTGGGAGACGAGGCCGCCTCTCACCAGAGCCTGGGGGACGGACGGGACAACAGGCAGGGATTGGTCGTATAATAGAGGCGATAAATCAGTGTTTTTATTGTTCCCCTACAGTCAGACAATAAAAAATTTGCTTTTCGAAAACTGCTGAACAAAGTACAAGTTCCTCTAAATACTGAACAATGAAAATCACTGCAGAGGACAGAGATGAACCAAACTAAACAAAATGCAAAGTATTTCACTCTATGATTTATGTGTTATGAAGATTTGTTCAGTTTGTAGGATTTACTTTTAAAACTTTTCTATCAACACACTCTGATGTGATTCCTGTGATCAAATATGAATTGGGCAATTTGTTCATGGTACAATAAATGTAAGGTTTTTTTGCTTGTACTTTCCTAAAAGTAAAAAAATAAAAAACCTCCATGAAATGTACTCAAGTAAAAAGCAAAAATTTAATTTTAACTTTAAAGCTGTTGAAAGAAATAAAAAACGAAAACTAGGGCGGGTATTAACCTGACTGCACTTTCTATTAAGTTCTACCAAATTCCATTTAAAACTTTTTTTTAAGGAGTTTTTGATTTAGAAAAGGAAATAAGAAATCTTGGTATTGTCAAGCCAAGTTCAGCATCACTATAAAAATCTTCAACACATGAAGTAAACTGAATTAAAATTCTTAATTTTTATCTTCTGACTCTGAAGGAACTGAAAAAGAATGTGTAAAGTGTTTTTGTATTTGAGGGTCTTCATACTTGTTATATAGAATTATGTCACCGCTGTTAATCAGACATTAAACTTAAATATTTATCTACTTTCAATCGGTCTCCAAAAGGAAGTTTGGTCTGAATATGTCAGCTCTCACAGTGAACTTCCCCCTGATGACTGTGTCATTAAATGATGTGTAATAAAGGGCTTAACAGTGACAGTGCACCGACCTCCTGGACCAGCCGGTCGGCTGCAGGGCTTTGACTCTGGCCGTCGCCGTAGTTTGGATCATAAGGAAACTGTGGAGGAGAGACGAGTTCACTTCAACGGTCAGTTCATCAACTCCTTCATGTGTCAGCCTCCAGAGAGAGACGTACCTGTGTCTTGTCTGTCCTCACCGTGAAGCTCCAGGAGCGTCTGCTCTCTGAAAAACAAACCACAACACAGTTGGAGCGTGCGGCGGAAGAATCTCCTCAGGCCCCTGTGGCGTGGTCGTACCTGGCTCCTCGTCCTCACTGGGATTATAGAACTCCTCCGGAGTGCCTTCTCTTTCAAATGAAAACCTGAAATATAACAAACTACATGAATCCTTCCTTTAACGGGGGCAGCAGGAAGTGTGTGTGTGTGTGTGTGTGTGTCTGAGCTCACTCTGCAAAGGCGTTGTTGTTGGTGTTGTTCTTCGGCGCCGTCGTGGGGAAGAACTCGGTGGCTGCCGCCGAGGTGGAGGAGTTGGGCGGCGACTCGGGCTGGCTCTCGGAGAACTGGAGGGGCCGCTGGTTGGTGACCTGCGGCGGCTGAGTGCTGGTGGGCTCGGCGGCGAACGAGTCCCCCCGGTTTCCAAACAGACCGTGTGAACGCTGCCAACACACGATTCATTTTATACAAACTGAACATGAACGAGTGAAACATCTGACCTCGGCGTACAATGGAATGTCAAAAAAACAGTGAGCAGGATGAGAAACGACCCAATCAGCAGACATGAATCAGTATCTTATATCACTCATATATGGAGATGCCACTTTAATCATATAACACAACCTAGTTTGAGAAACTGTCAACATTAAATGAATCAAAGGCTCCAGTTAGAATCTTCCACTCACTGAACTTCAACCATGATCTAAAGCAGGAGTGTCAAACTGGATTTAATTCACGAGTCACTAACAGTCTAATTTAATTGAGGGACAGTCATTGTTACACTCTCATCCAGCCGGCAGGATTTGGGCCTCTGAGGAATGATTCCCACCTGATAAATGCGCTCCTCTCCCGCCTCCGCCATCGCTCGGTCCAGTTCCTCCTCATTCTGCAGGTCTCCTGAAATCGCCCGATGCATCTCTGGCGCCAGCTCTTCGTCGGTACTCCTCAGACCCGCCTGAGTGGAGCACGGGCGGTGTGAAGGAAGGAGCAGAAACGTGGAATCCCGAGTTTAAAGGTGGACGAAAAAGGTGAAGCTCACCTGGATCTCGGGGCCGGAGGCGTTCTTCTTCGAGGGCCGGTAGCCGTAGTACTCCTCCTGGCGCTTCAGGAACTTGCGGAAATGATCTTGGAGCAGGAAGGTGGCGTAGAATTTCCCCACAGTGACTTCGTCATCTGCAAGCAGGCCGCACAGCTGGACGTGTGAACAACGCTGGGACGTCCTGTGAAGTGACGCTCTCTATGTCTGCAGACTCACCTCCTATCGGGGGAATGACCTGGTCCAGGAGCTTCATGCTGGTGCGTTTCCAGATGGACTTGATGATGGCTCTCAGCTCCTCATTGGCCTGCTCAAAGTTACCTAGTAGAGACCAGTTCAAATCGAAAGTGGATCAAGTGGAAAGAATATCGTGTCGTCGTGAAGGCGCCAATCAACCACAACACGGCAGTACCTTCTGTTTTGATTTTCAGTGCGGTCCTGACCAGGGCGAACAGAGTGGCGTTGAAGGTGACGGTGCCGTCGCTGTTGAGAGGCATGTTCATCCCAACCAGACGCTGCGAACACAACCGGGGAAAATCTCTTTCAATGTGTCTTATCAGACACGCACACATGTACAGAAAAGTACCGGGATACTCCGTCGGTGTAGCACTTCATGTAGTACGTGCCTGGCATGCAGCCCGGTGAGGACAGAACTTCCCAAAGCCCAGCGGAGGCTGGATTCGGCGCAGCAGCGTCACCACATCCAAGTGTTTGATCCTCCCGCTTTGAGAGAAATGTGTCATAATCAACTCAGGTCACACGTACTCTCTAAGACCGTCGTTGTAGCCGAGGTTGACGCTCACGTGGCTTCGGGGTCGTATTCCGCCCAGATCTTCTTGAACTCGTCCAGATGGTGAGGACCGAGAAGAGACCAGTCACGCGTCAGGTAGTCAAAGTTGTCCATGATGACGGCGACAAACAGGTTGAGGATCTGGCAAAAAACGAGCAAAAACATTTTTTTTAAAGATGTTTCAACATTTCTGCGTCAAGTTTCTTAAGACGGCGGCTGTTTCTCACCAGGAAGGCACAGAGACAGTAGAAACTGAGGAAGTAACAGACGGCGAAGTTGGACCCGCAGGTGTATTCTTCTCCTGGCAGGAAGTCGGACTTGGGGTCACATTTCTTTCCGTACATGGAAGCCATCATGACCTCTTGCCAGGCCTCTCCAGTAGCACATCTGAAGACGTAAGCACACGTCAGACGGTGAAGTCTCGGATCAGAAGAGACGCCGTCTCGGCCCGCCGTCCTTCGACTCACCGGAATAACATGAGAACGGCCTGAGGGAATGTTTGGAAGTTGTTGTTGCGATTGATTTGGGTTCCGTCCACTAAGGCGACTTTCCCGAAGATCTGAAAGGTTGTTATGATGCAGGTCAAAAATCACTGTCAACAATAACACATGCAGCATGGTGGCCATCTGCTAATATAAGATGGAGTGTGTACCTGCATCCCGATGACGGCGTAGATGAAGAAGAGCATCACGATGAGCAGAGCAACATGAGGAAGAGCCTGCAGACACAAAGACACACAGGTTACATACAAATGAAGCTGACATGATCAAGGATGAACAGACATGATTATGATGGCGCCCGACACCTGGAAGGACTTGATGAAGGTCCACAGGAGGTTACGAATGCCCTCCGAGCGGTTCAGGAGTTTGACCAACCGCATGACACGGAAGAGTCGGAAGAACGTGATGGAGACCGAAGCGTTTTCTGAGGACTGCACGCAAGGAGATGGAATTTAATTCAATAAAAAAAGAAAGAAAAAAGAACCTAAATAAAACATGTTGGGAGAGTTTTTGACTCACCGCGATGACTTGCAAGGGATTTGTCTCCTGCACAAAGTGACAGACGAAGAGATGACGGGCTGATCGAGTTACATTCAATCAAACTTCATCAATCGCAGACGCATAACAAACATTAATTACCCCTCAGACATTCAGATTATTATAAAAAAATCTATAGTTAAGATCAGTAATTTTCCTATTTTGATGAGTTACAAGAGTCGCAGGTAGTAGCTGCTGAACAACTGGTAACTCATGCAGAAATACACACACACTTTACTGCTTTTTAAAAGTCAGTCCAGCCGCCACTAGACGAAGCCCCGTTTACACAAACAGCATGAGGCCTACTGCAACACGATAGGTCAACCCCTCCATCGAGGGCTCGCAAGATGAGACGGACATTTCACTGGCGGGTTGAGCAACACGCAGGTTGTTACAGTCGGTTTAGTGGTGAAGCAAAGCAAAGTGCTGACACAGCAGAGCTCATGCAGCGGTGCAGTGCAGATCAGATATTTACAGCACAGCCATGGAGACAGTACAGTCCTCCACTGGAGGCCAGGGCAGTCTGTGGAGGATAGACAGGTGGCGAGTGAGGTGCACGAAGGACGGAGAGATGGATGGGGAAGAAAGAGAGAAAAGGAGAACGTGTGACATCATGTCTGAATGGAGAAGACTGAAACTGCTGCAAGCTTGGTGTTTGTGAATGAACAAAAAAAACAAATGAGGACAATGCGGTGCCACAATGAGAGGGAGAAAGAAACAACCTCAAAGATAAGAGCTCTTCTGAAGTGATCACTCAACACATATAAGACATGAAATCACTGCTGGAATTACAGTTTGCTTGTGACTTTGCCATGAAGAAGGAAATGCATCTTGGACATGGTGAACATTGAGGTGGTGAAATGGACAGAAACAGTTACTGACCATGTCCTTTCAGCCGTCAGACACAATTATAAGTCAGATTTCTGAAAAAATAATCTCTGTGACTTTAAATGGCGTCACACTAAAGCCCATGAATCTCATATTGGATTTTAACACAAAACACCTGCAACAAGACATTTCATGATTTATTCTTTAGAGACTCTAATTAAAAAAAACAACAACAACATATTTTTACTCACGTCGACTTCACTCAGGATGACGTCAACAACGCTGCCAATGACAATGACGAAGTCAAACACGTTCCAGGGGTCTCCGAAGTAGCCCTGCACACGGAGACGTAGAGACAGGTCAGGGAAACGAGACGAGGAGCGCAGGTGAACAGCGGCTCAGCAGGAATAGCAGCGTTTACCCTGGCTTTGAAGGCCATGAGCTTCAGGATCATCTCCACGGTGAAGAGCACCGTGAAGATCAGGTTCAGAGTGTCTGACAGCTTGGTGACGTGGTCCGACTGGTTACAGTGCTGTTGTACGGAAACAGATACAGATTACATGCATTTAAATTGTTTTCTATCATTATATATGTACTTGTAGCAATGGAGTTGCTGTGTTATTGTGATTTACCTGCACGGGCACACAGATGGCATTTATATTGAAGATACGTGCAACTTTGATAAAAGTTGAAAGACGTGTAACAAACTGCTTAAATTAATGGAATTGTGTGCAGATGACCCATGTGAAAAGATTATAGTGAAAAAATGATTTAAAATCTGCACAGCGCAGCCCTCTGTAAATACAGATGCAATAAACACAGGCCACAAATATTTGCTTCTAAAAAATAACATGCACTAAAAGGTTCAGAAAAAACCCCACTCACAAGTAAATATGAAGGACATCTGGCTTTTACGTACTCTTAATTTTTTCCAAATGTATTAAATTTGACCCTTTTAAGAGCTGTTTTGCATTTTCAAGCCACATTTGATTTAAAGCTCCACTAAACGTCAAACCGTCGTAAACCCTGGTGCAGATAAAGTGACACGGTGACTCTGATCTCCACGTACCTGCATCCCCAAACACAAGGTGTTGAGCATAATGAGGAAGAACATGAGGTACTCGAAGTAGCAGGAGGTGACGATGTACCAGACCCGGTACTGGTAGGGGTTTTTGGGGATGTAGCACCTCAGAGGGCGCGCTTTCAGAGCGTACTGCACACACTGACGCTGGAGGAGGACAGGCACACGACGCGAGTGTTAAAAGTTTTCATGACTCGACGCCACAGAGACGAGTTTTGAAGTCTGATCGCAGGGGCACCTGGTTCTTGTCCAGCTCGCAGTTCTTATACTCCTGCTCGCCCTGCTCCTGGAAGGTGACGATGACGAAGCCCACGAAGATGTTCATCATGAAGAAGGCGATGAGGATGATGTAGATGATGAAGAAGATGGACACGTCGACACGGTTGTTGTAGACGGGACCCATGTCCTCCTGGTCTGAGTCTATGGCTCGGTACAGCAGCCTGGAAGCAGAAAATGGTCACGGTGAGACAAACAGGAAGCTTTCCAGACAACAATCGAAGATCGAAGATATAGGACAGTTCATTCGGACAGACTCCAGGCAAGACGGTTGTAACGTACTGAATCCTAACTGAATCACACTAATAAAATCAAAGCAATCTCATCAGAGATCTGAGTCGTCTGCTCACTTTGGCCAGCCTTCAAATGTGGAGATGGTGAAGAGGGCCAGCATCCCGTACAGCACGTTGTCGAAGTTAAAGTCGCTGTTGATCCACTGTCTCCTCGCCACCACCGTGTCCTGCAGGGAATTCTCCATCGGCTTCAGGAAGAATCCCCTGAGGGCGCACGCAGCGAGGACGGTCATTCTAAAATAGCACTGCACCTCTGATAAATGAGATGTGCGATGTGTGAATGGTGTCGGCCTTACTGGCATTCCTCCTCCGTCATCATCGATGAGTCTGTGCAGCTGTAGAATTTCCCCTGACGGGGGAAAAGATCAGAGGAACAATTAATACACGAGTAGCGGATCAGCTACGACGACTGAGGATTAGTTTGGGAATGTGACCTTTATCGTGTCTAAAACAAAGAGCATGTAAAATCAACACCTTGAAGAGTTGGACTCCAATGCAGGCAAACATGAAATTCAGCAGCATGGTGACCAGGACGATGTTTCCAATTGTTTTGATGGCAACAAACACACACTGGACAACGTGCTGCATGAAACAAACAGAGAAGAAACTGTTACTGAGACGGGAAAGTTTGGAACAATATTCTAAGCAGTTATGATTAACATCACACTTTAGTGCCTGTATTGGTGAAATATTGATTTCAATTAATAATGCTATGAATCTGTTCCAAACACAAAGATTTTCCTCCGGGTGATGATAAATGCTGTTTTACCTTCAGGCCTTTGGCCCTGTTGATGGCTCTGAGAGGCCTCAGCACCCTGAGCACCCTGAGGATCTTCACCACGGAGATCGCACTCGATCTGCACAAGAGCGCAGGACCAAAGTGACGACACGCGGATCAAAAAGTCGTGAGGAGAAAAACTGAGAAACGATGACGGGAACTCACTCCATGCCCATCGACAGGAGCGAGACTGTGACCACGATCAGATCCAGGATGTTGAAGGAGTTCCGGCAGAAGGAGCCCTGGTGCATGAACGCTCCGTACACCGTCATCTGTCACACGGAAACAAACTTTACACTCCAGTCCAGGTTTTTCAATGGAAAAAATAACAATATATCTGAAATCTCAGTCCAGGAGGTTTTTTGTTGCTTTTCATTATCTAAACACTCAGTCAGTTGTTAGAGGAAGTTGCTAAAGTAATCGACCGTGACGCAAAGGTCTCTGGCTCAGCTTTAATCGCCGCAGTGGAATAAAGTCATGGATTTACAATCACAAAATATAGACTTTGCAGTTAAATAAAATGCCCAGTAACTATTGACATCAGGAATATATGAGCTGGAGAGTAAAACGACCTCACATCAACGTGAGATGTTATTGTCCATTTAAAACCTTGCGAGTTTTCTGAGGAAACATTTAATGGAGTTCTTATTCTGTTCAGATTGATTAAAATCGTATGTTGGTATTATGAGATTGATGACAAAGACATAATAATGACATTTAATCACATCATTAATTCAATTAATGAAACTTAAATGAAGTATTTCATATACCTTCAGTACAATCTCTATGGTGAACACAGTTGTGAAAACAATATCAGCATAGGCCAGGATCTGAAAAACAGGAAGAAAAGCAGGTTGGGTCATTAGATGTAGTTTTTTTTCTTCAGTGATGAATGTTCCCATGTTCTGGCTGGACATTATTACATAGTTATTACCTGGTTTCTGTAGGATCTGGGATCAATGGGATCCTCAGCTGCCAGCGAGATGGAGGAGAGGAGGATGAACAGCAGGATCAAGTTGGTGAAAGACGAATGATTGATGATCTTGTAGCACAGTTTACGGAACCTGAACACAGACGAACGAGGCACAGAGGCTTTCATGAGCGTCGGCTATAATTACGACGTCTCCGTTTTCAGGTTTCAGATTCCTACTTGTTCTGAGGACCAAAGATGAAGAACGAGCTGGCTTCAGGCAGAGGGACGGCCTCCTCTTTCAGCTGCAGGTCGGCCATCGGTCGGGGCCGGGGGCTGATGGGGATTTCAGGCTCCTCCTCCTCGTCATCACCTGTGGAGTCACACGTTTATTTCGTTATCATTACTATGGTAAAAAATCCCAAAACAATGAGGGAAGAGGAAGCTCTGACAGAACAGTGGTGGTGGGCTTTATATGGTAGTCACCAGAGGAGGGTGAAAATAGCTGCACTCTGGGAATCGGCTGAGTCGAACAGTGATGAAACGTTACTATACTTATACTGTAACGCAGCCAAGACAGCGGCGCTGGTAAACAGCCGGCGTAATGAATCACTGCCGTAAGTGACCTCCTTCTCACAGCTGAGGAACGTGTGCAGCGAACCAGAGGCCGGTTCTGTGTTACCTGGGAAGTCTGCGGGCGGGAAAGGATCTTTCACTTCATTCACATTGGACTCGAACTCATCGATCTTCAGCTGAAAAAAAAAAAGAAAAAAGGAGATAATTCAGATACAAATGCTGTCAAAGAATAGTGAGTCTGTGGTGTGATACTGGAACAGACTCTCACCTTGGCCGTGGTGGGCATGCCCTCGATCTTAGCTCTCTGCTCTGCCAGTTTCTTCGCTATTCTCTCCCGCTCCTCATCAGTCTTGTCCGGCATTTTGGACCTTGAAGGTCATAAGAAAAAAGAGTGGGAAAATAAAAATCATTATGCACAGGCAGGAGAGCTTTTTCAATATTTTTTTTAGGTATTTTTTCTCATCAAACGTCACTTGTGTTTAGATAATCTTTAAGTGATTAAAAAAAAAAAAAAGAAATGTGTAATTTATCCAAGATATTTAACTGTATAATTGGTATAATAGTAAATACAGACTATGAAGTCTTGAGGTTTTGGAATTTTCTTCATTCACACTTTTCTCTCTTCACATATCCTGGTAATTTCCCTTTAAAGAGCTTCGGTATTTTCTCATTCACCTCAGTAGTTTCTTCCTCATCTTCTCCTCTGCCTTGTCCTTCTGAGCTGAAGTCAGACTCTCGGCCTCCGCCAGGTTATCCACGGCGATGGCCAAGAAGACATTGAGGAGGATATCTGATGGCCGTGAGCTCAGGAAGATTAAAAGCTCGGTTGTAAACATGCAACGATTGAAGGTTTCTAAAGAACCGTGAGTGAGGGATACAGTTTCCGCAGACGAAGAGCGTGATGAAGTAGATGGCCACCAGGATGCCGGGGATGACCGGCCCTCCGTAGGCCATGATGCCGTTATACATGATGGACGTCCACTCCTCCCCTGTGAGGATCTGATCAGAAGAAACAAAAATACGCAATCTATTCACTTACGCAGCGCAAATACTTGGATGGATGGATGGATGGCTGGATGGATGGATGGATGGATGGATGGATGGATGGATGGACGGATGGATGGATGGATGGATGGATGGATGGATGGATGGATGGATGGAAGGATGGATCAAGTGTAAACAAATATTCAATTCAAATCAAATGTTTTGAATATTAAAGGGGGATAAAGTACAGATATCTTTGTCATGTAGGATTTCAAGAACAGATACCAGAAAGCATGAAGTACCATCTATAAAGACTCATAAAGCAACAGAAATAAAGCGCAGATCGCTGTAAACAGACACAAGTGAAGAATAAGACTTATAACAGGAAGCATAAAATAATTCATGATAGCAGGAATGACGTCTCCGAGTCGTACAAAACATTTATTGTCTCTAAATTCCAGCTTGTAAACAAATGACCAAAAAAAAAAGCCAAAAACCTTGAAAGTGCTTCTTCAAACTGACGTTTAACAAACTGACCTTGGACACAGCGGAAGACTTTCAAGCCAACTCTCTCCCCGCTCACCTGAAACACGCTGATCAGGGCCTGAGGAAAGTTGTCGAAGTTGCTGCGTCTGACTCTGTGGTCGGCAAAGTTGAACTTCCCCCCGAACACCTGCATGCCCAGGAGTGAGAAGATGACGATGAAGAGGAAGAGGAGGAGGAGCAGGGAGGCGATGGAGCGCACGGAGTTGAGCAGGGAGGCCACGAGGTTACTGAGGGAGGTCCAGTACCTGCAGAGCAAGCAAAACAATCAAGATCTGTCAAGTAGCAACAATCAGACTGAAGAGACATTTTGACGAGACTCACTTTGTGACTTTGAGGATCCTCAGCAGTCGAATGCACCTGAGCACCGAGAAGCCCAGAGGAGTGACGGCCCCCGCCGACAGCATGATCATCTCCAGGATGCCGCAGACCACCACGAAGAAGTCGAAACGGTTAAACAGAGACATGAAATAGGCCCTGGGTCCGAGAGCGTACATCTTCATGAACATCTCGATGACGAAGAGAACCAGGAGCACACGGCTGGCCATGTCTGTGGAGAGGAGAGAAGAGAGAGAGAGAGAGAGAGAGAGAGAGAGAGAGAGAGAGAGAGAGAGAGAGAGAGAGAGAGAAAAGGGTGAGAAATGGACGGGGCTTAATGCTAAAAGTGAGTAACGGAGTCACCGACCTTGCAGGGAGGTGAGCGACTCCGACTGGTGGTGGTGCTCGGTAGCGATGGTCAGCGTGTTGAGGAAGACGAGGATCATCACCACCCAGTAGAAGGCTTTGGTTTTCACGTACACCAAACACTTCATCCTGAAAAAACGGTTCCAGCGGCGGCCCAGGCGGCTGCACACAAGAACAACCGGGACATTGACATGCGTCATTATTCCCCGAGTGTTTTACCTGCCAGCATTTCTCAACCTGACTCACTAGTAGTAGATGATTCGGCTCTTCCCCTCCATGTCATACAGGCTGTCCGTGTCTGAATCTCCGCTGGTCAGCGGCAGAAGACCTGCAGAGATGGAAACACCGGTCATTTCCTCATCTCTCCTCGAGGGCCGGTGCTGAGGTGCTCTTCTTAACGCTGACCTTTGCCCTCCCTGTCCGCATCCAGGACTTCAGCATGAGTGATCCACTCCATGTAGCCATGGAGGTCTTCATCCAGCTGCTGACGCTCCCGCAACTTCTGGAACTCTCCGCGAGACCTGGCCTTCTCTCGCTCTTTGGTGAACTCTCTGTGAGGTTCGATCACAGCCGGTCGTCATTTATCAATCCTGTCAGACTTTAAGAAAAACTCTAAACTAGATGGTAACGATGTCTTACCCACTGAGCACACCCAGAACGAGGTTGAGCACGAAGAAGGAGCCCACCAGAATGAGAGGAACAAAATAGATCCACGGCCACTCATATCCGATGGCGTCGTTGACCTGAAAGAAAGAAAAAAAAAACCCAAGCTGGTCAACCAGAAACAAAGATTTACGGCGTCAAATATCTTCACAATACAAAAGACTCTGATAATATCCGCGTCATGACTGAACTGACCCAGTAGAGCACTTTGGTCCAGCCCTCCATGGTGATACACTGGTAGACGGTGAGCATGGCAAAGCCAATGTTGTCAAAGTGTGTGATCCCGTTGTTGGGACCCTCCCAGCCCGGCCGACACTCGGAGCCATTGATGATACAGCGGCGTCCATTACCAGCCTGAGCACAGGGGGCAGGAAGCTCGTCCTCTGCTGTGGCGTAGATATCTGTGGATCCAAAGGAAAGAGGGAAGGATGACTCAGCTCCATAGACCAGGAGCAAACTACGATTGTGCCTTTGTTTGTACGCACTTGTGCCAGTGTAATAGCAGGTTTTGTGCATCTTGCACTTGAATAGCTCCAGTCCCATGATGGCATAGATGGTAACTAAGAGGAAAACCAGCAGAGCGATGTGCAGCAGGGGCAGCATGGCTTTGAGGATGGAGTTCATCACCACCTGGAGACCTGGAAATGAGGAAGAAAGGAAAACGTGTAAAACTCCACATTACTGAGGCCAATTCTCAGACACAGGACAAACCTGATTCACGAATAATGTGCAATCCCTTAGGGTTAAACCCAACCTCAGTGTTAACCCTGACCCCAACCCAGACAATAAACCAACCCTCACCCCACCCCAGACAATAAACCAACCCTCACCCCAACCCAGAAATCAACAATAACAAATTAAATGGAAAAGAGAAGTAAGCAACACAAAAACAATCCCAGTATACAAAATGTATGTATGTATGTTTTTTTTTTTTTTGTCATGTGTATTAAAGCGCAGGTTCTCACTAGGGACTCCAGAAACGAGGCGCAGAGGTCGGAGCACTCTGAAGGCTCTCAGTGCCTTCATGTCAAACCCTCCGCCCTTCTCCATCGGCACGCCTGCTATCTTATTTATGGTGTCCAAAGCAAAAGTGAAGAGACTGTAAAAACAAAAAACAAACAGCAAATATAAAACCCGATTAGACGTCTATTCCAGGCTTGACACCATTATTCAAGTTTGCGTTACATTTTCAGCTCTTTTGACTATTCTGGTCAGAGAGATTTCCACCTGCAGCTCATCTTACCCCATGAAGACGATGACAAAGTCTAATATGTTCCAGCAGTTCCGTAAATAGGCCCCTTCATGGAACACCAGCCCGTACGCCACTATCTTAAAAAAGCACTCTAACGTGAAGATGATCATGAAAATGTACTCCAGGCTCTCCTGCGGGAAGACGAACAAAACACGGAAATGACATTTGGAAAACCTCACATAAACAAAGAATCAGACTACAGTCAAAATAAGCTGCATCGAGCAGTGATGTTTTGAAATCCAACTGTACATGACGCCAAAGCAGCGCGGAGTCAAACCACTGAAGGTCAGCAGATTTTCACAGGTTATTGGGGTCTGAAGCACCTGCTGGGCGGAATAGATGTTTAGAAAAACACTTGCTGCCGCCGCCGCTACTACAACATCATGTTACCTTTTATAGCCCGTTTAGCCATTCTGATGTAAATTAAACAAAACCCCAAGCTGCTTGAACAGACGGCTGACCAATGACTCACATATGAATCACACAATCTGCACCGCCATGCGACAACAGGAGAGGTGACACTCCACAGCATTATAGGGAGGTTTTGATCAGAGATGGTTGCAAGATTCGAATTTTTTATATACATACATATATATATGTGTATATATTTAATTATCATTAGCAACTCCAACCGATCAGTTCAGGGTAGTTCTCAGATTTCATTCAGTTTAGATCGGCTTACAAAAGTTTGAGCTGCAAATGAAAAGGCTTAATTAAAGCTCAATTTTAGGCAAAATTGTAGTTTATCTGAGGTATACTGGAAATTGTATGCACTCTTTATAATGTATTTATAGACACCCTCAGCCCATAATCATTTATAACCTCCAGTTCTGGCCTCGCATCTACAAACAAGAATATATATTTATACTATTTAAGAAGCAGGAAAGATAATTGTTGGTTGTTGAGTCTCATCTTTAAGGCACATTATGTTTGTTGAGTTTATTAGTTCGGTTACGTCAGGAAACTCTTATATCCATCAGCATGAGTGGTGTGACACTGTCCCGACCTACATCTACCAGCAGAGTGGGGGCCGGCCGTCTCTTCTTACGTTTTTCACCTCTGAGGAATGGTACGGTGAAGAGAAGTCGGCCCTGGGTCGGCCAGCCAAAGCAAAGATAGGAAATATTTGGAGTCAGATCTGAGACATCTGATGAGCGTGCAAATCAAATTAATGTGTGTAAACAAGACAGAAGATTTGACCTTTAACCCCTTTTTGACATGACATTAAGAGATAAAGAGATTTAAATCACTCCCCCACCGTCCAATTCAAATATTTAAAGCAAATGTGTGTTTCAAACCCTGTGGTTACCGTGTGGTTATCCTGGTGGCGTGTGATATCTGACCTGTAATCTGTAACCCGCAGCCTCACTGCAGTGGAACACTACATCTACGATGGTGAAATACAATATTTTTGGACACAAATCAGCAGCATCCAGAGGTCAAACACCACGCACCCGCTTGTTTTGACTGCTTGTAAATACGAGGTCTGTGAATCATCTATATTGAGAGAAGTAATCAAGTCTCCCCGACTTTAAATCCCTGTGTGGAATTTTCCCATAGTTTCCCTTTTAACCACAGAAATCCTTCCGTGCATGTGCATATGGTATTTCTAACGAGATGTCACTTGAGGAAATTAGGGGATTTCTTTGATGACATGTTCATCTGCAGACACAGATGGGATTCCAAATAAAGAACTGACTGCTTTCTGGTGGCATCTAAATGAAGCGTGGCACTCTGACCAGAAAACAGCTGAAACCCAGTAAGACTCCGAGCTGCGGCTGTGCTCAGCCTCACAGTCCTTCAGCTCACCGCCATGAAGCAGTGAAATGTTTTGATGAGGACGGTAAAAATCAGCCTCGTGCCATAAATCAGAGGAAAGTCGTGCTTCAGCTTACCAAACTTGAGTTGGTGTTGTTGCTGTCTTCTTCAGGCATGGGTAGAAACACGGCCAACGCAATGCAATTGGCAAAGATGGTCAATAAGATGATAATCTCGAAGGCTCTGAATGTCAAAGCTCAGGATTGTAAGAATACATGGAGGGAAAAGCTCTGGGATCTGTTTCATGCGCGTATCGGAGAGAATAGATGGTCTATTTATTTATCTGTGTGTTGTGGCGTTTTTCTTTTATTAACAGGACAAAATCAAACACTCCCACAGCCTTGTGGACACTGATCAGCAGCTTTAAATTCTGCCTGAAACATCATCCTGAAAACAGCCCGCCACAGTTCAGTGTAACCTTGTCTGCTGTGCTGCTTCATTCTCGTCCACAGGGGGCGCCGCATGAGAATTCCCCTGCCAGGTCAGCATCCTGTCTCTCCGTGATGCAGTGAGACAGCTGCACTGCCCAAGAATATGAGCAAACCATTTAAACACAGTCTACGCATCAGGAAATAGTCATCGTTGGTTTATGAACTGTGTATCTATGTATTCTAAAAATCTGGATCAAGTTATAAATTTCCCCTAAATCAGGATTTCATTCAGTTTCTCCGAATGAAGAAGTTATGTTACAGAATCAATGTGATTAAAGTCATGACCTGCCCAACCTGCACTGATACACACTTGAAGTAGATGATTCAATATCATTTCCTCCATCTTATTATACAGACAGCGACAGTCAGAGTTCAGTCATGATATATGAGTTATGGTACGGCTGACTCGTTCTATTCCTCATGGACAATCTAGAAACGGCCATCGGGCTAAAAGCGGAGGGGAAATCCTCAACGGGCAACATAACTCAGTTGTGTTCACGCCTGCAATCCAGGGCCACTATTTCCACATTCTAGAAAGAAGTGTCAGAACACAGGTTAAATGTTTCTGACGTGCGCAGATTAGACGAGGGTGAAAATCCAAAGGTTCGAAAACTCAACTGAGGTAAAGGCCGCGCACATAACAGAAGCATTAACACCTCAGGCTTCGACTTATCGCAGATTTGAAGGAGGCTTGGCCGGAGCCTGCTTCCCGCAGGTGAACAACAACCTGATATCTCATCACTCTGCAGATACATAATGTGTGAGTCTCCCTGCTGTCAGAGGTCTGAACCACAGGCTGCTCTACCAACTGTTTCAGGTGTCCTCAGGGTGGGACCGCAGCAGGAGGTAAGCCTGGGAGTTTGTGAGGAATCAAGGATACTTCCACTCCACGATGTTGATGCAGGCCTTGCGGAAAGGGTTTTTGAGGGTGAAGAGGAAGAGGGACCTGGCCGGTCGGGGGTTCCCCCCCGTGGCCTGAAGCTTCTTCAGCTTCTCCCTCTGCTTCCTCTTCAGCTCCTCTTCATTCATGATGACCGGTTTGGCCGCGTCGCTGCTCGCCATCCTGACGCCTCCTCAGCCCGGGGCAAGATCCCAATCCCAGAGAAGTGTGGTACCTTCACGGTATGACCCCCCCGCCCCTAAAACGCTCGGGTACGGCAGGTGTAGGTCCTCTCAGCGGTGGCCTCTGGGCTCCAGACCGACCCCTTGTGGGCTCCCTGCTTCCCCTCTTCCTCCGGCTCGGTGTCCCACAGGCAGAGCCTCAGGCTGAGGGGCTCCGACAGAAACAGCCCACCTCGGCAGGAGAAGTGACAGGAGCCCGGAGTGGCTGGAGGAGCAGTTGGTCCCACTGCAGTTTAAATTTAGACCGTGAACCAGCGGCAGGCCATGCTTGGGGATGGTTGGAGGGGGGGGTCGATGGGACCCAGGGGGTTGGGGCAGGGCAGCACGAGCATATGAAAGCACCCCGGGGGGGGGGGGGGGGGGGGGGGGGGGGCAGTTTAATTGCCCCGCCGGTGGCATGAACCTGAACTCCAGTGAAAACAGACTCAGCTGGTGGAAGATTTCAATACCGTATTTTAGTTTTCAGCTTGTGTGAAAAAACTAAAATACGTGGCGGTTTCACAGTGGTGGACGTGAGCAGAGGAATAGTTCTGAAATTCTCAGGAGAAACAAATCTTGATCTTTGGTTTGATTTGTTTTTAGCTATTTTCTATTGGCTGAGGTGTTTCAATTCTTATATTGTGTTGATATATATATATATATATATATATATTTTAACTTTTCTATTTTGAAATGTTTGGTTGGAGTCTGTGTCGAGTCTGTTCATATAAGGCTCCATTTTTATTCTTTCTTTCATTCTGGACGTCACACAACTAACCGGGGACAAAACTCTCCCGTTTGGCTTTTCCATTAATTGATGATCACTCGCCACTTCAAATGAATAAATAAATCATTACAATGAAACGTACATGTATTCATAGGTGCACCTTAGATTATATTAGAACACAATGTGAAAGTAAATTTTTCCAGATTTCCAAACTGTACAATTTTCAAATTTTTCCAATTTCCTAAAAAAACCCAACCCTGAAATACATTAAAGCTTTATTCTTTACAATTTTAGCCTTTAAGTCATAAAAATAAAAAATGTTGAATGGGGATGTATTAAAATCATTCCCCCTCCTAATCTTTTAAAAAAGTGAACCAGAATTGTCACAATCTGTAAACCGTTTAGTTTCTGCACTATGAGTATAGAAATAACTGAAGAAACAATTCACTTGTCAATCATATACATTTTTTTCAGATGTATATGTAGAACTTTCTGTATGTGGCTCCATCATGTGAAGCAATTAGACTAGAAAAACAGTTAAAATAATGAGTATGAGTATATAATAATCCCCCCTATATTGCTCTTCTAGCCACTTTATAGATTGAGTCTGTTGTTTATTAATGACTAATATAATTCATAGTTTCATTCCAATACAAATGTACTTACACAGAGATTGATCAAAATGAAGCTCAAAGATTCAGATAAAAACACAGTTAGATGTATGTACAGATACTTTCAAACTATATTTAGGTATCACTATAATGTACTTAAAGATTGTGAACTGATGCTTTGTCGCCCCCTAGTGCCAGAACAGAAACTGTAAATTTGACCTTAAACCTGCTGGAAGTGAGAAAAAAATTACTAAATTCATGTTTTTTTTATTTACATTTTTTTTTTTTATGTATTTATTCATTTTCCCCTCAAGCTAGATATACAGACATGATCAATGTATTACTCTCCACTTCATCTGGAGATTCAGGTACTTACAAAACACAGCTGTGATACGAAAAAAAGAAATAATTTAAAAACACATAAACTGTCACAGACAAAGAAACACAAGCAGTTCACATTGTGTAAAGTGAGTCGCTAAACTTTTTTGGGAAAACCCCCCAGAGGAATAACAAAGAAAGAGACGCCACGGTGATCACAGGAGGAATTAAAACACTCGCTCATCCAAACATCAACAAGTATCTAATTCTGCTTTGATTCCATTTCCTGAGAATCATTTGAAGCTCTGTTGAATATCCGGCCCTCTGGTTCTCCGTTACAATAAACTCCGCAGGAACAAGAATCAGGTTCTACTGACACCATCACATCAACATAATCAAAAGTATTTTTATATCCAGTAAAACTTCATTGGGAGGCCTCACCGTCTGTTTAGTTGTAATTTGCCAACATTCAAGAGACACACTTTTGCACTTTACTTTGCAGGAACACATTCTCACACAGAGAGGCAGAAAAGGCACAGATGGGGGCAAATAACAGATTATAGCACATTAAATCTGCCCTGGCTTTTCTATAGCGCCAATAATTGCTGCTGTGAAACTAGGAGATTGTGGGTGTGTGTCAGGGCTGCATGATGTCGTCATGAAAAGAAATAACGTGTTTCAATAGAATAGAATAGAATGAACGGTGCATTAAAGCTCCACATTATGTTAACAGACAAGATTTCACTTCGTTTTGTTGAAACTGGCGACAACATGCAAGGGAGCAAAAGCACAAAAATCAAAGAAAAATCACAGAAAGAAAAGTGCTGAACTGCTGCTTCTGGAGAAAGTTACTACACATCTGCCTTCATATACTTTATAGTCACCTCAATACTGTGTAGCCTGAGCGTATGTTTAGTACTCTCGAAGCAAAAAAACAAGTTTAATTAAACGTGAGTCTGCGAAAGCGTCAAAGCTGTTCACGGGTTCCTACTTATTTGTTGCACTGCAGGTTGCAGAGGGCGATGGATGAACTCGAGTGTGCAGGAAACGTGCAGTTTCAGGGGGTGCGACGTCACCACAGCCGCCGGATAAATATTAAACATTGGGGAGTTTGAAATGTGAATGGTGGCGACGGCGCGGCGGCCGGTCGGGTGCGGTGCACGGCGAAGACGCGGAGGTTTGTTTTCAGGGCGGCTTGGTGACGAGAGACGACGCGAGACCGCCGGGCTTAACTGAGCATCTTGTGGCGGTCGAAAACTGTCTTGCGCTGCTCCTGGACCTGCTTCTTCCAGCGCTGCTGCGCGCCTTCGACGCGCTCCAGCACCGTGTTTCCTCTGGCCTGGCTGCTGTCCGGCTGAGGACGCATCTCCTGGACCCACACACACACAAAACACAAACATTTTACAACCTAGCCCAGAAACAAATGGACGGCAATTAAGGTTGAAAGTCTTTCTTTTTTTTTTCCTTAAAGGAGACATATCATGCTTTTAAATCCTTCCTTTTTACATATAAATCATACAGTTGTGGTCTATACAACGCGAAACTGCAATGCTTGGGTCTAAATTCCTCATTATTAGAGCTCCACAGGCCCCTTTTCTACCCCTTTTCTGATGCGCTTCTGAGAGCAACTCGTTTTGGGGCGGTCTCTTCAAATGCAAATGAGACACTTCATACCCCGCCTCCTCTCCAGGTTGCAGAGGTGACACTCGGTTCAACTCCACCCTGTTCGGCCATCTTTGTAGTTTGATAGAACAGATACAATTATCTAGCGGCGCAGAAACCTTATATTCACACATTATTTACAAAATGTCAACAACGGAAGATTTGTCCATCCAGCCATACATGTTGGAGCCAGAGTCGGACCCGGCGGAGCGAGATGAAAATGACGATGATGCAGCTGCAGAACAACGTCTTCATATGGATGTAACGCAATGGTGTGTTACTATATTTACACTAACTTCTCCATCCATGCCCACTACTACAATACTGCCTGTATTACAACGACTATTTAACACAGAAGTTACATTATAATCTAAAACGAGCACACAGCGCTAACATATGAAGACGGTGCAACTGCTAATGCTAACAAAACAATGACAGGGACGTCTTATCATCACACTTTTTAGCATTATATAAAGCTTACCGAAGTGCTCTGTTCGTCGTCTCCATAGATAGAAGGAACTGACCGCTCAATCAGACGAAGTCTTTCGGCAAATCCTTCTTTATACTGGCGGAGGTTGTTGAAGCAGTCGTCCTTAAAGTGCTTCGCGCACACAAAAATGACCTTACCCACAGATGTGGGTACATTTCTGTGAAAAATAAAACTCAACCAGGCACTTCGAAAAGGTTCTGATGCTGGGAGACGGTGTAACGAAGCTTGTGGGTTACTACATCCAACAACCGAACATTTCGACTTATCCTCTCGTAACTTCGGTTGGACTACAAAATCGCAGCGAGAAACAAAAATGGCGGATTGCTCGAAATGTCGATGTCCTAATTTGGCAGTTCCGCTGAGAATACTGTGACGTCATTGTTCAAAAAACGTAATAGAGAATAGAAAAATCGAAACCGATCGCAAAATATGACCAAAACAGAATATAAAGATATCAACGGAGCACCTGAAGAGACTACTTTGAACTTTTCTGTACTTCTAAACACTCTAAATATACAACAAAATGCATTTAAGGGCTAAAAAAGTGGATTTAGCATGATATGTCCCCTTTAAGCGTTCAATTAAATATTTTAATTATTACATTTATAATAATAAAGTTTTTACTTTATTTGTTCTCCTTTTTAATCGCTCTGTTTTAATGTATTTCCTTTATTTCCCTGTAAGTTACCTCGTGTCTCTGAATGCTGCTCCGTGAATAAATTCACCTCGAAAAGCTTCATTGGGATTGAACGCGACTCAGCCTGTGACCGAACTTCGGTTACGTCTCTGCAGGCTTACCTCAGTGTCCTCCTCGTTGTGCAGCGGCTGGGTGTAGGGGTCGTGCTTACGGATGAGCGGGTCGACCAGCAGCAGAAACAGCATGTAGAGCAGGAGGGCTCCAACCACTGACAGGTAGATGATGATGGTCACCTGCAGCGTTTATCATCACATGACAGTTAACATCCAACAAGACACCGTGACAAGAACCTTGCCGTTCAATTTAGTTTACTTCTGCAGCGTACGACTCAAAGATATGACTGTAAAACATTTTTAAATTATCATTCCTACCCGTCTGCTGCGATCTTTAGTTAAATGTTGAGTCAATGGAGATGAACATTGAAACTAATGTGTTGATTCGTGCAGCAGTTTTCTCCTCCGCTGCTGCAGCGCCGGGATTTTTACGGCAAAATGACTCAGTTTCCGGTCTGTTGCCATAGTGACTCGTTGTATCGGAGCTCCATTGATGGTGCCTTTTTATTGTGGTTGTGCACTTAACTCAAGGTTCACTAAAGCCCCGTTTCCACAGTGCCGGTACGGGTCAGGTCGGAACCGGTTGTTGTGCGTTTCCACTGACTCAGAACCGTTACCAACCGGTACCATTGGTAACCATTTCTCGCTACCCCTCCACTTGGGGTACCAGGCACAATGTGCCGGATATGAGGGGGAGGAGCTTCAACACTGCCGTCTGCTCATTGGTCCGTGACGACCGCTGTTCTCCCAGCAAGCAGCCATTTCCAATCAGTTCTTCTGCAGCAATCAGGATTTTTGAAAATGTCCTCCCGTTACGGCGTCACATCCTGCATGATTACGCAACCGTTCATAACCCCGCCTACATTTCAAACCGTTCCCCGTGTAATGGAAACGCGGCACTGATACGGGTCTGGTTACGGATAGTCAACCCCCACCTGACCGGCACCGGTACCGGTACCAAGGGGCACTGTGGAAACGGGGCTATACTGAGAGTTTATTGAACCAATTCAGATCAGCTGTGCTGGAACCGGAAACTCTGAGATTATTGAACCTGAACATCCCCCCCCCCCCTCCCGGTACCTTGATGGTGTTGCTGCTTCGCTCCTCATACTTGCACTCGCACAGCAGACAGTAAGCTTCCACATCATGGCCGGGAACTGGCATCGGCTCCACGACATGGAGGCAGTTACTGAGAAACACAAGCAGCGTTTTTCACTGAGCAGGAGGACGATTTACACTCTTACATCTTATCCCCCATCGCACCAATAACTCCATCTTAGGAAAGATCTGAAGGCTTCTAAACATCCAATATAACTTCCATATTGTTGCAGAAACATGTTGGGAGGGAATAATAAAGAGAAATAATCAAGTGCTCCTCTCACCAATCTTTCTGGGACACGTTCCTGTTGTAGATGTGACCGGTGATGTTTCTGTACGGAGGGCAGATGCACTTACAGCGAACATCCTCAAAGCTCTGAAAGAAGAGAAACAAACACCAGAATCAGACCGAAACACTCGCAAATGTTTCCCAACGTGACATCTTTTCCATCATACAACTAATATTAACAAGTCTACTTCTGTCAGACGCACACACATAAAATCTACAGTAAATAAAATCAGGCAAAGAAGTAAAATAACACAAAGTTGAATCCAACATTTTCTACAATCTCACACAGATGAATTAAATACTTGATTAAACTTTTTGTGGAGAATTCACAATATGTATGGATTAACTGCTGTTTGTATCAGACATCGTTTTCTATTAGATTTTTAACAAACCAGCACAAACTTTGCTCTGATGAATGATTCACCACCCGTCACCTAGAATCTGGTTTGGATCGATGATTTTTAGGTCCTGATCTTGTGATGAAAGATGTCAAATGAGTTATTTTTAACGCCATCAGGATGGCGTAACAGGGAGGTTGACTTGTTTCACTCCTTCAGCCATCAAACTTCTATTTATTAACTGGTTTACTAATATCTACAGACTAAATACTCTATGTGTACGGTCGGATTGTGTGACTTCTGTATCAACCAAACTGTCCCTTTGGGGATGAATATGCCCCCCCCCCCTTACATTGTGCTCGCTCAGGTGAAACTGTTTGTTTACATTTTATTTGAAAGCAAAATTCCATGAGGCCGACATCCAGTAATTGGTGTCATATTAATACATTGGATTTAAAGTTAGAATAGATGTTACTGATTTCCATACACTACACACAACATTTAGTGAAGCCCATTCTACCTGAATAAGAACACTAATCCAGTCATTGTGCCCCTGAATGAACAACACAGGCCTGATTCCATCTTCATGGACGGCGACGCTCCAGCTCATGGAGGAGGCATCATTAGTGAAACGGCTGCTGGAGACCGGCGTACCTCAAGTGGAGAAACCTGCGCTTCCTCCAGACCTGAATCCCCTAGAAAACCTCTGGGATCAGCTGAGGCTCGTGACCCTGTACCCAGAACCTCAATGAGCCGAGGCCCAAACTTCCAGAAGGGTTTGATGCCTCAGCAGACAATAAGTCTACTTGTGAACAGCAGGAGACGCCGTCAAGCTGGGATTGATGCTCAAGGGCACATGGCAAGATATTGAGATACTGGCACTTTTGGTTATGGCATAGGTTCTACTGCTGTTGGCTTTTGTTTCAATAAATTGTTTGAGACGAGGAAATCGTGCATTTCACACGAAAGCCAAATATCCTTAACTTTTTATGAGTAGTAGTATTTGGATTCTGAAGTCTTATTTTACATAATCTATTTCCTTGTGTTTGTTTATAGTAAATGCAGAAGAATGCCACAACAGATTCCCAGTATGTGGATTTCTTAAATATTCTTCATCAGCATATATAAACAACTAATAGGAAGAGTAAAAAACAAACACTAAATGATGTGTGCATGCAGATTAAATGAGATTAAAGAGTGATCAGTGTCCAATGTGCATCTTTTACCTTGGCCTGTGTAAACACAGCAGGATCCAGGAGCAGCAGCAGGGCCACTGCTGCAGCTCCCGCCTTCACCCTGGAGGAGGACATGTCCCACCAGGATCACCTGAACAACCAGGAACACCAGGATCACCTGAACAATCAGGACCAGCAGAACCAGCAGAACCAAACAGCGCACAACAACAGAGGAAATAAACGACACAAAAACACGAGGATGCGCACAAAGCGACAGTCAAACCTCTTCTGCAGGGAGCAAAAACCACAAGTAACTCACCCTAGATGTGCGGATTAAAGGTTAGTCGCGTTCTTCTTATTCAGGAAGAAACAAAACGTTCATATTAATGAGTTCGTAGATTTATCTTCTGCTTCCGGGATGAAGAGTGACGTCACACTGAAGCTAAAACAGAACATGCAGCGACACCGCTCCCTGGTGGACAAAATACGACACGACATGTTATTTTTATTTTTTATTTTTTCATTTGAATTTAAACATTTTTAAATTAATTTTGATTTTATTTTACATTTGAAAATATATAGAAAATTAAGTAGTTAGTCAGCTAGAGTGTATTATAATTTAAAGGGTGACAATGAGCATTAAAGGAAATAATAATGTTGTAATAATGTATAAACATGCCATAAAATGATAGAACAAATTAAAATAAAAAGCAAAGTACAAGAAATGAGAGGATAATATCAGTTAGAGGATTCAGGGAAACGGTGGCTATAGAGGTCTAACAATAAAAATATATATATTGTTCACAAATTTCACAAAGTTGAGGAGTATTTTTGAAGAATTTCCCTCTCAGATGAAAATTTTTTTTTTTCTATCAAAACCCAAAAGGCTGAGATGGGACTCATTTAGAAAACAAAATGTGAATGCTAATAATTTCCATATCTGACAACAACATTTCTTAGGACTTATTAGGAATTTGATATTAGGGGGTTTCTATAGTAAAAAATAATATGAGTTAAAGTTTTGAAGCAATATTAGAACATCTACGAAGGTGATATTCAATGTCAGACCTGAAACTTCTGGAGACAGTCATAGAAAGGATGAGGAATAGTTTCAGTGACCCGATTGCAGAAACAATAGTTAACCAAGTAATCAGTAAGTATTTCAGTTCAATTCATTATAGCAGTAGTAATACACAATTTCTTAAAAAATGTTGAGTACTTTGTCCACTTCTCTGAATCTCCAAATTGCCTGTTATATTGTACATTTCAGTACATTTGTTTATGTTATATAAAAAAATGTATTCTGATGAATATTTTTATCTGAACACAATCAGCTTTGTGGGTCTATTCTATTCTATTCTATTCTATTCTATTCTATTCTATTCTATTCTGCTTATATATTGTTGTTAGAAAGTATTTAATATCAATCCTGAAACCAAACGAAGATTCTACTAACGTTATCCAAAGTGTGTGAGAGACAGATTTTCTATTTAAAATCTTTCATTTAATATCTTTGTTTCATGCCATAATCCATCTGTGCATCCATACTCTGTGCCACATAGAGCCGCTGCCATGTGGATCGTTTTAAAAGAAGTAACAGAGACATTTGTTTGTGTGTTTACTTTTTTTCCTCCCAACATTCAGAACGGTTGCAACATTATAGATCCCGACTCTGTCGGCTGCACTAAACAAAGTATAAACAATATCAACGCCTGAATGACTGTAAAGGTGCTTTTGATTCAGTTATTTGCGCAGGTGTGACTGTGAATGTATTAGAAGTGCTGAAGTGACGTGAATACCAACATGGTCCAGATGTTTCAGAAACAATCCAAAGAAACAATAAAAAGCTCTGCGATCAGCCAGTAATGATAATATCAATAATGATATATATACACACACACATATTATTAGTTATCTTTAGACGCAATCAAAAAAGTAATAACTTGTGACTCATCGTAATATTTTCAGAGTCTAAACTGTTGTTATGTCAAACCCCGTCTCCCTGCTGGAATCTGAAACATCAGCCTCGGCGTCTTGAACCAATCGATACCTCCATTTCCAGGTAATCCTGCTTTCACACATCCCTCTGTGTAGTAAGATACTCATAGCTTTAATAAACCATAGAAATCAATGACTTACAAATTCATCCCGAACCTCTTGAGCTTGTGGTCACGCAGATCATTTGAGACCATGGTTATTTCTCTAATGAGCAATGATAGGAGTGTGAAGAACACAACACAGGCCTTCATGTAACCCCTTACCCACCGTTCAGAACAGCCGTGAAGCTGCCAGCTCCTTGTTTGTTCCAAACCCTGTGTGGAGATCTAGAGGGACTTCAGATCTACAAAGAACAGATTCAGTTCAGGCCTGTGAGGTCTTTGTTGGCTTTGCTGGATATGTGCAAATACACAACAGACTACAGTATTGAATGTGAGCGATGGGAGCGAGACGGCGTTCGCATGGGACGCAAACACAAGCAGTTGTTGGCCAAACTACACGTGAGAAAACAACATGTAAAGGAATGTTGGTCTTCAAAGAAAATGTCAATATTTTTTTTCATCATATGGTTCATTTGTGTACAGTGCAATAAGTGCTGCTACATATAGAGTGCATGAAGGAGAAATAATAACAGTTGTATTTAAAAAAAAAAATGACAAGAACATATTTTATAGTATCTTATAGTGAGGAATTTCTATAAAAACTCTCTTTAAATTGTTAGATTAAAAATGATCATGATGCTGGTCCTTTCTAAATGGAAAGAAATCAAAAAAGTGAATGGATGTTTAATCATTAATGAGTTATTAGGGTTAGGGGATTTGAATAGGTTAAAAAAGTATAAATCTCAGATCATGTTATTGCTTGTAAATCACCTCATGAATGAAGATTCTCTAAATTTGTATTGTTGGTACTTACCTGTATTTAGTGAATTTATTGTCTTTTCTTGGAATTTGAGAGCTGTATGTACTGTTTTGGATGTTAATTCATCCTGTATTGGAATTAACTGTATTTCTAAACCAGCCTGCAGTTCTTGATTTGTCTGATCGTCACTATATTGGTCATATAACTTACATGTACTGACTTCAGGTTGGGGTTTGTGTGAGCTCCTCACCTGTAGTATATTTCATCTCTCAGTCTTCTCTGATGCACGGCTGCCCTTTACACCCGTAGGCCAATTATAGCATAAATGACAGTGACCAGAGCTCAGCGCCAGGCCTCATTATCAGTTCAGACTTCTTTAAAAAAGAAAAAAAAAAAGGTGAGGCAGTCCCCTTTGTCGAGCGAATTAACAAGAATTATTCCATTTAAAAGGAAATTAATGTAAAATAGCACAAAACGAAATGTCTAATTGATGCAGGCAGATATTTTAATGTAGACACGGTCCTTGTGCGGTGGACTGGAAACACACCTGGACTGTTAAACAGCAAAGAAGAGGAATCCACAGTGGAAACACTGCAGTGGAATTCACCTCATAAACAACATCAGGGCGAGTCAAGCTCTTCTGTTTGTTAGGTTATCTGGAGGTATTGACTGAATCACATTATTTAAAGCATTCATTTTCCAGAGATATGGAAATGTCCACTAGGAGACGCTATAAGGCCCAAAGCAAAATCAAACTGGGAGCCTACCAGGAGATACTGGCTGCTTGAATATATTGCGAAATCTACAGGTGATGCTGCATGAAAAAAAAAAACATTTACACCTCTTATTTTGAATTGCAGATCACCGATTACAAATGGGAAGCGACTTGTTGGAATATTCTGGATGACGATACATTTAAAAAAAAAAAAAACCATGCATGACCTGCGTTAAGATATCGCTGGTTTGTGTCCTTAACCTCACATTTCTAACACACTCTTGCCTTTCAGCATGTTTCTTTTTGACCTTTATCACATCATCTGGAGTGTCTTTTTGCTCTCCACTCATCCTCTGTATCATGCTTTTGGAGAGAACACGGTTTGAATAACAAGACCATTTCTGAGAAGTGACCCCCCCCCCCCCCCCCCCCCCCCCCTTCCCCCCCGGTCTCCTCCCTCTCCCTGCAGCCCAGGTGATGCACCGTGGGCAGCAGGACTATTCTAATAGACACGTATAGTAATTACAGTAGTGGGAGGTAGCAGACAGTGGTGGTCCAGGGACGGCACAAAACTATAAATCACAACTCCAGGTTCCACCCTCCTGAGCGTAGCCGATCACGCTCAGCCAAAAAGCAATTCTGCCAACATGTGTTTGCACATTTGTCTTCATCAGCCACTGGCTTGTTTTGGGCCCTGGCGACTGAATTTTCCTTTCCCGTGGTAATCAAACAAGGACTACTTCTCAAGTGTTTCAGTCAAACTCCTTCATATATGTCTATATAAAGGCTGCTCAGCTAGACACACTGGAGATGCTGAAAGTGAATCAACTCTACATGATGAAGGAAAAGCTGTTTAATGAGTGCAGCTCGCGTCCTGACGGAGGAGGTGGCGAGAGCAGAGGTGTTGGAGGGAGTGACTGCGTGTACAGCGCTTGCGTCCTGCTCGGCTTTATCCGTACGGACAGCTGCCTGTCAGCCAGCTGAGCCCATGCAGGGGGAGAAGGTGTGCGCTGAGGAGCCGGTGTCAGCGAGGTGAGAGCGGGAGCCCGGCTACGCTGAGCGGAGCTGAAATGGATGCAGAGGAGAGAGCGTCTCCTGCCTCTGAGGGACACCGACTTCTCAGCGAGGAAACAGAGACTGCTGGAGCAGGAGACTCAGCCAGACAGAACATGAAAGCCAAGAGGAGCCATGACACATGATGGACACAAACGCAGGGAGACACACACACACACACACACACACACACACACACACACACACACACACACACACACACACACACACACACACACACACACACTGGCTATATTTCTCACAGAAACAAGAGCTCCCCTGGAGAAGAAGAGGGGAGGGGGGGGGTTAAGGAAAAAGGACTGATGATCCTTGAATCCCAGTGGCTCCGAGCTGAACTCTGACCCCCTGTAATATGTGGTCTTTGATGTTATCCAAGATGTTTAGTGAGACACGGTAGAAAACCAAAAAAAAACCCTCAAAGAGAGCTTCCCCGGTCAACCGCAGTATGAACCGGGAGGAAAGAAAAAACAAAGAAAAAACAAAACGCAAGCTGCCAGAGACGCAGTTGCATCGTTCAAGGAAAACAGGGGTCAGGCAGGCAGACAGCTGAGAACAATGGCAAGAAATGAAAGGTGACATGAATTGAAAGGTAGATAAATAGCTGCAGGGGAGGAAGGGAAGTTTGTTGTTGGTATAAAAGGATGCGATGTTGGCTTTGGTCTGGGAAAAGCTGCCAGGTGGTTTAACAAGGCTTGGCAGGCCAGTCAATAGACTGTCAGCCATTAAAGTCCACATTTAAGTGACACCGGCTCCCGGACTGATTTATGCTTCCACTGATGCAAAGAATCCTGAAGGATAGAAATACTAGACACCTGGTCTGATCAAGTCAGCGAGCAAAGCAGAGCACATGCATGCATTGTCACGTGTGTCAGCAAAAACAGAGCCGTGTAAAAAAAACTACATGTGACACTTCTTTCTGTGTCAGCTGCCTCGAAGGATTTGATCCAAGCCAAGTGGTCAGAAGTCATAGAGGAGCACGGCTCCGTCCAGCAAAAACAAAGACAGACCAGAAAATCTTTCTGGCATTAATCCTTGATAACATGACCTCAGGTTTAAGTCCCACCAGTGTGGAATGGTGGTTTTAAAATCACCTGGGGTTTGCGTTTTCCCCATCTCCGACCGTTCTTCTTGTTGTGGCAGGCGGCGATCTAACCTGCCCCAGCTGCAGGCCACATCTGCAGGCACGACGTCCGCCGGGGCCTCCTCCACCGAATGCCACCGTGACTCAGACTCCTCTACCTCAGCGTCCACTGCAATCTGACCTGGCAGCTCAGTGGTGTGCCACCACGGACTGCCGCTGGCACTTTCACAAACACAAGTATTCTCAAGGCGCAGATGATATGGAGTTAAAAAAAATAAAATAAAAAAAATGCCTGTACGTGAGGCATGACTGAGTGACACACACACACACATCTCTGCCGAGGGGAACAGGAGCTTCTTCTAGTATTTTTTCTGCGAATTGTAAAATATCAGATGGAAACACGGTGATCGGAGACCAAACTGTCATCGAGCAACTCCAGAAGTCAACAAACTGTAAACTCTGATGAAGCATTTCAACGTACTGGAACCCCGAAGTACTTCAACATTAACCCATTTTGACAGAAGTGGAAATTCCCCTAAATGCTTCAAGTTTCTTGAGTGACCAACAAAATGAAAATATTTCCTCTTTTTTTTATAAATTTGTAATATGACTAGGTCAAATTTGAACCTTTGAATCAATAAAACTGCTTAAATTACACAACTATTAGTTAGATTTTCACATTTTATGTGAAACAGTTAATTCTACTGGAATGTTTTTTAAAAGGAGTGTTGTAACACCTGGAATATACACAGTCCCTGCCGTCTAAAGCATTTATTAAGGATTATTCATTTGTATAAACTATTTATACAATATAATTTGTTGTCTACGACCTCAAGAAAAGTGTTGACGTCATTTGAGAAAACCGATCCTATCAAATCAATCGTGATGACTTACATGAAAGTACAACATGAGTCAAAAACTTCTTTGTAAATATTGTGGACACTACAGATTACCATGTGCACTGTGAAAGAAATTGCATATTGTATTAGCTCAATGAAATTATTGGCAAGAGATCTCCATCCTGAAATCATCTTATGTGTAGAATTGAATTATTTCACATAACATCTTTGTGTAGCACTGCCGTGGAAAAACAACTCGAAAAAAAAACGCAAGTTGATATAAATCAGCTCAGAGGGTAAGTAAGATACCTGAAGTTGCTCAGCAGCAGGTTGCCAGTCTCAAGCGGTAATGAGGAGCGGGTTAAAGTTTGCTGAACTCACAATTTATTTCTCAAACTTGCACTCTTAATATCTCAACCAAGTGACTTACAGTTTAAAAAAATAATAAGAAATCAGATTGGATTGGTGCCACAAAAGCAATGAAAACCATCTTTGCAGATACACTTGGTTACCTTCACCTCTTTGAGTGAATACTCACATAGGTATTCTTCATGTAAATTACTGCAGTGATGAAATGATCAGAAGATAAACCTGCCAGTGTTCTGTGTCCAGTGTTTAAACCTCATTGAAGACCTTCTTGTCTGTCCCTCCACTGAGGTGAAGGTGGATCAAAGTTACTGTTTGACAGCCTCTGTCACATTTCACTCTGTTTCCAGTCTTTATAGACTTTATCAATATGATCTTCATCACGGGAGGATTACAGAGGCCGTTTACCAGGTCTGAGGAAAAAACAAAAAAACATAAAAAACAAAAACAGGGATTGTGAAAAGATGAGGAAGGTGGAGGTTTGAGGAGAGAGAGGGAGGAAGAACAGGAGGAGGTGGGTTAACGGGAGACGCTCCACTGCCTGGCTGACAAACAGAGGGTCCCTCCAGAGCAACGCAGATGAGAGGAGGAGGAGGAGGAGGAGGAGGAGGAAGGGAGAGGAGTGAAAGGAAAGGAGGGGAGTTTGATGTGGGCAGTCAAGCCCACCACCCTGCAGCAGCACCCCCGCCTCCACCCCCTCCACCCCCTCCACCCCCTCCACCCCCGCCCCCAAGCAGAAAATCTATGCCGGCTCTCTTAGCATTCCTCCCGTCTCCTGTGAAGACTCTGTGGAGGGGAGAGCAGACAAGTGGAGTGCGAGTGCCGCCCTGGCCAGCCGTGTGTGATGCTATCTGGGAGGGTTTTTTTATTTAATTGTTTTTATCCCCAGTCTTCCCGTTTAGGACAGGGTGTTTGCTCAGAGCTGACAGGACAGAAAGAGTGTCCAGCCACTCAGAAACCTCCACCAGGGACCTGAACTGGACATGTCCTGCCTCCCTGTATCACCAACGTCTTCCTCATCCGTCCCTGTCTGTCTGCAGACCAGTGGATCAACTGGTCCACCGTGCAGACCGGTCATTCAGGACCCGAGAAGAAACAGCGTGGAAACAACCACAGACTGTTATACTCTCTCTGGTGAGAGGCATTTGGTGACCCAAACTAAGGAAAAGTCAAACAAGAGACAAAACTTAAAGCATGCAAGACTTTATCTGGATTTATGCATTTGTATAAGAAGCATACAAAGTGATAAAATACAAAACATGCCTGTATGCGGTAAATATTATTGTTGGATGTTTGAACACAGAGCATATAGAAAACGACTCTGCAGAGGTATCAGCTTTGCCTTTGTGCCTCTGTTACACTGAAAACGTTTGTATTTCTGCCGGCAGGCTGTGAAGCCGGAGTACAGTCTCACAGAGCTGCTGGCATGACTGCAGACTACCTGCATGCAAATGCTTCTCTACAAAACAAGGCATCTGACAAAAAGAAAGATGACAAATGCTCCGGAGTGCTGGATTTCCTACCTCATGCAAATCTCAAGCTCTGATATATTTACATAATGATATTTCTGGAGAAGGATGACAGTGTGGAAAGTGGAAAATCAATGAATTTTCAAAAAAAATTCAAAATAAGGTCAGTGAGATTGTGAACTTGGCCTCAGTTTGTGGATTCAGACATGGTGAAACGCTCTCATTGGCCTCACAAGATGTAATGTTCCACAATTCAGTGTGTGTCTCAGTGTGAGCGGATGCTTTGAGAGTGATGTAACGTGGCACTGTACACTTATCTTTATCTTCAAGAGCATTTCCACACAGTTTACCTCGAGTCTCTGACAACAATCGCATTGCTATTGATCGTTTAATCTCCATCACCACTGCTCCACCATGACTCCTGAAGCACAAATAACCAAAACCTTTGTTGCCTTTAATATCTCCTCCCAAAGTCGCCGGTCCCTCTGTCACCTTGAGCCCAGTTCGTCATGCTCGTGTGATCGCTCTAAAGGTCACAGCTTGTAGCTACTGTCATTAGCTGTCACTCTCCAGGCGCTGCCTCCCTCTCCGTGCTTCTCCCCTCCTTCAAGTCACTCTCCGCCGCGCATTTATCTCCTGGTCGCTGGAACACGGATCAAAGTGCCATCCTTAGTTGGACTTTGAAGGTTATAAGAGAAGTGAGAGGTGATCCCCGGTGCAGAATGAGTCTGCCTCTGCGTTATGAGGGGTCCAGATGTGGAGCAAGTGGAGTCAAATGGATGGAGGTATCTCTTTAAGAGTTACAGCACAGCAGACAGGTTCAATTACACCCGTTTGAGAACAAGCCAATGTATGGATACCTGAAGATTCACTGCCTGAGGGGGGGGAGTAAACAAAAAGAGAAGCAATGTGTTTCGAGTGCTTCAAGGGTTCCTAATCAAAGTCTAATATTTAGAATTGCAGTAAGAGAATAGATTCTCTTAGAATCGAAACATGGAAATCAGTACTGTCTTCAAATAAAATCAACATTTTATGAAGAGAGTCCTGCTTGAGCACTTCTAAATGAATGACCATGGGGCAGGACATGCAGAATCCAGCCGCCAGCGTTGAACAGGAACAGTAGTGGAGTGTGCTGCATTCCTCCGCACAGCGTGACCACATGCGGTTAATTGAAACATGTTTGAGTGAGAGGAAAGAGAGGAGGCGGAGAATTAGTAAAGAGATGGCAAACACAGGTGTGGCGTTTCATCTGTTGGGGAGGTGAGGGGTAATCACGGCAAACTTTAATCAGTTCAGATCAATTATTCATGGTCAGGGGCCTAGCAAGCTGATTTCTAAAATGCCCCTTTCTCTTCCCCTCTCTCTCTCTCTGACAGCATTGTATGAATTATTCAGCCTGCATTTACACAAAGAACTCCATCTCTGATACCTGATCAGTCAGTTAGAAACATTATGCAACTGGGAATGTCAATTAGAAATAGGGAAATGGGTCTCCCGATAAGTCCACAATAAAAAGAAAAACAAAGCCACTCAAGGAGACGACACGATAACATCCACCACGAAAAGTCCAAAAACCCCAAACTTTATATTCCTCACAAATAATTATTCATTGATCAAAGAATTTTCAGCTTTAATGGGCTCAGCCAAAGTCAATATCGCCTCTACTCTGTATGTCTACTCATCATCCATTAGTTTATCTTTTCACCAAGTGAACTCCTGCTGCACCGTGCACTGTCACACCAAGGACTCAGCCCCACGCCATTCTCAGGTTTTAATCGTCTTCATCACAACTCGCCTCCGCCTCTTTCAAAAACACTTGATTTAGCCCCCGCCGCTCGTTTCCGAGTGGTGCAGCTGCCTGATCGCTGCCGTCGTCTTCTTTTCTGTCTTTTTCTCACCCGCTGCAACAGGCTGTTTGCAGCGACGATAAACCCGATTGTAAAGTAAGGGATCACAAACCTGAACATCAAGGCCAAGTTATACGCCCCAGACAGCATCAGTGTTACAGCTCTCCTTTCCATGGTCATCTTTTCATCACACCATCCCAAACCAGCGTTCACCTTCTGTCTTCAACATTTTCAACAACAGCTCTTTACTGTCATCACTCCATTTAAATTAAAAGCTGCTTCTCTGTTTGCTTCTTTTTCTCTTTGTGATCTTAACTGAAGCGCTGCAGGAAAACATCCGTCCTGATTTGTTTTTCGGTAAATGGTGACAGCTAAAAATCAATGCTATATCGTGCTAAAATTGGAATTACTAAAAGTCCTTATATCCATCTATTTTCTTCTATAACCTCACTTCCAACTCGGGATCTTTGCGCCGGCTGCTGAAGTTGAGCCCAGAACAAGTAAAAAAGACCGCAAGTCCAGTTTGACTGAAACCATGAAGATAATGAGGAACATCTCCTTTAGCAACGGTCGCCACACTCCAGAACAGAAAACCAAGAAAAACGTGGAGCCTAAAGGTCTAAAGGTCACATGTGACTGCCAGCACATGGACTGCATGGCTCCTTCAATGCAAACAAGCTACTGCTGGCCAAGTCCTCCTAGTTCAGTGAGTGTGCAGAGTTAGAGTCGCCGTATCCATGGCAACCGGCACGTTTCTTCCAGATTATGAGGCTGCGGTCCACAAACAGAAAGGTGCAGCCCGACATGTTTGACCCGGAGTCAGAGTCAGAACTGGATGAGGTCGTCGCATACTGTCGAATAAACCCGGAGAGCTTTGCCACCAGACATGACAGTCTGAAGACCAAACCACTGATGATTCACCTCAAAGTATCAGAGTGTTTCTCCAACTGAGGCCACAACACTTCAGAACTTTCCTTCAGTCTGGACGTACAAACTTACTAATGAGTAGAAGAAATACACGACATTAAGATGCTTCAAAGTCAGTAATGGAGACTGTTTAGGGACCAACTATAATAACCTCATTCGGCACAAAGTTGATGTGTTTCCTGAAAGGTTTTTCTCAGAAATGTGACGTAACCTAGAATAGAATAGATATACTTTGAGATGACCTTTTAGACATGGACTTGTTCTGAATCTAATAATCTCACAGGAAAAATCATATACATTTCTGAGGTTGTGTCACTTCCGTCTCTTCTTTTAGTTTTGTGAAACTTCTCTTAAGGTTTACGATGGAACTAAATATTTGACCCATCATGAAAACAAATCCTCCTTCACTGTGTGCGAGACCTTCTAGGATCACCCTCACATACGTCACATTCCTGGGACTTGCTCTCCTTTGGTTTCATTACGTCCAACAAGGACGTGATAAAATCCTCGGCGTATATTTATCTGTCTGTTTGTCTGTTAGCAAGATTATATCAAAACTACTGCAAGGGTTTTGTTGAAATTTTCACCACCGATAAATGTTAGGCCGTGGAAGATTCCATTCATTTCAAGAATTTCATTTTGTAGGGTTTTAAGTATTATGTCATTATTTGTGTGAAAGCGAGGAAACTTTTTTTTTTTTCTGAGTTCAGGTCAACCTTTGGTGGACGTCCGAAAACTCTGATTGCGCTTGTTTACTAATGCTGTCTCACTGATGGTGGTTGAGACTCCTCCAATCCCACGAGGGAGGGCTGCTGCATGGATGGTTGTTACAGAAGTTTTGCTATTAGACGCTACACCCTCCATCGCTCCACCTCCCGGGTCCTGCTTCACCATGATACAGCTTTTTCTCACTCATCTTGAATCGCTGTCTCTCCTGGACCTCTCTCCACTTCTAAGGAAAATGTTCCTTAACTAACTAATCATACTTTCCTTTGGTACATTTATTTTCCACACTAACTCATCCTATATCTAGGATGTGGTCGACAGCCACATTAAGGCGCTCCCGGGAGCTGATGGTGTGGCAGTGGTGACCAATTCGCTGTTGGATTCGAACCTGTGAACTTCCAATCTCATGTATCTTAGCTTCTATAGGCTTATGGAAGTTTGGGGTTCACTTCCCCTCCCCGACTTCTGCCTGGAGTCTCGCCTTAGCCACTCCCTTTTAGCTGAAAGAGCCATCTCCTTCTCTCTGATACTCACTAGCATGCGTTGGTATCTATTAGTTATCAGTTTGTTAAGTTTCAGAAAAGAAAAATATTTTCCTTATCCACAGAAGCAGTACATCTATATTCTATTCAGAAATGCTACCTTTATGGAAATCTTATCCGTTCATATCTACTCTCCCAACGTGGTCGACAATCGTTCTGCTGATGTGGCTCAGGAAGTCTCACCACATTAAAAGTAAACACTACAGTTGTAATGCTCCTTTATTTGCAGGACGTCTGAGGACGTGTCCTAAAAGTCTGTGCGAAAACTTACTGGCACAAGGACAGGGGAGGTAGTGGGACAAGTGTTGGATAGAGAAGGGGTGGTCAGGCAGAGAAAGGCAGATAAATAGACAGTGGAGAAATGAGAAAGTGTAATTCTTGCTTGGCACAATTTGTCATAGTGTACCTGACAGCCACCAACCATAAGTCACCAAATAATCGCTCTCAATAATTCAGAGGGATCTCTCGTGTCCTCCCTTCCCCTCTGCCTGCCCTTGTAGCACGTTCCCATGGCATGAGGTCAGCCTCATGCCCGCCGACACCTCAAACTCCTGGTGAATGCAGTTTGACCAGACCACCCTTGACGTGACTGACTGTGCTGCCGCGGTGCATGACAACAGGTTAGAGCGACGGGTGGAGGGAAAAGCACCGCATGTCCTTCATTCCTCCCTGTGTTTCTTGGCAATGCTGCGTCTCACCGGCTGGACTAATAGGCTATTATGATTGACATCTCCATGGGAACATCCCAGCGCATCACTGATACACAATTCACCGCCGCTTCCTTACATTCCAATAATATCCCCCCTCCACCGGGCTGACAGTGAGCATAAGCAATGGCTGCTTTTTGTTTTCTCTGGATTTTCATGCGTGAAGCGTGCTGAAAACCACTGATCAATGCCACATTTGTCAGCGGACATAAATTTTGCAGGATAGAAATATCCCCCTGACATGGAAGTATGCTATATATGGGTGGCACATGAAATACAGATGGGCGACAAAAATTAATTAATTAAACATTAACACTGAATAAACGAGGAACATTGCGATGCAGATGTTCTATCACGGCACGATGCATGGTGCAATAAGAAACTAAACTCTGGTCATTTGCAGGCTGAGATTATTCTTGATTTTTCATCAAGTTGGCAATATTATAATTTTTCAGGGGTCTTTGATCAGGATCTGTTGGGGCACAGATGGCAGGAGCTTCAGTCACACAAACTCAGTTGGACATGCGTTGGTAAATGTATTGTTTCTTGCAATTGAGTTTTTATTAGTTATTCCAATAAATAACCACTTGCATTGTTGAAACAACTAATTCTGAAATGTCATTTCAATGCATCCACACCAACTATCACCAACAAGCTACACCAACGTACAAAATACATTAAACTCAAACAAAACTGCACACGACACACCAGATAAATACAAACATGAACTCTTCTAAATGTCAAGAGATACGATCAGAAAGGTCAGTTAAAATATAGTTTTGTCTTGGCATGGTTCGGGTCCTTTTTGCCCTTCAAACTGATTGATCAGAGCAAATCAATACAAAGATGAGAGATCGCATTGTACAGTTTGACGACACATTGCTGACCTGTATCTGGGAGAGTTCAGGAGAAGGTTTCAGGGGGTCAAAGTGACTGAACGTTTCTGAGACACGTTTAAAAAAAACAGAAAAAAACCCAAAAGGTGCTCTCTTCTGCCTCCATCAAGCAAGTAAGATTTTGTTCAGCTGTCACCAAAGTGAAGGGTCACATAATGTTCCATCATTTTATCAAAACATTCAAGCGATTTTTTTTTTTCTTTTTCTTCATCAGCCGTCTCGACCCGCTCTCCGTCGTGAGGTGTGCAGTCTAAAATGAGTCTATTACAAGAGCTGGAATACGGCTGAACGGGGGGACGTGTGAAGGACTTGAAATAACTCTGAGAAAATATGAGACAGATAAATGTATAATTTCTCCGGCAGCATGTGTTTAGGTTGGGATAGCTGGACAGTTCATTCATCCTCGTCATGTTGCTGTCAGAGCGCCGCCGCAGACGAGTGATGACCACTCTTGTCAGGCCGAGTGCGGCCTGTCTCCCTCTGAATGATAGAAATGTAGAATATGTCTGTATGGGAGAACCGATCAATTTCTTTTGCTCTGTCCTTCTGCGTTCTTTCCCCTGTCATACTTTGAAAATCACTGTAATCTTTTCTCCTCTGATACAGAAGATTTGGACGCTTCTGTTTTTTTTCTCTGTCTCCCTATCTGAATCTTCCTCCACACCGATACGTGGGGACGGTTTTCACTCTGACATCTGTCCCTGCTGTGTGTCACTTTTCCGACCTTTTCTCAGTGTGTGTGTGTGTGTGTGTGTCCATCATCTCTGTTGTCTGTGTCTACTGGCTTGGGTGATCATGTGTGCGGCGTGTGTTTATTTCTCAGTGCAGCTCAGGAGGGGATCGCCTCCAACATGGGGATGCTCCGAAAATGTCACTGTTTGGTTGAGCTCTGCTTTTTGACACAGTTTATACAGCGCCAATGATTTCTCTTCCCCCAGCGTGGCCTTCTGCTTTGTCTGCCCGGAATCATGAGCGGTAAATAAGTGGTAATGAGAGTGAATGGGAGGGGAAGTCAGCCAACGTCTTTCTGTCATCGCTTTAGAAGGTTGCGACCCTAAAGCACGACGGCACAGAGCTGCTAAATTATTCAGGCTGTGTCTCAAGCCCTGATCTCTGGAGGAGATGGGCCTGTGATTGCTGGGTTCGGACTGACTGACATTTGCACATGAAAATCGCCTCTGTTTCCCCCCCAAACACCGGTTTTGCTCAAAGAAAACAGTGGAGGGACCCTGGTTCTGTGTGAGGGGAGGGGGCTGATGGTGCCGGAGGAGCGCCGAGGAGCAAAGGGTTGGCTGGGGGTAGTGTAATTAGAAGAACACTGCTGCACAGCAGTGGAGGCTTTGCTTTTTAAGATATGCTGCAGTGAACAATCAGACTAATTTAGCTGAGTTGTAACTCACGCAGAAAGAAGAAAAAAAAAAAACTAAGAGAAAAGTTGTGCTGCATGATGAAACTGGAGTTCAGGGGAAATGAATATCCGGATAGTGTCAATATAATGAGCATAAACGTTGCACGAAAATTGGAGTGGCAGGGCAAGACCTAAGGGACTAGCGGACTCATTTATCATCTTTCTTAGTGGGGTCAAGGGCCATTTCATTGAGACATGAGCAGAAATGTGATTTTAGTTGTGGGGATATTTTTGCACCAATAATGCAATATTACTTCGCACTTCCCCGCATACTTATTGATTAAATGACAGTATGTGTGCACACAGAACTTCCAGATGACTGGGATTAATGCTAAATGGAATCAATTTGCTCCAAAAGGCCACTGCATGCTCTCTCAGTGAACGGTTTAAGATCCCTACAATGTACAGGTTGATGGTCCAGCGACGTGAATCTTAACTATCCTGAAATAACAAATTGAAGTAAAATTTTAAAAAGAAAAAGTTTTATTAATAATTTATAATAATTTTCATTCCAGCGTTAGTAAAACAATTCACACCACTCAACTTGTTAATGGCTATTTCGGCAATTAAAGTGGAAGAGCTTTTGATTAATCGAGCAGTTAAAGCGCCTGTGTGTGTGTGTGTGTGTGTGTGTGTGTGTGTGTGTGTGTGTGTGTGTGTGTGTGTGTGTGTGTGTGTGTGTGTGTGTAGTGTGAACAGAGTGAGAACATCCCTCTGTATGCTGGACCATGTGTCTGAGCTGAAGGCGGATGGAGCTGCTGGTGTTGAGGGTGGTGGAGAGGTGTAAGGGATAACTGGCCTGCCGGGAGGGAGGGGGCGGTCGCAGTTCGGGAGACGGAGGGAAAGAGAAAAGGAGAGGGAGAGGGTGGAGCATCGGACAGATGACAAATTGTGATTAATAAATGTGGTTCGGGACGGCAGTGTGGAGGGTTGTTATTAATAGAGAGAATTAGAGTGGCTGTGCAACTCAATCTGCACACTGTCACTCTGCATCAGGCCCCATAATCAGAGCCTAATGAAACAGCACAGCACCAGGATGTAGACACATCCACACGCCATGCATCCTGCTTACAAGTCCACACTTATGGTACAATGAACGCTCATGCTCACGTGAGACATGCAGATTTCAAATCAGGCCCAGAAACAACGTGATGTGTGAACTTGTGAGCCTGAATAGATAAACTTCATGTTCTCGCAAAACCTGAAACTGCAACACAAGCATGTGAAAAGTCTTCCTCTCAAATGTACTTTCCTTGATACGTCCTAAAAGGCCTTTAATGTCGCCATAAGTGGATTTACATGAGATTAATCTGCTCGACAAAGAAGGAGATCTCGATTCCTGTCGGTGATCGCCATGGCGAGCATGAAGAGGGTACCCACGGGGGGGGGGGGGGGAGCTTCCGTCCTCCGGGGGACGATGTGTCATGGTCCATGTCAGAGCTGATGTTCAGAGCGCGACGGCTGTACTTCATGCAACAGTTAAGATTATGTGATAGTGCCGCGAACTGACGACAAAACACAACATGCAACAAACTCGACATGCATGAGGCAGGATTTGCTTCTTCTAAATGCAGCACTGTCTCAAGAGTTGCGGTGGGAGGCCACATTCAAGAATTAGTAGGTCTTTAAGAAAGCACCCAGACAAAACAACCACAGCGAGAGAGAACTACAACATGAGTAATGTGGCCATAAATAAGTTTCAGCTCTATTTGTTTACACAGAAGAGGAGGGAGAAGAACCAGAGCTGGAATTATGCGAGCGTGTGCACAAAAGACAGAGATTTATTCTTGGTGTATCATAATATATGAAATCAATTATTAAACAAACTAATAACTCAAAGAGGCCAGTGCCGATTCTGCGGTGGCCCTTTTGCAATCGGCGACAGTTGAGTCTCACTGAGGTCAGTACGAGTGACACAGTGAAACAATCCCATTGAATACAAACAAGACACATTTCATCAACTTAATAATATTGAAATTTCAGGTGCGTGTGGAAACCAAGGAACGAAAGGAAAAAACCCTGAAGGAAATGTGGAGGGAGGGAGACAGACAGCTGAAAGACACACGCATATTTCAATATTAATCACCTCAGTAATATTTTAACAGGCTTTAAAAATCCAATCCTGAGCATATTGCCTCTGACTGTTGGCAATGATTATCTGCCCCATGCTGCTCGGGACCTCGGAGCAGTGTTCTAGTGGGCCAGACTGACTGACCCCCAAACTCGGGCTGACAAAGCGTTTAACTCCTCCCTGCGCTCCTCAGCTATATCAACATTTCCCAGTGGAAAACTCACAGGCTTTGGCTCTCCAGACTTAACCCCCCCCCCCCCCCCAAAAAAAACCCCTCTTGACTTCAATTTCCCACTAAATCCAATTTATCTTTGGAAAACCACCATAAGATGTGGTGATTATCTGCCCCTCCGTGTCTGGCCGGTTCAGGTCAGATGATGCCTACACAACCAGACTGTGGTCATCACATCTGAGGATGGGCGAGGTCGAGGAGGTGCTGCGTGATGAAAAGGGAATCATCAATACTGTATGTAGACCAATTCACCTCGCTGCCCACTGCTTCGGCCATTAAACTTTAAAGTGGTGGAGGTGTGATTGTGCCTGTCAGACAGGTGACACGGGACTCCGAGGAAATGATGATATTAACAAGAAATCTGTCCAAGATGTTTCTGAAATGAGGCGTAATCAGCAGTGAAGGCGATGTGATGGCAGCAGTGGAGGGGGGAAACATGGACCTACATAACTAATGGTATAAAATCTTCTTTTGTTTGTGTGTGTGTGTGTGTGTGTGTATTCCTGCAGACGTGTGGACACGCCTGTGTACAGACACTGCGCGTCTGATTTTAGGTGAGGGGGAGAAGGAGCTGCACAATGACTGGGGCAGGGTGTCTCACTAATGAGGCTTTATAGCTGTGGGACGCGAGGCGCACATACAGACAATGATCTGGGGAACATTTAGTGTCTCCTCTCCACTCGCTCACACATCACGGCCAGGCAGCTTTTACTCAGTCACCCTCCTCTGTCCTCCCCGTGCCTGGCTGGCACACACAAGATGAAAACATCTGCCCTTCCTTCTGCAACACTTTATCAAACATTTTGCTGTGAAACAGTCCCCCCCCCCTACACACACACACACACACACACACACACACACACACACACACACACACACACACACACACACACACACACACACACACACACACACACACACACACACACACACACACACACACACACACACACAACAGGTGAATGTCAGACTAACAAGATGCTGCATCATAATGTGAACTGCGATAAATGATATGGACACAACAGGTGGGGGGAGAGAGAGAGAGAGAGAGAGAGAGAGAGAGAGAGAGAGAGAGAGAGAGAGAGAGAGAGAGATCTAACAGGTGTAGACTTTGCCTGTGGACCAAACACAGCGGACGGACGCACCGGAACAGGAGCCTCACATTTCTTCCTGCGCGCTCCGCCTCGTTTGGATTTTTGCGTTAAAAAAAAAGACAAGAACAAATAAAAGGTGTACCTGCAGGTATTTTTTTTACGGGGCTTCGTTTATTCTGAAGTTAACGGCTTTCAGACTTGATTTTCTGGAAAGAAAAAGATGGGATTAGGCTGTGATTGAGCAACTCGCATCACTTTTCTAGCGTCTCCTGCGCGCCCGGCGGCTCCAGCGCTTCATCTGGCACAAAGTCCGCCAGTCGTTTCAGCGGAAAAACAAACAAAACAAAACACTGAGATTTTTGATCAGTCAACACCTTTATTTGACTGTAACGACCAGACGGTGAGTTCTACTTATTTTCTAAATCCAGTTTAATTTATCAGAGTTGGAATTTAACCATAAAACAGCACGTGTAAAGAAATGGTCACAGTTTAATTTCTTTGATTTCGGATTATTGCATAATTATTTTGACAATTCATTTTATTGTAATGTAATTACATTGCATATAATAAGATGCATCAATGTGGACAGCAACATCAAATGATTATTGATTGTCTTTTGTCATTTTTCCAGATCCTGATATAGCCAAAGGAAGAATTTATCAAGGCAAAAAAAGAAGAGTCTATCAAACCAAATTGTTTGTGGGTTGTTGAACAGCACCTTTTAAATGTGGAGGGACAAAGGAGGGAGGTCATAGGATGTACGAAGAAAAGATCACTAATGAACTTTTGTTGTCTACCACCATGGCATCAAGTGAGATATCCACATGAAGTGACTTCCTGAGCATTTTCAGGGGGGGGGCGTGAACCATTTTCCTCTGGGAAAAACAAAAACAAAACCCAAACAAACAAACTGTAAATTATTCTTCATCCAAAGAAACAAACGAAACAAACCTCCACTCCCTCTTCACTGAGCTGATTTTGGCACCAGCTTTCACTTCAGCATACTTTTAATAAGCTCTGCTTTCACAATACCCGTCTGGGTGCCAGTTATGGTTTTTGTTTGATGCTGGAAACTGAGCAGAGCAGCACAACGACGGTGGAAGTCAGAAAACTGCAAAACCAGACTCGAATGAATGAAATAATGTTTTCTTGTGATGTGTCACCACAAATCTGAGAAGTCCAGATTTTTGTGCTTTCCCTCCCAGAAGAACTAAAGTGTAAAGTATTTCTTTTTCTTTGTAACCTCATCCACTTTTGAAAAATCTTGGGGTTGTATGTTGTTTTGTTTCCTGGACATTCTTACCATTTCTCTTGGATCTTTTTCTTGTGTTTGTTTCTTTCCTGGCCGTCTGCCATTTTGTGTCCGCTGTGGTACGTGACCCAGGGATACACTGCGTGCCCACTCCTCTCCACGTCCTTCCACACCTTCTCACCCCATCCTAGTTCTCCGAGAGGCTTCATCCTGGCTGGCACTATTCCTGCCAAGGGGGAGGAGGACTTCCTGACGCTGGCCGCCTCGCGGCTCAGCCGCAGGAAACGAGTCATAGGAGCTGCCGTAGGTGTGGCCATGGTCTTGATACTGTTGGTTGCCATTCCCCTGCTGGTTCACACGACCAAAGGGGGGAACGCCGGAAATGCGGGGAGCCATTACGAAATGCTTGGAAGCTGCAGGATGGTTTGTGATCCGTACGCTACGTCTCAGCCGGGTCAGGAGCTGACAGCCGTGTCTCCGCCGCCGCAGGATTACTCCGGGAAGAAGATGAAGTCTGGGCTTCGGGGCCCTCCGGGGATCCCAGGCCCCCAGGGAGCACGCGGGCCCCCCGGAGAGCCAGGCAAACCGGGGCCACAGGGGCCTCCAGGTCCAGGCCCCGGTGGCTACTCTCCCTCGCTCTACACTCCCAAAATTGCTTTTTACGCAGGGCTACGCAAGCAGCACGAGGGCAGCGAGATACTGAAGTTTGACGATGTGGTGACCAATGTTGGTAACTACTATGAACCCAGCACTGGCAAGTTCACCTGCCCGCTGCCTGGCATCTATTTCTTCACCTACCATGTTCTAATGAGAGGTGGTGATGGGACGAGCATGTGGGCAGACCTGAAGAAGAATGGACTGGTCAGTAAAACTGTGTGTGTGTGTGTGTGTGTGTGTGTGTGTGTGTGTGTGTGTGTGTGTGTGTGTGTGTGTGTGTGTGTGTGTGTGTGTGTGTGTGTGTGTGTGTGTGTGTGTGTGTGTGAAATTGAGAGATCATTCACATGCATGAGTGTGTAAAATAGAGGTTGTGTACGCATATATTTTTGTGTGCGCACACACACACACACACACACACACACACACACACACACACACACACACACACACACACACACACACACACACACACACACACACACACACACACACACACACACACACACACCTTCACGGCCGACCATCCTGACTCGTATTCACCCCTGTAGCATTGAGCTCTTCAGATTCAGAGCACATTCCACTTAGCAGGTAGCAACATGACAGCCGAAGAATGAAACTGCAATCTTTCTCTTCATTAAGGGGAATTTCATACTGTACAGTCTAAAACGGCAGCCACGTATGCATCTGCATTCCCACATGTGCTCTGGCTAAATGACAAGTGGCAGAATACAGCCGCCGCCGCCAAAAGGAACAGTCTAATTAGTAAGTATCATACACGGAGCTTGATTATCGCCTAAGCAGAAGTGCAAAAGAGCACAGGAGAAATGTCTGTCAGAATGTGGACCAGTCAGTTTACACCTCAGAGAAATAAATAATGAATGTGAAATTGACAGTCCACTCATCCACTCTCTCATTCCCCAGACACTAATTAAAGACACAGAGGCTGATGTGGGATGGGGGGTGGGGAGGGAGGGGCGTGGGATAAATCACAGAGATTTCAACAGAGGACTCCAAATTCAGGAACCCATCGTCAAGTTGCCTTTTACATTCATTCATTCATCAAGGACTCCAAATGCAAATACCCTGTGCTCAGATCTTACTCTCTAGATGTGCTGAAGACTGTTCAAACACATGGCCTCATGAATACAGCACCGGTCCTCCAAAGAAGGTAGATTTACACGTTTTGATATGTAAAGCTTAAATGTTTAAAGAAATTCACTGTGTCATGGTATATGCCTGAGACCACAAAGGTGAAATGTGTTTGAGATGGCCTGCGTCACGCGCTGTATTGTCATTCAAGTCATTTTAGCCTGCTTAATAATTTATACATCTTAGATTAGGTCCCCTGAACACCCGCTATACTTTCCTCTTCTAACCCCTTCCCAGCTTGTTCATTGATTCTCCATTAATTATCTTTTCACTCAACTCAATTATTTAACCTCACCTAGGTCCGTCTGACACCCGTCATGTGGCCTCTTCAAACAGTCCTGTTAAACAGAACGCTCACCTAACAGGCTCTGCCCAAACACAGCAGCTGCTGGATGGAAATGGAGTGTAAATGAAATTCTGCTGAATATCTGATCATGTTTGGAGGTCTTGAAGCCCTCAGGCAGGCGGGTACTCTGCCGGAGGGCAGCTTGCTGGCTGGCTGGGGTTTACAAACGGGGCACTGCGTCTGACAGCTTGCATTTCTGCCTATAGACTGAAACAAGCTGCTTTACCATCGCCGTAGGTGCTGCAGCTTCACCCCCCCCACCCCCCTAAAGAAAATTGCCAAAACCACAAATGTGCCTCCATCCTCCCTTTTACACTTGTTGTGACTTTAACAGCCTGCGAGCTCGTGTTTGTCGGGCAGACAGGGCAACAGATTCAGTTTGAGAGAGAATGTGTGGCAGGAGCGAGAGAACAGGGACTTTTTTTTTGAGACGCCGAAAGAAAAACAAGACAAGTGAGCCGATGGTCAGATCAGGGATGGAGCAGAGGAAGATGGATGACTTAATGGAGGTGCGGAGACAGTGGGCTGGTAGACGAGGCATCGGGGAGGCTGGTGGTGAAGGCCAGGAAGAGATCAGGCATGATGACCAATGGACACCCACTCAACACATCTCGGCCTGACAAGTGATCAAGGGCGAGCCGAGCGGCAAAGAAAAAAACTGTTTTTGTAGCCTCGCACGCCGCCCGCCGCCCGGGCAACTGCAGATGCTCGTTAGGGAAGCATTCAAAAAGCAGGAAATCGATGCAATTTGAATACACAAGGATTTCTTTTGAGAATAATGGATCTGTGTCTTTGTTAATGATGCTCAAACTGGCAAGCTGCGTTGGCTGCTGCGCTCACTTCTGTCACGTGGCACGAGTGTGGCGTGATGCGGCGCCAACATCTCTGGAGGAGATGTTTTGGCTGCGGCGACGCTTCCACGGGATTCTCACAGATCCAAACCCTATTACGCCTGTAACCCCCCCCCCCCCCCCCCCCCCTGTAAATCCTACCTGCTCACACACCTCAATCTAACTTTCACAAATCATTGCAGCATGACATGGCCTCAGAGCCGGGAGGAGATTTGTGATTGGAGGAGGGAGGGGTCACACTCCGGCTGCTTCAAATGTCTGTAACTGACCTGGAATTTGAAAACCGACGTGTGACGTGAAGGTTTGATCGACACCGTTACCTGCCATTCCCGTTCAGGCGATTAACCACCGTTGGTGTTTGTTTGCACAGCCGGAACATGGTTCACAAATTTAGCACGGCAGTTTGTGGAGGTGACGGATGCGCGCGAGGCCGTCGTGACTCTTAAAGATTTACTGCTGATTTAGTCATGCACAAAATAAATAGTTATAAATGCTTTTTTTTTTTCTTCTTTCTCCTTCCTGCTTTTGCTGTTATGAATGTGTTTAATCACTCCATACCTGATTGATTGTCCATGATACATGAGTTGCAAACCACTTAATATTCAATCTCCGTTGCAAATATCATTAGGCAGTTTATGCTAATGCTGGCATGCTGTTCATGCTCTGAAGGATGGCGACACGTCACACTCCCCTCCCCACTCCCACCCCCACCCCCACCCATTGTACTGGCATGTGAACTTTTCACATACTGACTGTCGGTTGTTTTTTATAAATATACTAAATAATCATGCATTATGGACTGAAGCATACAGTCCCTCGCTTTCCTTTAATTAGTGTGAATGCTGAAGGCAATCACACTCTTGTTCCTTGAATTCCTCCCTTGTTTTTTCACCTGTCATACCACCTTTTTTTTAATTGCTCTGTTAAAGGTCGACTTATTTCACACAGTAGTGTTAAAATGTCATCACTTACTGTAATGGCCGGTACCTGTATCACCCTCCTCAGTGAGGAGACGTAGGTGTGCTACAGGTGGAATATAATTAGCTTCAAACAGACAAAAACTAAATTTGTCCTTCATAGACGAGGCAGATTTTGTCTTGTTGGTTCAAAATCTAAATGAAATTTGAATGTCTGCTGCTAATGAAACACAATCATTAAGATAAGCCTACTCCTGCTGCGCACAGGTAGACCACAGACCTGTAATGCTGAATGGCAGGTAATAGCAATCTGACGCACGCTTCACTGCTCGAGTCGCATGTCGCCATGTAATCCCGGGCTCCCGGAGGAGAGGGGAAAACCTATTCAATAGATATTCTATTTCCACAACACCTCCCCTCCCCAACCCTCCTGCCATGTGCCGGGGTCCCTTAGGTAAGTTTAACAGCGGCTTTTCTATTGTCTCCACTCTAAGAGGTCAGTATATCACAGTGAATGAATCCTGTCACTTTTATTACCAGTGGAGCAAAGCACCACAGATAAAAACAAGACTTTATATACCCCCACATCTCCCTGGTCTCACAAAATAGCCTTGCTTGATCAGTTTGTTACTCTAAAGCCCCCCTTTCCTCCTCTCTTTGGCTCTTGTTTTGCCCCAACCAACCCCCGCCCCCCAACTGACCCTCCCTCTTTATTTTGTCTCTCCCTGTCGATCTTATGTGCTGTGCCTCGGCTTGTATAGAAAATGACAGCACCGCTGCCCCTCCTGCCTCCTTCCTCTTCGCCTGTGGCCCTCTGCTCGCAGGCGTGTTTACTGGAGGCCCAATAATGAAAGGGCTAGTGGAGACACAGACAGCTACAGGCGAGCCCCGGGGGCCCCCCTCCCCACCCCCCGCCTCACGGCTCACAGCCCTTCCAACTCCGGGATCTGCGCCCGTGTGCCGCCTGGTTCACGGGGATCAGTCTGTGTCCTCCAGCCGTATCCATCTCCTGTCGGCTTCCCGTCCTAATCCCACCATCTCCCCAGCCCCCCCCCCCCCCCCCCCCGTCTGGTGTCCACATTAATGGATGGCTTGTGTCAATTCTTCAAGCACAGGAATATCACCTGAAGCATCAATTCTAGTATCACAGGACAGGCGGTATCAGCTAAATGATGAGCATCATCCTCTCGTTTAAAATTAAAGGGCACTTCTGCTGAGGCGGGTGGATTCGGTGAAGGCCCGAGAGGGGAAGCATCCTCCCACATATTCTCTTATTATGCTGTTTGGCCAAAATAATGAGGACGATGACATATTCTTGATGTCAATAGGAAGTCACAACAGCAGCATCACTGTCAGTAGAAGCCAATGATGCAAATGTGATATTGGCTGTCAAGGATCACGTCAAGCAGAACAATATAACCTTTATGGATGACAATGTTTTGGTGTTTGTGAGTTGGTCTTTTGAGGGTTTAAGAAAGAGAGAAATTTGGTTATTTTTATTCTAATTGGGAATAATAGATCGCTATATATATATATATATATATATATATATATATATATATATATATATATATATATATACACACACACACACATATATATACATATCTCTCTCTCTCTCGCTCTCTCTCTCACACACACACACACACACACACACACACACACACACGTGTATATATATATAGAGAGAGAGAGAGAGAGAGAGAGAGAGAGACGGTGACAAAACACCATTTATGAAAATAACACATTTTCTTTGCATATATTAGACTCATGATGTGTGATGAGACAAGTTTATGAAAAGCTCTAAGACATACAGTGAGAATTTAATTAATTTAGAATGTTTGTTTGTTCAAAAGATTTGCATTAAAAAGACGTCTTGATTTAACTCCTTAAAAAAAGATTCTTAAAGAAGTGTAAATGCTCAAATCAAAAGTAAAATCAGTGCTTTCACTTGTTGACATCACTATGAAGAACAGTAAGACGACAGTTGAAGTGAAAAGCTGTAAAATATAATCACTTGATTATGATCTTAGTTTGTTTAGTCTTTATAAATGCGCAACATCCAGAATAAACTAACAGATCACACATTGGAGCTGCAGGATAACGAGAGTGTTTACAGTGTATTAGGGTTCACGTTATCCTGCAGAATCTAAACTGGGATGAAACTAGTAACAAAAGCTGTGGTCACACTGGTTGTAGAACTGAACTCCCAGGAGACCGACTCCTCTGTCCTCTTAATCAGTCTGGTTCAGGGCAGACAGAGGCGCTCTTCACCACCGGCCTGCTGCATGTTGGATGCAGAATCACGGCCTGCATCTCATTTCTGTGCACCTTCAGATATTGTTCCCAAAATGAATCCCAGCTCCGGGCTTGATAGATGGTGAGCGGTGTGCTCAGACAAGGGCAGAATGGATTGATGCGGGAGTGTGTGTGTGTGTTGGGGGGACGGGGGACATTTTTCTATTTTTTTTTTTGTTACAGTAATTCAGGCTCGGTTGCTCAGCGATCGACTGTCTTCAAATTGATGCATGCTCATTGGGGAGAAAGGGGCCCCCGGTGATGGGAATGACATGGTGGTAGTTGAGTTGCAGATCATATTCTGCGGCTGTCATGGAGATGCGTGTGGCTTGTCTAGCTGCTGACATAGATTGAGTGCTCCCACCATGGATGGACACTGAACCAGACACCAGGCCACTGATGGCTGACATATGTCTGATGATTGGAGCTGCTACCCCAGAATTACTGACACATTCCACTTAGGAGGTTATTTAGGACTGCCGCGGTTTTGTGCATTTACAAATTGGGTATTTTTTTATATCATTCTTCATTTATATATAATCTCAGAAACATTTTTTTTTTGTTCTTGTCTTGTTTGGATAGATTTGTAGTTGTTTTTATTTTAGTTTTTAACATTCTACCGTTGGCTCTTGCTTTATAGAACAGGATTCATTTTATGATGCATTTTATGCCATTTCCTTTAAGATCCCTACATGTCTATGGTTAAATAAAACCCCCAAAACAAATTATATCGATATACTGCAGGTCCAATATATTTTAACTTCAACTTTAGCGTAATTTAGGGATGCGTATTTAAGTCCACACTGAGTAAACCCAATTAACAAACAAGCAAAGATCCACTACAGCTGGGTCAATAGGACTACGCTCACACTCGGCATGCAAATGTAAAGCTGACTAGCTCAGGCATAGCCACTCGATATCATGCATATTGAACCGCAGCGGCGTCATGAGCAACAGGTCAATAGCTGCTGTGGACAGCGATGCCGTTTGTAGTTTCCACTTAGACAACCTGTTGTCCCCAGCGGGCCCTCCTATCTCCACAACCCAATCAGACCACCATCCGCCAATCTTTGGCTCCAACAATCAATAAGAGAAGGAGTAGGTGCTCTGACCTGGTGATCTCACCTCATATGTTTCATCTGAAGGTGCAAAAAAAACCCCAACAACCTTGTTTTTCATGTCCTAATTGTGTGTTGTCCTCTGTTGGTGACAGGTAAGAGCGAGCGCCATTGCTCAGGACGCTGATCAGAACTACGACTATGCCTCCAACAGTGTGATCCTGCATCTGGACGTAGGTGACGAGGTGTGTGTGCAGCTGGATGGAGGGAAGGTCCACGGAGGGAACACGAACAAGTACAGCACCTTCTCTGGCTTCCTCATCTACCCAGATTGAGTCAAATCCTCAACCGCAGACCAAGAAGGGGGTCGGGAAAAAAACACACACACACACACACACACACACACACACACGCAAAAATAGCAAAAAAAATACACACAGATGCATGCAAGTAAGCACACACATGCATATACCTGCACACAGACGTCGTGAGATTTGCAACAGACCACAAAAGGCTTGAGTGAACATCAAAGTGGAATTAAGTGAAAGCGCGTGAAACTGAGCCAATTCTCGTGAGCATTCACTGGCACCGTTTGTGTGCAGACGTTACGTTAGGCCTATGTACAGTATACGTGCCGATAACGGCTCCTCATCGTGGCTCTGGATGATCTAAAATTATACATATGTGTTCTGTATTAATAAGACAACTTGAATATTATGAACACTTAACAATTGTTTTACTGCAATAATGGTGTTGAGGGTGCCATTAATTGAAATGACCGAGCAGAGGCAAACATACGGCACTGCGGTCATTATCTCCGCAGCATTCATTAACACGTTCCCTCGCTCTCCATCCCAGTGACCTCTGACCCACTGGCCAGCCTACATCTTGCAGCTTACTGTTGTAGAATATGTTCCCTACGCTTCGAAGTGAATTACACGGATTGAAACCAAACCGACTCCTGTAGTGATTTAGCCCGCGCCTGAACTGAAAGGCCGTCTCAAATAAACAGCTGCTTTGACTCCTCGTCTCCGCGGGACGTCACCCTGCAAAATCAAACTGAACACGTGAAACATTTCATGAACGGCACTCGTGTGCAATGATGTTTAATTGCCAAGTGCATTATTGTGTGTGTATGTGTGTGTGTGTGTGTGTGTGTGTGTGTGTGTGTGTGTGTGTGTGTGTGAGAGAGAGAGACAGGATATACAGATGATGTACAAAATAAATGAGTTTTTGTGTGTTTTACCTACATTTAATCTTGTACATTACAGACATGTTACTAGAACGACACTGCCATATCTGTTAAGATCTTTATTTTTGAGAGACCCTGTTGAAAGTACCATCACATGTAAACACAGTAACGTTGGGAGGAGCCATCAGGTTTGGTTTGCCGGACAGGCCGAGTAGACGGTCGCTATTAAAAATACCTATACCTACCTTTTCCTTTTCCTGTGTTGTCGTATGTCGAGTTGGCACGGTGACGATCAGGGCTGGATACAGGCATGTAGTGCACCTAATGGCCATAAAAAAAAAAAAGACACACACACACACACACACACACACACACACACACACACACACACACACACAGAGACCCTTGTTACGTTTTATTCGAGGCCAGCGTTCTGACTTGACTTTGGAGAATTGGTGATACGGCTCGGCTTTGTGGACTCACTGCTGAGATCGAAGCAGCGGAGGCAGACTACAGCCGCTGCCTGCTGCGGAATGGATTTCCAATACGTCTTAAGACACTAAGACACAAACATTAATACAGCCATATTGACCTCTGCTTATGATACACACAGGATCAACAAAATCCAGGCAATGTATGCATTTTAAATGCAGCAATATAGTAACCAATTGCACAAACAAGGTAAACTGGTCCACTGCTCGATAACATTATTTATTAGAGGCTGAACCAAAATCATTTGTTGCAACGCTGACAAATGGGAAAAAAAAAAAAAAAGCATCCTGGGAATTGGTGACATTTTCTCCTAAATTATTAGATGAATTGTCTGGGTTTCTTGGGATTTTATGGAAGATACACACACGGCATAAATGTACAATTATCCTTTTAACACTGATAAGAAAAAAAACAAAAACCATTACTCTCAAATGGCTCAATGTGATGTCAGCTATTCCTTTTCAGCATAAATCAAAACATTTCATATTTGTCCAGAGAAAGAAAAGCAGCACAGAAAAGTGACAAGAGAATTCTCGCTTGTTTTTGTATTGGTTAAAATAAAATCTGAATATTTCTGCCTTGTAAATGATTCAACATCTCTAAATTTATTCTGCCTTTCCCTCATGAGCTTTAAATCCAATAGAAAGGCTGTACTTTTCTTAATCCTTGAAAAGAAAATAAACAGCACAAGTATACTCAAACTAGTCATTTCATACATCAGACACACGATGACCCTTTTTAAAGCACGTCTGCATACCGATGGCTGGTTGAATGGTTAATTTCACCAATTCATACAAAGGGCAAAGGTTGGTAATGCGTCCACTCAAACAGTTCCTGAAGCACAGAGACGTCTCCCCGTTAAAGAGAGCGAATCTCGAATACCTCCCAGATTACTGGCAAAGAGGCAAGCGCCTAATTAGTAGTAGAGAGGTGATGACATCCCAGACGTTGAGGATTTGGTGAATCTGTTGCTCCCGAGCAGAAAAAGGAGGATGTAGCGGCGGCGTGCCCGGGCCCAGCCCCCGGCGCTCTCTCCTGGCAGATTCCAGTTGAAAGTTAATTGGACGGGGAGAGGTCTGAGTCGGGCTGGGCTGAGGCCCATTAGTGATTCCCCTGTCGAATGCAGAGCCACGAGGATCACAGACTCACAAATAGGAGGATTAAAATAATCAATAGCCTTGACTTCCATCGAACCACACACACACACACACCAAGTAATTAGTGGACAACCTATTCAGCAGTGGACTATGACACCCTCCTGAACTGAACCCCCCCCCCCCAACACACACACACGCACACACACACACTCTCTCTAATGAGGGGAAATAGTTGTGCCTGCATGTGAGGAAAATGAAGAAAAGGTCAGGATGGCACTGAACAGCCTTCTACCGCTCATACCCCAGTGCTTTGTCACGCTCTCATATCTCTGAAAAATCACAACACGCCAGAAAAAGAAACAAATTCGGATTCTTTTCTGAAGCCCTTTACAATTCTGATCATTTGCTGCCAACAAGACACATTAAATCTTATCGACTTGCAATGCAGTCAGAATGGAATTTGAGCCAGAAAATAATCATACTACAAACACCATATTTTGAAAATAAATGGGTATTAACATATGGAATTTAAGACACAACACTGTCCTCTAGTGGCAAGAACCTGCTATGATAATTGTTTCACTTCTTTTAATAAGCAGACCGACTCACAACATTTGAGGTAAAAACCTTTATTTAAATGTGGCGCAAAAAACCCCAAACAAACCAGGGATGAAAAATAAAAACATGGATAAAATTCTGAAATGTTTTTCCTCACTCTGGTATGGCATTGCCACATTTAGTTTTAGCAGGTTACAGTAATGTCAAATCCAACATATCAATTTGTGTGTTCATAAATGTTGGAAAAACTTAAAGAATACAAGCTGATCAAACGTGAACAAACCTGGAAGTAGCAGCCAGGATCATGTGTGGTCTTTTTTTTTTAGGGAATGTAAAGGCACTTTTTAAATTAGATGTGGAGAATAATCGATGGAGAAGGCTGAAGGGGAATGTAAAAAGAGGTTACATATGAAAAGATAAATCCGGGGGGAGAGGAAGAAAAAGATGTTCTTCTTCTTCACCCGCTCATAACCATTCTGACCAGCTCTGTAAAAGAAAAAAAAAGAAGTGTGAGTTTTATCATCCAGATCCTGACAGAGACCTGCTACAAACACAGCATCCTGCTGCGGGACGGAGATGCTGCATCTGGAGGCAGATCCCCCATGTTGGGCTCACCCAGAGCAAAGAGAGTTTAAAGACGGTACGAAGCCAAAGCAATTGGCCCTCTCTGATTCCCCGAAGAAAGCCGGTTAGAGAAGCCATCCTCGCTGTATGCTTTCCTCTAGCCGAGCAGCAGAGAGAACAGGAGGTCGGGGTGATACAGTCCAGTCAAGAGCGGCCAGATCAAACTTCTCTCCCCGTCGATAACGGGAGAAAATCATCAGCAGAAGAGCAACTTGTTGCAGCTCTGTGGTTAGTAGAAAAAGAGACTGGTCCGTTGCTTCAAAGCTCGGCCTACACTAGAGATGAACAGTCTTGAAATAAGCAGCAGTACAAGTCTATTGTAACGACACCGTTTACATGCAAGAGATGATTTTATATATATATGTATATATATATATAAAGCTTCTGCATAACCAGCGCACCAGTTCAAATGCCTTTATAAACAGCGACGGGCTTCAAATGAATACGACCAGTCTCTTCCCAGTTTTTTGGCTATATCCCCGTTTAAAAGGGGGGGGGGGGGGGGACTGACACATGCAGAGGGTCATGCTGCAGCCAGGGGCGGGGGGCAAGACAGAGGGCTGCAGGACAGAGATAAACAGAACAGCAGGAGGGAGACCACCAGGCTTTCCCACACACAGCTGCAGGTCAAATCTACTTCATGGTAACGGCACAGTCAAAATAAAACGGCTGGCGTTCGGCCATCTTTAACTAGGTATTTAGGGACTAAAGAAAAGAAAAGCAGGAAAGCCTGGAGGTCACAGCCCACAGTATACACATTGCCCGTACCGGCCCTCAGGATTGCATGACGTGGCGGACAAAGACTGTGGAAGAAGAAGAGTTAACACACCGTCAGCAGATCACAGTAAAAGAGGACCTGAAGACGTTTATTTACCCGCCAAGACCAGTGCCCGGATTCACGAAGCGTCTCAGAGCTCCTAACTTAGCCTAAGAATTCCTAGCAAGGAATCTCAGCTTCAAAGTGATTCAGGAAGTTTCTAAGAGCAACTCTGAGCAAAGAGTCGACAGAAACCTTTTTCTTAGTGAGGAGGTGTGGTCGACCCCGTTGATTGGTTGTTAGAGAAAAGAAGACAGAAAAAAGAAAGGCCTCTGTGCTCCTAGTAATGAACGGAGAGTAAAATTAACCCAGCAAATATCTTATAATAAAAAAATGTGTAATCATGAATATTATTTTTTGTCCACGCTGGTTATTTTTTACCACTTAATGTATTTGATGTTAATGGCGGACGCAGCTGTCAGCAACTCCTGTGATTTACAACTACCAATGTGAAAGAAGTGTGACGGTCAGACGGGTCACTCTGCTGACGGAGGGTTGGGACAGACCACAGTCTGAGCCTCAGGAGCTCTCCTAAGGCCTAAGATACTAATTACTTTTATCTTAGTGCCGTCACTCTTAAAAAACCCAAGTTGGAATTTCTCAAATTTTAAGATTGTTCCCTTACTAAGAGCTACTTTTCGCCCGAGGATGCTTTGTGAAAACGGGTACTGGAGCCACACAGAGATCGATTCTCTCTTTAGAGCCGGAGTGGGTATAAAAATCAGTGATTACAATGGACCAAAGTACATGAGGGGAGAAAAGTCTCAAAAAGCTTCCAACCTTCAGCTCTAAAGAGAGAAACACACAAATATTAACAAAGCCCACAAATGTTTTTTGTTTTTTTTTAAGGACAAAGAGAAGCAATTACAACAGGTACTACAACAGAAACAACAAGGAGATCCCAGAAAGGTGAAGTTCTTCTGGAAACCACTCAATCATTTGCATAGTCGAAGACATCAGAATTCCCTTTGATCGGCAGAAAGGTTCACATGTTGGTCCAGTTTGGGTGTTTCGAGCTCCTCACTCCTTTTAAAAGCTGAAGATTCATCGCTGACGACATGTTTTCCGAGTTATCATACAATACAGATCTTCAGCTAGTTACTCATTTGAAGTTACAAACATCCGTCAGAAATTCAGCAGCTTTAATAGAGCGGAACAATGTCGGACCAAACGCAGAGTCTAAAGACTTCTTACTTAAGTGCAGTGGCACACACTTTAGTTATCTGTGGTGAGAATGACAAAGGCAAACTGTGAGGTGTTCACAGTGTCTTTCAGGCTCTCTGAAGTTCTGACACCCACATCAAACATCTTGTCTGCTCGTTTTATGATCTTGCTGGTTACATTCACAAGTCCATGGTTTAAACGATTCAAACGCTCCATTTCCAGAGCACCACGTGTAGTTTTATTGCCTTTTCATTGACTCTCTTGGATATTTCAGTGTACTTCAGTGATCAGACACGTTCGTTGGTCAGATTTCTGGAGTGCCGGCGTCACATCTGGACCTTACCTTCGTAATTGATCAACCCGTTTGCGTCTTCATGTCCTGCCAAGAGTGTTTCCACTTCCTCCTCTGACATTTTCTCACCTGAAAATGCAACATAAATCACAGTGACTTCGAGGACAACGGCGGGAAAACCATGGCTGCTTAAAAGAGTATTTGGAAGGAACAAAAGTAAAAGGTGACGACGTCCAATTTTTAAATTGGAACAAAAAGTTTCAACACAAGTTCTCCTTTCAGACACATTTCCATTTGTTTTTGATGAGAATGTAACTTGCCAAGCGTGGTGAGGACGTGACGGAGCTCGGCTCCCATTACTGTGCCGTTGCCTTCCTTGTCGAAGACACGCAGCCCCTCCACGAAGTCTTCCATGGAGCCCTGATCTTTATTCTTAGTGATGGCCTGGAACATGGGGAGGAACTGCTCGAAGTCTAGCGATTTGATGTTCATCTCTGCGAAAACATCAAGGAGAAACTGGATATTTGATTTCTGAACTCAGCCAAATGTTTTCGTTAAAAGCACACCGTGTGACCCCCGATAAGTGGAATATATTTTGCCTCTCACCCTCGGCCTTGGGGTTACCCAGGACTTTGAGCACCTCTCCGTTGGTCGGGTTCTGTCCCAGGGCGCGCATGACGTCCCCACAGACACTTTGGGTGATTGTTCCATTTCCTGCTCTGTCGAACAGCAGGAACGCCTCCTTAAACTCTGCAAGATACACAAAGACACGATCAGACATAGATGAATGATACAGAGACAAGAAACAAACACTTAAAAGGTAAAGCAAATAAAGGCAGCCCACACTGCAGACAAACAGATTAGTTTGACATGCGAGTAAAACCAAAAGTTATCTGCAGAAAGACAAAAAGAAAGCAGGCAGAGAGCAGAATATCTTCGGATGAGACATAGCCAACCAGAATCGTAATAAATTTATTGATCATGATACACAACAATGCATGTCAAACAAACTAAATGTCATATTTAATGCTCTTTTTTTATGTATACAGACTAGACAATGAACACAAACCACTTAAAGTGCCTGTGCAGGCGGCTGACTGACGTCACAATCACATTATTTATTAACGAAGCAGACGGTTTTAACATTTCATCAAAACTGGACCACAACTTTGACACAGTATCAAGTCGCATGATAAAATTCAAATGACCAATACAGCAAACATGATTATAATAAATGATTGTATGAGTATAAATGTGACGTAGGCTGAGCCTTTGTCTTTTTGATCCCCTAAAACTGAGATGCACTTTCATAAAAATGTTAATGGACTTCTGTAGCCAACTATACAAAACTGTATTGTTCAAGATTTTAATTCTTACAAAATAACAAAGTATATATATATATATATATATATATATATATATATATATATATATCTCGAATGGATTGATGCAATGACTGTAGATGGAATTCAGAATGAGTCAGGCAAATTCCAAAGAATGTGTGTTTTATCTAAATTTAGTTTATATGTGCTTATAAAAGATCTACACTTGTTAGCACATGCAGGAAAAACATGCGATATAAAAGAGTTACATCAAATAAAAGCTCCAACATGATCGGTGAAAACAACTGCTGAGTAACTGTTGTTAGGTAATTCTCAGCTTCCATTTCCTATTTAAAACAATCCAGCGTTGCCTCTAATGCAGAAGTTAAAAACAAAACATAGGAGGTTATAGTGTCTGCAGTGGGCAATATATTTAATTGTAGCTTTATCAGAACTAGTAAGAATGCATCCTGCAGAAGGGTCTTACATGTGACTGGAGGGATTTTCTTTGAGATGCTTCATCCGAGACCACACATCAATATTTCACACTGTGTTAAGCAGCCGGTCACCCGGTATGATACCCGAGGCTTTTATACAGTGAATAGTGATCACAGTCCTGCTCATTTCTGTTGCTGTCAAAGTTAAGTTTTTCCAGTAGTGTCATCAAGATACAGTGAGCGAGACTATTCTGACCGTTCTGTTTAGGCAGAAAAAACAAAAAGCTATGTTGAAATCTCACGGACACAGAGTCAGATTACAAAACATCCGGAGAGAAGGTGGTTCCTAACATTGTGGTACGAACTATCCAACAAACATGCTCAGGAGCTGTTGTGGAGTTTTTTTTCCCCCTTGTCCTGAGGAATGTGCCTCTTCCCTTCTGGCTTCAGAGCACTTTTCCAAACTCCATATTTGGTATTAGAGGAGTGGAGGAAAGGAGGAGGAGAGTGAGAGCAGCTATGGCCTATTATGTCAATGGTACACACACACACACACACACACACACACACACACACACACACACACACACACACTCAAAAAACCAGAGGGACAAAAACCATCCTGCAAGTTGTCCAGCACCAAACATGGGCACGGTGGAGATGAGCCGTTTCAGAGATAACAAGGCAAAGTCTATGACAATCTGACAAAACCAGGACCGCTGACAATCGAACAGAACAAGGTTTATGAGAACAAACGTAAACACGACAGTAACACATGTCAACGCTGGAATAAATATACGACTAATTTGCATAACAGACAACATGGAAAAGTGGCCAGTCTTCACGTTTTCAACAAATCCAGGTTGCAAAACCAACATGCGGATCACACCCTACAAAGACTCCAGGATAGCTGGCAATTTTGAGCAAGGCGTGCCCTTTTTCTAAAACTCACCGTGAATCTGATCCAGGTTAAATTCAATCTGGAAAGGACAAGTAGTTGCAAGTAGAAAGGAAATTAAATAGTGCGGAGATAAAAAAAAAGAAGAAGAAAGAAAAGGAGGAAAGGCTAAAAAGGTGAGTGAATATCGGAGCGACAGTGGAGAAACAAGCAGGTATAAAAGCATGCTCAACAAGAGAGGTGAAGTGGAAATGTCGCGACGGAAAAATCAAACTCACCCATGACTTGATCATCCGAGAACTCAGACTGTTCAGAGAGAAATTAGGCTGCATGAAAATCTGCTCATTTTACTGTCAGAAAGACGCTAAAGCTGGGCTAAACTCTTCCATTTTAAATGTTTTTATAAGCTGTTTTAATAACTCACTTGCCCGCTACACTGTACACAGCAGAGTTTAACGCACACATAGCTACTTTAGTGCTGTTATTCATGTAATTATCATGATATTAACTTTATCGTCCGAGCTAGCGCTAGCTTATCAAAAGTTGCACTTCCGCCTTACGAGCGAAGAAACGAGTTCACGTCCTCGAGCTTCTTTAATCGTCTTTACCGACGATAAACCTTTTTCTCAAAACACTGGCGCACTGCTCTAATTGTACTCTGACGGTTGTAATGTTTTTTTCAAGTGCAAAAAGACGATAAAAACCCACCATGTTTGTGTCGGCTGAGGTGTGTCCGGGGAGACGGAGAACAGAAGAATGTGACGGCTCGAGGAGCAGGGCGGGTGAACTGTCGGCGGGCCCTGCGTCATGACGTCATGACGCGCCAGCACGCCGTACCTCCATATATAGAAACAAAGCTCAAGGTTCGGCGCGTGCACTCCACCTCATGGATGACGGGCTCAAGCTTCTGTCTGCATTAATCTTATAATTTCTGTCCAAATTGTAGTTTATGTCTGGTTATTTGAGTACAGTGCACTGATTGGTAAGGATGAGTATATCTACGTTATATTTTTTTCTTCCTTTAAATGTTTTGTTGATCATTTTCTGAAGCAATTTGAGTGATATTTTTTAATTGTATGAAAAGTGGTATACAAATATTGAATAATTCATTGGGAAAATGTAATAAATAAATGCTGGGATGATTTGCAGCAGCGCTTTTATAATTCACAGGAGACCAAGGACAACATGTCAGAGGTTGAAAGCTTATTAGAATAAATAAATAAATAAATAAATAAATAAATAAATAAATAAATAAATAAATAAATAAATAAATAAATAAATAAAAATCCTAAATGATATTACTTCATTCTGAGTTTGATGACAGAGGCACATCTCAAAAAAAAAGTTGGGACAGACGTAATGCAGGTCTGAAAGTAAGCATTTCGCAACCAATAGTTTAACTTCTTTGCATTGCAATTTACATGCCATTTATTCATCTGATTGCAGAGTCAATGGATTCTTCTCTTCTCTGCTTGTGGGTTTGCTTTCCAATATCTCTTAAAGACATTTGTTCCTATGTAGGTTTGTGATTTTGTGACTCACTTTTGGGTTTAGATTAAAGATGCAGATGCGAGATCTACTACTGATCTTACATCTCTTTGCAGCTTATCCAGAGACTTGTCCTTTCTGTAATGTCCGTGGTCCCGCTGTGCATGAAGCGGGTGTTTCAGCATGGCCCTGGCCCACATATCCTCCCAAGCTAAATAGGCCATTCTCACTCAATGAGAACATGCAGTTCATGCAGTGTCACACACAAAGCACATTCGGATGGCAGCAATGCTGAGAAACCAACCAACAGATCACATGTTACAAACTCTAAAGTAGGATATCATAATGTTGAGAATACATTTGAATATTTAAATGATAAACATATGAGTCTCAAACAATTTTGAATTATTGCCATAGATTTCATATTTTGTTGACACCTTGACACTATTTTACTACATCTGTACAGGGAATGAACAGGAGTATGATGGTTCTCTCTGAAAATAAGACAAATAAAATATCTGACTTTTTAGTCATTTTATCAATTTGTTATTCACTTTAAGTTTCAACATTTTAATAAAACAGTTTAGTTTTTTTTTCCAAATCTACCCGGTGCCTTGGTGTTCAGGAGGTTGTCGTAGTCACCTTTCTGAGAAGAAATAGCACACACTGCCGCAGGAAGCAGCCTCTGTGTCTCTAAGGAGGCCAAAGACTGACTGACGGCCAGTGGTAATTGCAGCGACCCATTTCTTTACTTAGATTAATTCTCAATTGAATTTAACAACTTGATGTGTATAATTAGCTTCTCAAATATATGTTTAGAACACTCAACTATCATATACTAATTAGGTATCACAGCCAAGGATGTTTTTATGACTGTAGTTCTTGTGCTGTATCAGACTAAAAGACTATATATCTGCATACATACAGTTATGGCTATACATAGTAGCTCTAATTCATAAGTGCACTCGATGACTTTTTCTTCAAACTATAACAGCCTCTGGCTAACCCTCTCACCTCCAAAGTACTGGGATCAAATGGTGAATCCGTCCTTGGCTTCTGCTCTCGAGCTTGTTTCGGAGTAGCAGGAGCTGCAGGGAGGCAGGGGTAAGGAGGACCGGGTCTGGGCTGGGTCACAGGTGAAGTCGGCTTCTTAATGGATGGTTCTCTTTTAGGAGCCATTCTTAATGTCAAGACTGTCAGATATTTCCGAGAGCTACCAGAATGACTGTTGGGAGGAAAATGTCACACTTTGAGGTGAAGTGTGCCAGTTGTTTGTATCCTGTAAAGGAGGAGGAGGAGGAGCAGGAGGAGGAGGAGGAGGGGGAGGAGGAGGAGGGCAGTGTTGATGATGATGATGATAATGATGATGCTCAGGGAGTTGCATGAGCAAGGCATATGTACAAATAGCATGTGGATGAATTTGTGAAGCCGAGAAGGAGAAGAAATGAAAATTGGACAGTGAAAATAAGGAGAGACGGATATAGAAGTAACCTGGCTAATGATTTAGATGTAGGCCACAGACGTGTGTTCCTGCTCTGTGCTGATGGTGTTGTAGAATGAACTATGCACCGAAAACTGAATTTTTTTCATCTTTTGGCTGCTTCTGTCAGGGATACCACTGTGGATCTGCTGCCTCCAGCTCTGCCGCCTCCTGTACTGTTACACCACCCGTCTCCACGTCCTCTTCACTACATCCTTCGTCCAGAAACTTTGAACAACCTGAGATAATCTTTACTGAATAATTGTTTTTTGCTTGTTTGTCTGTGCTGCTACCACCTTTTCTTTTCACCACATTGTATACGTTTGTTGAACATGTCTTAACCAGACACAACAATGCATCTAAAATTGATCTGAGATGTGGTCAGGTTCTTCTCTCAAAGATGATCTTCTTTTCATTGGAACTTCCTCATAAACTGCACAAACTACGTTTTTTACTGTACTTTATTTTAGAGAAGATATTTAGCCCTCCTATTAGAACATCTTGTAATGGTGTTCTAATAGAATAATATTTTACCATAGGAAAACACATTTCTATACATTTTAGATAGTTAAATCGAGCTGACTCAAATTAAAAAATAAATAAATAAATAGGGCTGGTTATTTATGGTAAATGGTTATTTAGAACGCATTGTGAGATTTCAATTATTGATTATTTGTAAATTACTTTTCTTTCTTTATTTAGCTGGCAATTTGTGAAATATCATATTTCAATTCAGGTGGAACAAAGTGAACAACAATATCATTGATGTTTACTTTCTTTGCAGGTAATACCTCTTGCAGTAATATTCCTATTTATACAGTATTTTAATCTTTTTTGTGTGTGCGTGGAAACCTCTGTAGTTTAGGTTCACTGACTCAAGAGTATGGAGCCAAAGGATTATTAAATTATAACCAAAGGCTAACACTAGAGGTCGCCATCACACAACAGGAGGAAAAGAAGAAGCGACAAACGAACTCAAACGCTCTCAAAAAAAAGTTTTGAAGCGAGTGATTATAAAACTTTATTATTGTGTGTGTATCTACATGTATGTTTCTCTCTCTCTGTGTGTGTGTGTGTGTGTGTGTGTGTGTGTGTGTGTGTGTGTGTGTGTGTGTCCGTCCATCCATCCATCCATCCATCCATCCATCCATCCATCCATCCATCCATCCAGCAGTGGTAATTCTCTCATAATTTGCATGACTGAATTTAACTTCATTGTGTGCATAACCGAGAGCAGATTTACAACCTCTGACGTCACTTCACCCACTCATCCAATAATCGTCGCTCCCCACCAGTCAGCAGATTTTGGGCACAATCCATCGCGCGCTCAATGGGCCTTGAAATCACCGTTTGTGCGTCGTGTGCGACAAAACAAAGGCAACGGTAAGACCCTTGCTGGGGGACCAACGGCACTTCTGCCTCTTCGACAACGGATCGAATATGCAAAATGTCATGGAATAAACCCCAAACAGCCACACAATTATAATCCAATATATCGTGAAAAAAAAAAAATTAGTGCTTTGATGTATAGGCACGCATTTCGATTTGTAATATTCATATTCACTTTAGTATTGACTTGTAAATGGGTTCTGTTGGCCTGCAGCCTATTCACTGGCCAGCTGATTGCTGATGAGTCTGCCGAGCAGACAGCTCAGTGTCAAACAGTTTAAGAAGATTACCAGGGCCTCACGTTTTCCTCATCATTTCCAACAATAATCCAGGCGAGAGGCTAATAATAACTACAGAAATACTCTATGTGTCATTTCCCAGATTATCTAAAGCAATCCATAAACTGTATTTAGAAAATTAAAATATTATCCTCTTATGTCATCCAGGTGTCTGCGCACATGTCTGAAATTCATTCCCTAAATCATTATGGGCCACACTTAATTGTCAAAATTACCAGCATCAGTTCCCAAATCTTTCCCTTTGTGCGGAGTGTTGTGAAAGCAAATTCAATTACTCCAACTTAAAGGAAATGTTTCAACAGATCCTGTGAGGTGCCCCAACTGACTAATGAAATTATGGCAGTTCTCCCACCTAATGTCATTCAAAGTCCCCCCTGCTACAACAAATCTCCGGACCACCTGATTTATTTTTAATGATATTACACCCCTCGGTTGGCTGTGTCATGGTAATAATTGGGGCTGCTCCAGCTGCCTCTAGATCACATTAGCCCGGCTTAATATTGACAGTGCCGAGCTCGCTGAACAATGAGGCTTTGGGGATAGAGAGCTTAGAGGCTGCCTTGCCAGTGGGTATTCTGCAGGAGGTAGAGGAGGTGCAGGCCAGGATGCTCCCATTCCCTATGCCCTGGAGGACTGGCACCATCATTAAGGAGTTTCTTCTATAGTCCTGTGGAGCTTTAAACCGATCACCACCAGATCCAGACCCCACCCAGACATCAAAACCATCTTGACAGGGGACCCAAAAAAAAAGAAAAAAAAGAAAGAGGGGCAACTTGATTCCCTGCTCTTCTTTCACCGGATGGAGAGAGTTGCCAGGATAACAGCTCAGCAGCTGCACCTTGTGTGGCGTCCTGCTGTGACAAAGTATTCGGATAAGACTCAGGGACAAATACTTGGATAGACACGTCTTATTATAGCACTAAAGTCTGCTGTTAGAAGTTCAGGTTCAAAGACATTCACACATATTTGTTTTTCTTTGACAAATACACTTTAAAAAAAAAAAAATGCATTTACAATGTAGTGCCGGGCCTTACATCAATAGAAGTATAAGAATATAGGATATTTTAAATAATCCCCAAATGCAAATTGAAAAAAAAACAACTGACATTCGTCTTCAAATGTGATTGGAAAAATGGATTTATCCGTTCGACAAATTTATGTTGCAGGCTTGTCTAGTTGCTGGATTTGCATAATGGTCACACTGGGATTCAGACTAGGCCACTTGTGGGACACATGCACCTGATCACAGAGACGCCATGGCTCTTTGCCAATCACACCTTCACGTTTGAGTCTGCCAATTAAAAATCACCTGCATTTGTTCTTGTGTGTTTGTCCGGTTTTTCAGCAGTTATATTCTTTTTAAACCGAGGTTCCACCGTCCATCTAAAATTGTTGTTTGGATCGGAGGGGATTTTGCATTGGGGCCCACAGATTACCGTCGTTGATTAGTGGTTGGGTGTAATCCTTTCAGACCCTCTCTCTCCAAAACACCCCTGGGATATGCCCATCTCCCCGAGGACCAGCAGCGCGGCAGATGGATCCTCCTCCCCCCCCCCCCCTGCCCCCCCCCCCCCTAACAGCACACCCAAAAACACTGTTGATGTCCTGGGACGGAGGTTGTAAAGTATCCTGAATATGAAACCACAGGCACCTTTGTTTGATGGCTCTCTCCCCACTTAGTGAGAATTGCCCTCAGGCCCGATTCCCATTCTGTAGCCACGTTTCGGCTCAACTGGAATGTTTTCCAAATCCATTAGCCTAAAGGAAGAGGAATAAGCTGCAGACAATCTGCTCATATTGCTCAGATGAAATGCTGCCAGATCTTATCCAAATTTACTTTGTGACACAAGAGGCTCTAAGTTGTTGATATTATAGTTTCATGGACATGACATACCTTCTTTTTTTTTCCCAGGAAAAAAAAAAGCAAATGATCTGAAGATAAACATGGGATTATATTCCTTCAACGGCACACAAAGATAACTATCTTATATAACTGATTCAAACACAAAACCAGAGGAAAACTCGGGTTATACTGGAGGATTTAACCGGGGGTGGAAATCCGGTCAGGAAAGTCAGCTGTATGATCACACTCGGCTTCAATGAACAGCAAATTAGGAAAACCAGGTGCTGGAACTTGTTATCAGACGCTATATATACATTTGCATACCTGAAAAACACTAAAGCACGTGAAATAGTTCCTACAACTAAAGTTCATGTTCTGCAGATGTAACACCAAAAAAAGGTTTACAAAGTTTTTGCCTTAGATTATCAATGACACATGTTCTCATCACTCCAGCTTCATCACCCTGTGCCACATCACCCCCACCCCCCCACCCCCTCAGCACGCCACACAAATCCACGCTCCCTCCATCTTTTATGATCACTACAAGGGGCTCAGCTTTCAGGAACGGGCCAGGGAGCATGTGTGTAGAGCTTTAATTCCTATTGTGTTGGTGCAGTCTCGGAGTGCGTGAGTGTGTCTGTGTTTTAGCGAAAGAGGGAGAGGGAGATAGAGATGAAGAAAAAGACAGGAACAAGGACCCATCTGTCAGCACAGTGGACCAATCCCTCCCATTCCACTCGGGGTCCCAGGGGACGCGAGCGTGAGACAACTCACTTGTGGCAGTGTTTTATTTTGCTTTTTTTTTTTTTTTTTTTTCAGGAAAGGGGTTACCCACAATAATAGCAGCATCAGCACTTTAATAGCTCACGTAAAACTCTCCTCTTTTGGTCATACCTTTCATTTTGTTTAACTCATTCTGAAATTGACTACCACCTTGTTTACGCAACGACGTTTCAAGCCAAAACACATCATTTTTATGTTTAAATTTTTTTTTTAAAGTTTCCTGTTTACAACAACATTTTGAAAACCATGTCTGTTTATACTGCGATGGTAGAATCACTGATGTAGTTTTCCTGTTCGGCCACTAGTATGTGCTGTTTTTTTGTTTTTGTAATGAAACCAGACACAGATGCAGAGGAGAACAATAGGCTTTAAACATTAACAATGAGAGAACACAGACATTCGTATGGACCGACGACAAAGTTGGTTTGTTGTTACGGTGACTGTCAAAATAAAACTACCAAGTCCCAAGAGAATATGGACTGGGGGTCATGACACTGTGGAGGAAACATTGTTCATCTACTGAGCATGTGCAGAAGAAGAACTATATACCACCGGCATGGTGCGCATGCGTAGTAACAGCATTTCCACCGTCAACAAGGAGACGGGCTCTGAGCGTTTTCAAAACGTTGCATTTTTGCCCGTTTACACTGGGATGGATTCTGAGCATTTTTAAAAAGTTTCACCTTGGAAGCCATTTTCAAATAGTTTCAGTGGATTCGAGCGACGTTGTCGTGTAAACGGGCCCTTTGCGTTTATCCTCGTCGGTGCTTTAACACAAACACTATGAAATTTAAAGCTGAACGTCGTCCAGACCAAACATGGAGTCCTGCTGGTGGAGAACACATTTGTTTTTACACTATGCATGTGAAAATCTTGCAAACTCAACAGAAGTTGGTTCAGATCAGATGTGCTCACGATGACCTCTCACGGAAGGTTGGCTATCTATGTTACCGCTTAAATGGGAGCAGGAGAATTCCCTTCCCGGTAGTCAGTCAGTCATTTGGGAAACCTTTGGGGATTGTGGGAGACTGAATGGCTTCAATTCCCCATGCAGGCTGCAGGTGTGGAGAGGCCGTGCTCACACTCCGGGGACAGAATGGGGAGTCTATGTGTTTGTGGGGTAGAAGTGCGTGTACCTGGGGACCTTTGGGCCCATCGTATTAATCACACGCTCCCACACAGACACAAAGGACACATAGGCTCCTCTTCCTCCGTGTCCACTGTGTCTTGTGCTGGTCACTGCTCTGACCAGGACTGATTACACTCCTTTCTGGAGGTGGATTCAAACTGTTTCAGCACCAGGCATCATTCTGGGGCTGAAGCTAGTGACGCTTGAGCATCCAAGCAACAGATGCCCCCCCCCCCCCCCCCCCCCTCTCAGCCATCTGTTAAGCTGTGTCTAATAAATCGTCAGATAAGTGCCTGTTTTTACGCAATGTTCGCGATTAGTCACGTGAGTGTTTCTTGCATCCGAGACGTGCAAATACAGTGTAAACTAAAAAAAAAAAACAAAAAAAAACAAAAACAAGAGCCCACCGAGGAGTTGGCAAAGTTCTGTCGCGAGCACAGCTGTGCGCAATCGCGCGCACAATGGGATCAATGCGGGGGCACGTGCGACTCGCGAGACCTCCGCTGTCAATGGTCGGTGGTGACAAAAGACCCCCGCTGTGCTGCAGCTCGCCACGCACGAGGACGGCGCTCGTTTATTATGTTGTGGCATTTGTTGTCAAAACTGCGCAAAAAACGTTCAATATGGACGAACGAATATTCACCTAAGAATAGAAGACTTTCTGAAAGTGTCCTGCTCAAAATCGATTCTTACATATTAACTAATTAGAGAAATATTACAATGAACCAAACAAAAAGCAAATAATAAACATGAAATTATTTGGCAAAAACGTCAAGACAGAAGATAGAGCATTGATTTTAGAAATATGGGAGTCCTTTTAAGACCTGTAATTCAATTGCCACGGCGGGCTTAAACTGACCATAAAGTACCTGCGTCTTCATCAGTGTATTGATCGATACAATAATCGGATAGTCTTTGGATGTAGGGTGACGCCAAAAAAACCGAAGAAGACAATTGAATGACTGAGCAACAACACACACACCTGCTCTTTGCACACCAAGCTGTCAAAATCACTTAGGCGAAATGCGCATACGTGGAAGAGCGTCTCTTAACTCAGCAAAGACGAGGCCTACACTGAGTTTAATTAAGTGGAAAATTTCATAATCCAACCGACTAATGAAGAGACAGGCCACGACAATCGATTGATGCAGTTAACGCACACAAAAGCGCTGCAGAATAGGGGAATTTTCCCTTTATCCGACAGTGACGGGATATGTTACTGTATACATCACACAGATTATGAAAATGTAAAACTATAGTTACTCAGACTGCGACCTGTACACAGTTTGGCACAGATGCACCGCAATCTGAGACAAGACAATTCAATTATTTTGTGAGTATGAGGTTTTTTTTTTTTAGAAATCCAATAAATATGAAAAACTCAAACACTGGCCTCCCAGCCTCTATGCTAAGAACTCGAGTCAAAGTTGTCAATATGTTGTGACAACGCAGCTGGGTCACAGACCATCCCGTTTCACAAATTAACTAAAGTGAGGTAAAGTTGACATGAGGGTGATGAGATGACTGACATTATTGTTTGCTTGTCCAACATTGACTGATGGGTGAAAGACATAAGTGCCAGAAAACCGTAGATAAAAGAAGTAGTAAAGTCTTATTCTGGTAAATATCTGCATAGTTGCACTTTGTGTAAGTGGTGGATGTGATGCATTTAAACACCATGCATTAGTTGTCTGAGGACTGTCACTATCAGAGTGAGTGCGTCGTCATTTACGAATAAATTAGAAGCTTTTCTGTGCACAAGCGCGCGCTCTCCGTGTACCGCACGCATGCACCGGGTGAAACTTGTGGTCACGGGCCCGACACGCGCGCGTTTGGCTGAGTTGATGGTGGGTGGGGCGGCAGAGGGAGGGGCCTACCAGGTTATAGGCAAAAAATCAGACTGGTCGTGCCATTTGGTGATGAAAGTTCCCGGTGCGCACATGGCAATCTGAAGGCGCGGGGGAGTTTGGCAAACCGACAGATGCGCGGAGAAACAAACGCTTCTCTGGACTTGATTCTCTTTTGTTTTTGCACAAAGTCAGTTCTCTGTCAAAACAGGTGAGTTTTCAATTTTATTATTTGTTTTCATGCGTATTTATTCAAGCATTGCAGAGTATAGATGTCTATATAGCATTGGTTTTCTGACTTGCAGCCTGTTTGAATAGAAATTATTATATATTTATATAGTGACAATTTCTTTTTCTAGTGAATGCCACCTACTGTTTTTTATTATCCACAGGATACAAACTGAAGCATTGTTTGCTCCAAGTTATGAATTCATAGATGCCAGTAATCTGTTCCATTTTTCCGCATTAGTGCGCAGTGGGTAATTAGGGCAGCTTTCTTCGTTTTTAGCCGATATAATAACAAAAGATAATTTAAATAACAATTATTTCGTTTCAGAATAATTTTAAGAAATAATTTGTCTACATTTAATTCACAAAACTAAATATAGGCTATATGCAACCATTGTGGTGCACAAGATAAATCTACAGTTTTATGAATATGCCGGGGTTTGTCCACGTTTGTTGACTTGCACGTTCCCTATTTAATCTTTGAGCTTTATATGCTGACTAAATCCCGTCGTGTCCCAGATTGACAGCGTCTCTGAAACGACCACAGCCTGAACAGCAGGGAACCGTTCAACCATTTTTTTTTTGTAACATCTACCCTATCTTCGTTATTATAAGAATATCACAATCCAACACATTTCAAAAACGTGACAAGTCTTTTGTATAGAACGTTGATTGGGACTGACTCTTCAGTGAGCTGTCCACACCACGGTGCTGAAATCAACGCGTTCATTCTGTATTCTCTGGCACAAGTGCTACTTTTAATTTCAAACTCTCTTCAGCTATTATAGTTTCTGATTGAAGGAGTTGAAACGTGCATTAATATGTACTGAACTTCAACAGTAAAATATTGAGATAATGACCCATTGTTGTTTTTTTGTGTGTGTTGTTCTTCAGCTTAAAAAAATGATGACCAAGCCATTTGCAAAGAGTGGAGATATGACTGATCTGGTGAACTCTCTGGCCTGGCTGGAGGAGGAGGAGGAGGAGGAAGAGGAGGAGGAGGATGGAAGCTCACAGGATGGAGACGAGAGCCTGGAGATGAGGGGACGACATGGCCTGGCCGCGGGAGGCCGCGCTCACTCCTGCACGGAGCTGGGTAGTGAGGACATGGAGGAGGGAGAGGAGGAGGAGAATGACGAAGAAGAGGTTGGACCAAATGGAGAACAAGCCCCTAAAAGGAGGGGGCCTAAGAAAAAGAAGATGACCAAAGCTAGACAGGAAAGGTTTCGTGCACGGCGGATGAAGGCCAACGCCAGAGAACGTTCCCGCATGCATGGGCTGAACGACGCCCTGGACAACCTGCGCAGAGTGATGCCCTGCTACTCCAAGACACAGAAGCTTTCAAAGATTGAGACTTTACGGCTGGCGCGCAACTACATCTGGGCCCTGTCGGAGGTGCTGGAGAGCGGGCAGTCCTCGGAGAGCCATGGGTTCATGGAGATGCTGTGCAAAGGTCTGTCTCAACCAACCAGCAACCTCGTGGCCGGCTGCCTGCAGCTGGGACCCAGTCCCGTGATTCTTAATAAAATGGAGGAGAAATGTGGAGGCCCGGGAGCTGGTGGCGTGGTGGCTGGCCATCCCCTCAGCTACCCATCCCCAGGTCTTCCCAGCCCTCCTTACGGGTCCATGGAAGCGTCCCACCTTCTCCACATGAAGGGCTTCAAAGGGCCTGTGTATGAGAACCCCTCCCCAAATGAGTGCAGCAGTGGAACCCCGCCATACGACGGGCCGCTCACTCCCCCTCTGAGCATCAGCGGAAACTTTACCCTGAAGCAGGAACCTTCTCCCCATGAGACAGAGAGAAACTTCACGGCCCACCCCGGCCACCATGCCCACTACCTCTCGTCCCACCATTACCCAACTCCCACGGCCGGCAGCCTACAAGTGGGCCCTCAGGCGCACCCGCTCTTCCAGACGTCTCGGTACGAGCTGCCTCTGGACGTGGCCTTCGACTCCTTCGCTCCGTCTCACCTGGTCACGTCTCACATGAGCGCCATGTGACTGTGAGGGAGCGGCGAATGAAAACTGTGCCGAGAAGCAGAGCTCCTGTAACTCATGTAGAGATGACGGTCACGGTACTGACTGTACAGACTGAGTGGTTTGCATTTGTGTGTTCTGGTACTCTGGGAGGGCACTGAGAGAAAGACTCCTCACTTCAACTCAATCTACCTGATTCGAACATGAAGCCGCATTGTCCTTTTATTTATTATTTTCTGTTATTATGTCGATTATAAATGTCTCTCAACGCGTTGCCCTTCAGTTGGTAAAGAGTGGAATTAGTATACCAAATTTTCATGTCGAAGCATTAATGAAATACTTCAGTTTTTTTTTTTTTTTTATTGAAACATAAGAATTGAGAAAGAAAATGTCCACCGAACAAAAGCGAGGAAAAAGTCGTCCAGCTTAAATTGCGCACCGAAGCCTACAGCCAATGTCCTCCTCATTAAAAACAATGCATCTATTTATATCGGTATTTAATATTTATTTTGATCATGTCTTGTCCGTTTTATATTTTTCTCAGCACAGATTTTGTTTCACTGTCTCTTTGGTTTGTTGCCAGACACTGGTCACTATTCTGTATTTAATTTATTTATTTGAGGTCTTTCAGGTACTTGGTTATTTGTTGTCTGTACTGTTAATATTTCACTGTTTCGCACTTAATTGAATAAATATTCTTATATTATAAGCTATTTCCATAGTAATAATGTGTGCAATGTGTCTTGATGTTTTTATGAGTAAAATGTGTTTGGCTTCAACACATCACGACGACCTCATTTAGGTATTGAATTTCACTTTACAATGTCCTTCTTTTCAATTATAGTTGAATAATTATCCATTTTCCCTGATCAGAACACTGATTTCATTCATTTTCAATAATGTTAAAACTGAAATATTGAGAAAACTCAAGATAATGTAATGAATATGAGGTAAAGCAGCTCAAACTATTTCAGCTGTCCCCCCCCCCCCCCCACACACACTAATTGTAATCTGGCAGGATTTGATTGCAGGTTTTTAATAAGTAGAAAAACATCTCAGATGTTTCCATTTCTATTATCACATTTATAACCATAAACAAACACTTCTAGAAAACAATACAAAAAGAAATATAATGTATAAGCTGCGTGTGAGCGAGAGTGTGTGTGTGTGTGAGCGAGAGTGTGTGTGTGTGTGTGTGTGTGTGTGTGTGTGTGTGTGTGTGTGTGTGTGTGTGTGTGTGTGTGTGTGTGTGTGTGTGTGTGTGTGTGTGTGTGTGTGTGTGTGTGTGTGTGTGTGATGTCATCTGGGGGCTTGCTCTGGGGTTTCCATCAGGTCATTTGGGAGGCTGTTGTGGACCCTGGGAAAACTGCTCCGGGGAACAGGTGAATTTGTCACAGGGGCTTTTCTGAGTCACAGTCGTTCACTTTCTCTCCCACATGTCCCATTTTCCCATCGAGCTCATGCCAAAACACTGTAGGGCAAAACTTCCTTTCCACATAATTTATCCAAATATTGAACAAGGCCTGGCGTTTCATGTTCAGTGTCAAACCACATGGAGATGAACAAAATGTTCTACTTTAACTCCAGAATATTAAAAAGAAAATGCAGGGGGTTTAAAAATGTTTAAAAAAAGTCAATTTATATTTAATGCACAGGCTCAGATCACCAAAAACCAGCAGTAACCGCAACACGTTTATATCACTCAACCGACGACACAATATCCGTTTTGACTTTATAACTGCTTTAAAAGACATCGTGGCTTTTTGCCCCAAACAAAGAGCAGGGTGGAGAAATGCGACGGTGCAGTTGTGAGGGCAAGAGCCGGTGTGTACGAGTGTGTTTATCCTCCAATTGTGAGGAGGACAAGGTGCTTTTGGAGGCCGTTGTCCAAGAGGACTTCCCCCCTCTTCAGCTACCTCTCCAAAGGTTTGTCTTTTCCAGTCCCAGCCACAGTGGAGAAAGGCTGCCGCGGAAAAAGGGGAACAATTGTTTTAGTGGGCGCCACTGGTCTATTGTGAACGCAGCCTGTTCTTTCTCTTGACCCGTGACCCGTATTGTTGTCGAGCTTCTCGTTCGGGGAGGGCAGACAGCTGGGGGAACTGCGGGGGGGCTGATGGACAGCTGGGCCAATTTGGGGGGGAAAAAAAGAGAGGGAGAAAGAAGAGAGGGAGAGAATGAGGGAGAGAGAAGAGTGAAAGGGAGAGGGGAAGTAGTGTGGAGTGGCGAAAAAAAGAAAAGAAGAAGAGGAGAGAGAGGGAAAGGGCACCAGAGGTGACCGAGGTCCTTGCTCCTCATTCAGAGTTTGTCCTCTCTGCTCTTGTGTGTCAGCCTCGGCACGGGAATGACACATAGCTTCACACGGGCAGACGCTCGGCCTGTGAGAAAGAGCTGGCAGAGTTCGCTGGAGCCTCTTTGTGTCTTTGCTTTTTTGTTGCCGTTTAAAAAAAAAAGAAAGAAAAGTTGGAGTGGGAGGAGAGCAACGAATGTGAATTCTCCTCTGGAGTCCAAAAACATGAGTTATAATCCCCCTAAATTGACTCTGGATACAAGATTACGAAGCACAAAGAGTCTCAGATTGGAATATGATGAAGAGGTGGAGCGTTACTGGATCTGCAGGATATTCACTCTGGGATCTCTCAAAGAGCAGCACTTACCGTTTGATCTGGTGCTCACTAAATAAATAAATAAATATTCCCCGAATACAAATAATTCAAATGATGGAAGAACTTCAAGTGTCTCTTGCATCAATCAGACACATGATCTGAAATACCATCGAGGAGATCACAACCTGTGGCTCAACGTCCAGTAAAGTCAGAAACTTTCAGACATTCAATAATACTTCACTCCTAAATTTGATCCCCAAACTTTTCTGTCCTTCGGTTTTATATATCAGAAGTAAATGTTGATAACGCGAGGCCTGCCGTTAACAAAAAGTCACAACTCCGAGGTGCGTTTGCTTTTAGAAGAGGCTTACATTCAGACGAAAACTGAAAAAAAACAAAACAAAACAAGACAAAAAAAAGATTTTGGAGCTTTTGAAGTGCAGTGTGACGCTTTCCTCCCTTTCCCTCCTCATTTTAGTTATTTTAGTTTCTATGTACTGCACACTTAATCCACTGGCCAAACAAGAGTGACTCACACAAAAATGAAAAGGTCTTGATCCATAGGAGCTCGATGGAGGGATAAAGCATTGTGATTAAGATTGTATTAATGGGGCCATAGGAGGTTGGAAGGCTTTAATCAGTGTCTGTGTGCCGATAATCCCACTGCCTTTAAGCTGGGGCGGACACTGTGACCCCCCCTCCTCTTGGGCCTCAGCACACACACACACACACACACACACACACACACACCACTGTAGGGTGTTTGGGGATCTGGGTGCCCAGGTTGAGAGTCGCTGTGCCCCGAAACGGCGACGCCCTGGACTTCTTAAACTGAGCAGCTGGTAGAAGAAAGACCAGGAAGATGGAGGGAGGAAGACGTGGGCAGAAACAGGAGAGAAATGAAGGATGGCATCGTGGGGAGGTGGTGGCGGCGCCGGCTGGTTAAGAACAAAGAAGATTCAGGTGGCTGGAAGGAAAGTATTATGAAGGAAACTTTATTTCCTGACAAGTTCGTCTTATCAGCGTCAGTCAGTCCGGAGGACTATCGAGGATTTCCTACACTGCTTCAATACATTGACAATCTCCAAAAGAGTTAAAGCAAAGTTGTTATATAGACGGTGAAAGCCAGAGGGATTAAAAATATATACGTTTTAAATGGGAGGGGAGGAAAGAGGTTCACTGCCTCTGGAAATGAATGTAGAAGGTGACATTGTGTGCATGAGGATGAGGGCTGGACCCTCCACACCCAGAGATCTCCCCGAGTGCGAGGGTGTAGGAGTTAAAGAGCTTCTAATGGGATCTGGATGCTGCCGTGTTTACCCTGCCACCCCCCCGTCTGCACGCCCACCGCATTGTGGAAGTTGCTGGGCTTAGGGACACCACAATGGGCTGAGTGTGAGGACAGATGGAGGTCCCTTTCCAATAGTGCACAAAAAAAAAAGAAATAGCCAAGGTAGGAGGGCCAGGGAGTCTGAGGGAGCAGGCGGTCCGCAGGCGGTCCGCAGGAGAACGTGAGCGACGGAGGAAAGAGTAGAAAAAGTAGGGGGATTGTATTCCTCTATTTATGATGAGCAACGGTCCTGCGAATCATCACGATACGACTGAGGCCCACAAATCGCAGCAACGCAACTTCGTCAAACTTAAACATCTCATCTACATCCCGCGGGATTTGAGGTCGTTCGTGGGCAAAACAACCGAAGCTAAAAGTTTCCGTTCACGTCTCGATCGCTCGGACTCCAGGCTTCATTAGGCTCCATTTGGCCTGCGATAATGAAGGGGTTAAATGGGGTCATCTGAGGGGATAAATGCTGATGTCACTCACTTGAGGCCGAACGGCTCACGAGGCACCGGGGGAAAGATGCTGATGAGGCGAGAGGAGAGGCTTTGGAGGAGGGTGAAGGGAGGTACCGGCTACAAGAGCAACAGATGGGGCCTGACGGAGAGCTCAGGTTGTAAAGTTTCTGTTGGTAACATCTGTCCGTTTGTCCATCTGCTGCACTCAATGTTTACAGTTTGTTTAGCAGAGACTCATTAATTAGTGAACTGCAGCCGAGGTCACTGGTGCAAGCCCCCCTTTTGTCACCGTCTATTAATTAGACCTGAAAAGAACCGAATCCACACGCGGCAGCGGTACACTGACTCCTGTTATTTTAATCACTTGATTTGTTTGTTATTCCGACTGGCTTATCGTGACGATGACAGAAAACGGGGCGAGGGGGGAAAGCATAAGGCCGGGGCTTCACCTCAGCTATGATCCAATACGATGAGAACAGTTTTTCCCTCATTCCCACGGATAAACTCATCACATCTGTGACTGAAGTCGCACCACGTCTATCCCTTTGTTCATTTTCTGGATCAGACACACACAAATAAGTGGATTGACGCGAGATGTTGGCATAAGCCCTGATTTAGAGTCACATTAGCAATTACTACAAACAGTCTCCCTGTATTTATGGAACACCACTTATTACTTTTACACGCAGAAACTATTTTGAATAAAATGACTTCTGTTGCGTTTGAAAGGAAATCATTACTGTGACGCCGGATATATTCTTCAATGTTGTGTAGAAAAAAGAAAAAAAAAAAAGAAAAAGTCCTGAAAATCGTAGGCGTTACAGTTTCATTAGAGATGTTACGTCACCTTGTGGTATTTTACTTTTCTTTTTTTTTTTTTGTCTAAAAATATTCCCTCTTCAATTTGCTCTGCAGTGAGCGGATAAAGGAGAATTAAGCAGTTGATCTGGGCTCAGTGGCCAGAGTGTTACATTAGACATTAATCCAGAACAGAGGAAGGTTGGGGAAGGGATAGCATCTTTTTAATCCTGCGCTCCATCCTTCCATCCAACCACACACACACACACACACACACACACACACACACACACACACACACACACACACACACACACACACACACACACACACACACACACACACACACACACACACACACACACACACACACACACACACACACACACACACACACACACACACACACACACACACACACACACACACACACACACACACACACACACACACACACACACACACACACACACACACACACACACACACACACACACACACACACACACACACACACACACACACACACACACACACACACACACACACACACACACACACACACACACACAATCAGCGGCGTCAAACTCACATTAGGACTAAAATCATCCCGAGTGGACCGGACTGGTAAAAAACGAATAACCTTGACATTTTAATATTAAAGTTTTTCTTTGTCGTGGCGTCGAGAAGTTTTGAAAAAGTCTTTGTTTTTGCAAAAAGTTGTATAATTAGTACTAAATATTACTACGAACTCAACATAAAGCCAATTTTATTGATATTTTCTGGTGCAAAATTCAGTGGGATGTTAAAAACAAATAAAAATTGTAGAGTTTTTGCATTTTGCAGCCTTTTGAATGTTCTTTTTTTTTTTTTTTTAACACACTCACCTTGACAAACCGTTAAACTCAATGATGTCATTGGAAATTTTTTTTTACCGGCTCGCAGCCTCTTTTGGCACACGAGCCTCATGTTTGACTCCCCTGATCTACATCAAAAAAAAAAAAAACTGAAATTTGCAGACTTTACGCCAACTTCTGCAAAACACTTTCAGTCTTTAAAAAATGCTGGACTTTGAATTAAAAGCCCATTATTAGAGTGTGACTAAACTGGTGATTGTAGCATGAGCAAATTTCCTTCAGCTGCATCATCCCGCAGTATTTCTTGAGATTTCTTAGACAAGTGTCCTGGCAGGCCCTCTCAGTGCACACTGTCCCTCTATATGTAACAGATGTTACTGAGGCAACAGTTGGTAGTGAAAAGGAGGGGCTTCAGGCCATCTGTCCAGGGTCAAGGTCTGAAAAGGGCTGGTAGAGTTGGTGGCACGTTCTGGAAAATGGTAAGTATTTGGTTTGAAGAGGGGAATATAGCACACATTGTAATCCTGCTGAATGTGGGCTTTCATTTCATTTGGCAAGTGAGCAGGTTTTTGACTGAAAATAACTGGGAATTCCACAAAGTGCGCCTGCGACGTGGGGAAACTAGCGCTCCGGTGCAAAGGCACCATCTAGTGGTTAAACTCCATAACTGCAACACAAAAGTGTCATATTCCCAAAAACTTTATTGGATTTAAAAAAAAAAAAAAAAGAAAATGTCATTCCGACGAGATGTGAAAACACAATAAAAACGTAATTACAATATTTAAAAAGAGCATCAAATAGAGTCCAGCTGTGACTTAAGGCTCACGAGCGTTTGGTCGATGCCGTCCCGCATGTAGGCCATCTTCTGATGACAAACTTTTCTCTACAGAAAAAGGATAAAAAGCACATAAGAACGATTCTAGTCCTCGTGCAAACGCTCACATGTATCGAAAAGGACACTTACTTGGTAGATCTTCAGCCTCTCTCTTTCCATGTGAAAGAATTGAGCCACGCTGAGCTCTTTGAAGTCTTTCTTCATGTTTAAGAAGCCACATTTGGGAGAGCGTTTTTCATGTTCAAACCTGGTCAGGTAACATAAAGAACACATTGATTCCAGGAAAGTGTATTTCTAGTCTCTAGTCTCAGTATTTAGACACAAGGCAATTTCACAGCACTTTACAAAGGAACACATTAAAACAAGGTGATTAAGAAAAGTATAAAAAGGACAGTAAATTAGGTTGAAAGCTTAATTAAAATAAAAGGTAAATTCAAGTTTAGAATGGAAAGCCTGAGCAAATGATGATGTTTTAAGTTGTGATTCAAAAGCAGCGAGTGTGTCAGCAGGAAGTTTGGTCCACAGGTGAGGAGGGGAGGAACTAAAAGCTGCTTCACCTCGTTTCTTGTGACTGTGGGAGCATTCAGTAAAGCTCTTCCCGAGGCCCTCAGGGGTCTGGATGTTTCATATCATAGTAAGTCTGAGATGCATTTAGGCAGGAGACCGTTCAAAGCTGAATAGATTAAGATTTTGAAGCGGATCCTTTGACAACAAGGTGCAGCTCAGGTGAAATGCGCTCCACCCGTAACAATAATCCGGCCTGCCGAAAAATCAACGTTTGCAGGAAATCCCCAGTCAAAGAAAAACATATTCAAGCTCGATCCAGAAAATTTAAGTGTCGATGTCTAACATCTCCACGCTCCGCGGTGACCTCCCGTGATGACGTGGGTTAGAACAAGGCCTGAAAAAGAAGACATCCATCTCTTACCAGGGGTCGTCATCCGGCTCCCAGCCTTCAAGCTCGATCAGACAGAAGAAGCAGCACGCCACATCGGGCTCGTTGTCACTGGGGCTGTGAACAAACCCGGCCTTGGCCATCTGTAAGGACGAGTCGCAGAGGCTGTCAGGTTTGAGGAATTAGAAATGAAAAGCACGAATGAAGCACCACATCAAAAGGTTTTTTTTTCATTTGTTCACAACGGAATGATTTAAAGTTGCAGGACGGTCTTGTTTTGGTTCAGTTTAGAGCTGGTAATATGGCCTCACGCGTTACTTATCGAGTGAATTGTCAGCAGCCCATCCATCATGAACAGGCCAGAGTTGGGATGGGAGCTTGACGAAACTGAATCTGGCAGCTGCTGAACTGTAAATCACAAAGTGTGGCAGCCCTGGAAGTGCGCGTGTTTCAAGTTAAAGCTCAAGTCAAACACACAGAATCACGTTGTTAATGACGGTTAATGTATGTTTAAGTGTTTATTGAATCCAGTCTCCATTGAAAGTGATTGACTCGCAACATTTAAATTCCCTCGATCAGAACAGAGGGATTGTGGCGAAATGTGGCACGTTGCGCATCAAAGTTTGGACCAATCAGCAGCTTCTTACCTTCTCAGGTGTGCAGTTACACTGCTCTCTGAAAGGCCAGTCTGCGAAACTTTGCTCGCGCAGATCGAAACTGTACATTTTGTCAAATGACTTAAACCTGCTTTCGAGTATGTCGAAAGTCGCCATAACTTCAACAAACAAACCGAACTCCAGCGCGCAGGGACTTGCGCAGTTGCGCGTGGATGAAAATCGCCTCGCGCGTTTCCGTAGGTGACGTGCGCACGTGCTCTGACGGTGGGCAGGAGATGTTACGATGAAGACGACCACCATGAGATCCAATCAGGTAAAGCAAAGCCAGGTTGGGCTGTAGAGTTTCCCCCGATCAGACTATTTATGGGTCAATGTGGAAACAGAACCGGAATATTAACAGATTGCGCAGCCGTGCGTGGAAAACACACATCTCTGCCAGACAACAGAATTTAAATGTAAAACAGAATTTCCCATTAAAAGGAACAGAAACATTGAAAAAGTGATTGGGCTGTAATGAAACTTTTTTTTTTTTTTAAATTATTCCCAAACTTTTTTTTTTCTTATTTTAAACTTATTTTTCCTTTATTGCCTTTTATACAATTTGCAATACACACTGCCTTTATGTACATATTTAGATAATTGAGTTAATTACTATTGGAATTTTTTTTTAAATTGACCATATTTTGGTTGATTAAAGTTTTTGAACTTTCAGTCATTGTTCTCAGTTTTTATGCATTTGAATGTGTACATTAATCTGCAATAAATAACTTCAAGTTTATTTTCAGAATTCCAGCTGTTTTCCACTTTACATTGCCTGTTATAGATTTAAAATCTTCTGTTGGATATTAGATATTTGGCCATGATATATTTCAATGCAACACTTTAGGTTTGGCGCCGCCTAGTGGTTAAACAGAGTTATGGCATTTTAGACATCCATCCATCCATCCATCCATCCATCCATCCATCTATAGTTACCCCTTTCTTACGAAGGGCCATCATATATGATAATATTGTGAATTAGCAGATTACGTAAAATTTAGTTATAAACTGTGTGTTTATTTTGGAATATTGCTGCATATGATAAAGAAAATAGTTTTTTTTTTTTTTAAGTCGCTTTGTTTGATTGCTACTGTATTATGGGATGTACCCACACTGTCTAATCTGCAATGAATGAAAGATGATAAAGACAAATGTCAACTGTGGTGTCCAACCCGGTCCTGCATGTTTTAGATATTCAATATTAAATTTTAGTATATTATTTATTCTATCTTCTCCAAAACACTTGAATCTGATGATTTTTTTATATCATAACTCATAAAAAGTTCAATAAGGACCTCAATTGCAGTCAAAAGTTGATTTATGTCTGCTCTGTGGGACGCGGCTCACAATTCTTTTTTTAATTAACAAATAACTCAATCAGACTTTATTTACTTTTAATTTTCAATTTGAAATGCTATAAGTTTGCTTAACATTGAAAGATAAACAGTATAATAAAAAGGTGAAATAATACAGGCAAATTGAACCATGAAAAAAGTGTACTAATGAAAATACCAATGAGCAACTTATAGAGTAGTATGACGTAAAAACTAAACATCAACAGAGTAAAAACAGTCGAAAGGCAAAAAAAATTCAAGCAATATGAAGTGAAACAGAATATTAAAAAGATAAAATAAACATTCGGAAGAGGATTTATGATACACTGACACAGGCCTGAATAATTAGGAAATAAACTGTTTTATATTTTTATTTATTAAACAATATTTGAGTGTGTGCACTTAAAAGAATAGTGACTAGAAGGTCTGCACTCGCCTTTCCCGCCAAGGTTTGTTGTGCATTTCTCTTCCTTCATATGAATTTTCGGACGTTTTTTAGAAATGTTCCCCTCATCAAGTAACGGCTCCTCCGGTCTACACTTCCTGTGCCACTGGAATAAATACCACCACAATAAAAGCCAATAAAAGCACGGAGGGAGCGGTCATTTGACCATTAGGAAGCCCAAATTCTGCAAAGTTGGGATGAACAGATTAACAGACTCTTACAGCCGTCGTCTACGCTGTGAAGTTAAACCTTCAGAAGCTTCAGAAAACTGGATCCATGTTTAACAATGTCCACATTTACCTCATTTTGTCTTAAAACATTTACACATTTACTTTGGAGTGAGAGCACCGCGTGCACACGACTAATGAAGATTTTTCTCATTTCCCCCCCTCCTGCCACGTCACCTGTATCACGTTTCTTCCAAAATGCAAAATTGGATATATCCGTATTGGTTTCATACTGAACAGTAAATCCTTTTGCATGACTGAAATTTAAGTTTAATAAACTCATAAAACCGCATTGCTATTTTTAAAACACGGGAGTCACATGTTCTAAATAACATTTTAGTCCAATGTGGTTTATGATTATTGAAGAAAGTGAAAGAAATTTAGGACGACGGTGATATTTTCTTTTACTCTCATGACTCCATGGATGACACAGTTAATATTTCATGTTGTGCTCTGGAGTGAATTCATGTCAGAAAAGCCCTAAAAAAAAAAAAAAACGTTCCCCAATGTCGATTTGTAAACGAGACACAATAGCGAGGAAGCCGGACGTGAAGTTTAATGTTTTGTGGCGTGACCTCTCCTCGCGTGTTTACGGCCTGTTCAGATCCACAGTGTGTCTCAGTAACTCGACCCTGCAGGCCCACGGCTGCTGAAATGTGCTTACAGCTGTAAACTGCTGTCCTTTTCCCCTTCTAACCTTATCTCTCTCTCTCTCCGCCGGCCGCCTGGGACGGCGCTGAGACGCTGTGAGGTTTTTTTTTCTAAACTGTCAGAATGTAATATTCAGTGACCAGCGGGGCCTGCGGTGACTTGGACCTGGACTGTCGGTGTGATGTTAATCCGCCTGTATGACGGCTGCTTCCTGCAGAATCGCGTTCGCCTCTGAATTCCTGCACGTGTGTGTGACTGTTGTCACTTAGAATTTCCCCACACATTCAGACCTCTCACGGTTTCTCTCCACTTTTTCCAACATTGCTGCAGGCGTGAATCGACTCAACGTGTTTTTTTTAATCTCAAAATCATTTCTTTATTTTTGTTACTAGGCGGATCTTCGCTTTCATTCTGCAGCCTGGATCGCACTTTTATTTTATTCATTTTTTATGCCTTCACCGATGTTGACTCACTTTCTCCGTTTTCAGCCTCGTCAGCCTCTTCTTCCTCTCTCTTCCTTCTGACTTATTAAGGTGTGCCAAGATGAGCTGGTTGAAGATCCTGCTCGGGCTTTTGTTTTCACACGAGGCTGAGAGTGAGAGGACGCGAGAGGGAGGAGATCTGATGTTAGGAGCTGGAGGGGAGGTGACAGTGCCAACGTGTATACAGCCTGTATGACCATAATCTTTCCATTGCTACTGTAGATGTTTACCGTTCTGGCAGTTGGATTTTTATTGTTTAGATTTTTTATTTATTTATTTATTTTCCGTTTTTCTTTCACCGGTGGAGCTCGAAGCAGTCTCACGGTGGAAGGATTTAACACCCGTTTCTGCTGTGTTTTATTAGGGTGTAAAAGTGGACTCCAATAAGTTAAAGTAGCAGGAAAAGAGGCGTTGTAAATGTGGAGCACAGGTAAGTTATAACTCGTGACCCTCTGCTGCTGGTGTGTCTCTATGCCTTCATTTAAAAAGACCCACTTCTGTCTGTGGGACGTTTTCTTGTGTTTGTATTGATGTTCTGTTTTTTGCTCACTGATGCTTCTGGTGGGACGCAATTGACAGTCTTGTGTACGTGTGTGCTTTTGCACGACTATCATATTTATTGGCGTTTTAAACGTACAAATATACCTTTTCCTCTCCTTTACCTCAACAACTTGTGAAAATTGAAATCGAGTCTGTTCAATGAGTGTGTGAGTCAGAGACGAGGTCGACCCGTCTCCTCTCCCCTGCAGAGGAATGTCTGACGTTTAGCGGGACCTCAGTGAGGAAGATCATTACTTTAAAATTGCTGTGAATACTCGCTGTAACAGCGGCGGAGAATGTGCCTATCCAGAGAAGAACGGCAGAGAGGATCATACCGAAGACTGGACGACAAAGGTTTGATCTGAAAATAGCTGGGTTAGAAAGACAGCCTGTCCTCTGGCGCTGGTGGAAAAAAAATGTCAGAGACGTGCGAGTGTGACAGTCAACATCAACATTCTCCATCTCCGAGGGCCAGTGTGGATTCACGGCGCAGCCACACCCACCTGAGCACACACACACTCTCACAAAACCTCCGGCTCTCCCTCCCTCATTCACGTCTGTGAAACTTTATTGACACAACAATTCATCTGCTACGTCTTTTAATCTGTTTAATATTCTTGCATAGAGAAATTCAATGAAAAAAACCTTGATTTAAAAAAAACTAACTTTTTTATGTAGAAGGCTGCAAAAGCATCACATATAATAAAGTCTTTAATAACTAAATATTTGTGAGGCGTGTTGAAGGCTTGAAGCTCAAACAAGGTGATGCACATTCAAATTTAATTTGCATGGAGCTGTAACAGGTTCAGAAAGTGAACGAGGCGATCAGATTCGAGGACATTTTAAGATAAAGCAAACGATTGAATTGAGATTTGGGTAAGTTAAATGAAGAGTTACAACATCAAGCATTCTCCTTAGATAAAAACAAGACCCAATTTTGAGAGTTAAATTAAGAAAATCGTATTTACGTTTGCTTCATAAAGCTCGAGAATGACATTTTAAATTTTTGACTCTTGTTTTGCTCAGTTCACACCCCCCCCCCCCCCCCCCCCCCCCTCTATTTCCAACCATCCAGACAGAACATGTTTGATTGTTTCCAGGGAGGGGGGGGAAACAAAACAAAAACGTGAACGTAAGAAACATGCTGTGCTTCCATTTCCTGCACACGTCCACACCTGATCAATAGTCTAAATTTAGTGAGATGATCATCGCTCACAGATGCAAAGCGATATGCCTGTCGGACCTGCAGCCTCGGGGGAGTTCAAGGGGAAAGCGGAGGACTTGTTGTGTTGTATACACTTGACAGAAAGCATGTTAGATTGTTATTTGTAACGGGGAGAAAATTGCTGTGAAGGTATTTTATATTTCTTAGCTTCGCACAGTGTGCTGACGCCTGTGGCATGCCTGACCGGCTCACCTCTGACCTTCGTGGACAGCCTCTAAATTCACCACCACAGTGCCAGAAGACACCCAGCGCGTAATGTATAACCTCGGTGTGGACTGCGTGTCGACGGGCGTTTTTCCGCTTCGCCGAGCAAGTAAACTCCGGAGGAAGAAATCAGGCAAACTTAACAATTCTGGAAAGTCACAAAGCGCCGGCAGGCCCTGGCTCGTGAAATATGAGTAGAATTTATGATCACTTGGAAGTTGCTTTTTGACACAATACTCTTTGAGCTGTTGTGAGGAAGTGAGCTACAGGCTGCCTGACAAATGTTCAGCGAGTGCAGAATTTACTGTGCGTTTCCCCCGCAGGAACCAAGGAGGAAGACAGATCCCAGCATTATTTGAACCATTGAGTTTTGATGTGCTTTCTTCCACACGTCGTAAATATATATATATATATATATATATATATATATATATATATATATATATCTCCCAGGCTTTCGCGGCGCTTCAGCCGGGTAAATCCTCGAGCCTTTCATCTTCACAAAGTCGTTCCTCTCACATTTGACCCGCTGCACTTTGCAGGTAAAACCCAGGGATATTGGCCTCGGCAGCTTTGTCCACACAACAGGCCCGCTGTATAAATAGCTTTCTGCTTCAGTTAGGTGGATCAGTTTCAGCTTGGTAGGCCATCAATACTGTAACCAGCTGTGTTTCCTGTCTGTTTGGTCCCCTTATTTACCCCTGTGTGTGTTGACATGGCTCTGGGAACATATCACCCTCTCACTTTACACGGGATCATTTTACATGATGGAACTGAGCTGCCTAGTCTGGAGTCTGTCTGCATTAATCATGTGTTGACAGTTTAACACCGCCAGAGGGCAGCACAGATCAAATATTATCATCATTCACTTTCTGCCCCTGTACACAGTGGGATCCCAGCTTACTTGGAAATATGTGGTTTTCAAATGTTACTCATCCGTTCCAGTATTAACAGTTTTTTTTTAAGCCTTAATGTCAGAACTCAGCTCAGTTTAATCTAATGGATGAGTTGGATATGTGGGATTTAAAGCTCGGTTTAAGTCACATTCTCTGTGTGTGCGGTGACTGTGGGTAAACAAAATGCTTTCGTAAGTTAAAACAACAACTTGTGATGGGTGGTTAAAGTGCTACTCATGCTTAACTTCTACAAAGTCGCCACCATCCGCTAAAAGTGACAACAAAATACAAAATAGAAGACAATGGACAATAACTTTGGAAATAAAAACCCATTAAACAAAACTGAAGTCCTAAGGAATGAAAAACATTTTTGTTTGGTCTTTTTTTTCCAATAATTCTCATGTTATTTAGTACAATATCACCACATCTTGAGCATCATATAGCCACACTCATTAAATTAATTAGAAGAAGCAGTTTTAAGCAATGTATTTGTTTTTAATAATCATAATGTGTGTTTTTTTTTTTTTTTTTTTTTTTTTTTCCTTTTTAGACAACTGATTCACATGCATAAAAAAAATAGAGAAGTTTGTCTGATGTGCAAAAATGAATAATGAATTAATAGATGATCAATCATGAGGGGAAATGATCCTGATCCATCAGTACAGCTTTATAAATCTTAAGGTCGAGGGGCTCTGGAGCTGAATCCAGGATGCCCCCCCGGACAGGTCGCTCATCCATCACACAGCAAACACACGGGGAAGGATAATCACACATTCAATGCCTGTGTGAAACTGGGAAATGAGAATGATTGTTGTTTTTTTTTAATTGTGGGAGGAAACTCGAGTAGAAAAACCGAAAGAACATGCAGACTCTGCAAAAGCCGCTAAAACTGCAACCCCACTTCCTGTTCCGCTGGTGGGTTTAATGTTTTGAGTTCAAATCAGGAAGTGGTTAAGTGAATTTTACTGTTTTTCCTGGTTCAAGCTGTTGCTACAAGCACCTTGAAATGTATCATTAGATTTATAAATGTCTTTGTAAGAGTCCGAAGATAATAAAAAAATTTTACTACGGCAATTCATTGACAAAGTACCATACAGTCTGTTTTCCAGCAGCTGCCCGAAAGTTAAGAAGTTGGAGATGAATGAGCTCAAAACCAAATAAGCCTAATTAGGCTGACAGATGGCTCCGTATTGACTGAGCTGTACAGACAATTCCGAGCAATAAATATATAATGATCATATTCAAAGGGCGTTAAAAGCCGATTACTTAACTCATTGCTGAACAGTTCATAATGCATGGAAGTACCGACTCTCATATAATTCATTATTCAGATGTAATGGCCCTTTGTGGCCACGTCACATATGTGCCATGATGCCGTCACATCCACAGGTGTTTCATTTGGTGAAACAAATTCTTCCCTCTTGCTCTGTTTTCTTTCCATCTCTTCTTATTTCACACACCTGTCCCATAATGCCATCTGTCCTCCCCCTGAGGGAATTCACCTTCCCCTTGTCCCCCCTGTCCCCTCTGCCTCGTCCACCTCCCTCCTCCCTGCCTATGGATGACACTGGATCTCCACGCTCTTATTTCACCCTCTCATCATGACATCCATTAAAGTGGCGCTGGGGCCCGGGCCCCCGTTGGCCCGACAGCACATTAGCACTCGGACCATTGAACGCCAACAAGGACTGACTCTGAATTATTGATACCAACACTACTAATGAGGAAACCCTATCTCAGCTCTTTTGCTGACACAAACACACACAAATACCCACTGAACGACTTGCATACACAGCCGTATTGATAATAACTGTAGCTCCGGCAGTGAGTGGCCCATTTTCAAAAACTAATATTCTTGGTCCATTTCCTGCAGACACTATATGTTTGTACGGTTGAGCTGAGAAACCCATACGCTCAGATTCCTCCTTTAACCGCTCCGTTTGTTCCTTTGTTGGTTCCAGATCAGTCTCACTTGTGTATATTACTGCAGTTATCTGCGTGCGGCAGGCCCCACGTAGAAATCGCTGTTTGTTGCTGAGTGCAGCCGTATGTGCAACAACACCGGCAGGTTTTAAGTCGGTGCGTTTGACCTTAATTTACAGTGTGTGAGAAAAAGCTGTTTGTGTTTGCGGCCCTAAAGTCTGCCAATGTTTACATGCATCCGCTTCAAGACGCATGCAGTGAGGCTGCGGTGCTGTGAGGTATCGGAGGTGTCAGCCAGCCTCCTTAGTATTCACTCCAACACCCTGTGACTCACAGCTTCAGCCTGAGAGCGTGAGAAGGGTGGGGGTAGAGATAGAGGAGGAAAAAGGGAAAGAGGGAGCAGGACAACAGGAGGCACCATGAACATCAGGCGGCGTTCTCTGTAGCCCCGGGCTCACGTGTTCATGTCTGCCTGTTTGCAAGCATTGCCCGCCCCGGGGGATTAATTTTTGTCAGATTTGTTAAGCCTTCTCTTAAAGCACCGAGCTTCCCAATGACATCGCGCTTGTGCGATTTTTCAAAATGTTTCTCTGTAGCTATCCTGTGATTCCTCTCCGAGAGAGAGAGACATTGTTTGAGTGTCTCCTTGGTGTGGAGGAAGTGGACCACGAGAAGCTGGCTGTGAAGCTCCTCTTCAATTAGTGACTGTTTGTTCCGTGTGCTGCAGATCTCCTGCGTCCGACTCTTTGTCTCCGTGCTGCTTCCTTCTGGTCGTCTCTTCTTGTCAGTCCACGTCGTCCTCATCGCTCTGTCAGTTTCTGTTTAGTTTAATCCCCCCCCCCCCCCCCCACTCCTTCTTATGCTTCCTCCGCGCTGTCGCCTACCATTTCATCTCAGTTTTTTTTTGCTTGCC